>NC_086328.1:31965354-32269104 GCF_036172605.1 Pelobates fuscus
TGCATAATCCACCAGTGTTTGGTTCTCCTGTCTCAGGCGCAACAGTAATCTGGCTGCATTAACCTTTCTACCTGGAGGGTCAAATGTTCTTCTAAAAGCAGCTACAAATGCGTTATAGTTATAAACTAATGGATTATCGTTCTCCCATAGTGGGTTGGCCCATCTCAGAGCTTTCTCAATGAGTAGGGTGATAATAAATCCTACTTTTGCCCTATCTGTAGGATAAGAGCGAGGTTGCAATTCAAAGTGGATACTAATTTGGTTTAAAAAACCACGACACTTCTCAGGAGCCCCACCATAGCGTACTGGGGGGGTAATGTGAGAAGAAGCACCCACTGTGGCTACCTCTAGACCTGAACCGACAGGAGAAACAGGGGTATTACGTATCTCCTCTGGTGGGTTATTGGCACAAGCTAATAGAGCCTGTAGCGCAAGCGCCATCTGATCCATTCTGTGATCCATGGCTTCAAACCTAGGATCAGGAGCAGCCAGCTGACTGTTTGTACTTGCAGGATCCATTGGCCCTGTCGTAATGTCAGGATCGGGACAGGGATCCAACACGCAGAGTACAAACAGTAGCCAGATACGTATACCGGACCTTAGAATGGCCGGACTAACGTAAGTAGTACAGTATAGAATGGTCAAAGACAAGCCGAGGTCGAGGGTAACAGAAGACAGGTAAGCGAGAGACAAGCCGAATCAAGGGTAACAGAGATAAGCAGAGTAAGGTAAACAAGCCGGGTCAAAACCAAAAGGGATAATAGAATACACAAGCACTGAGTGACTAGAACAAGCTAGAACCACGACAGGGCAATGAGCTAATGAAAGAAGCTCTGTTAAATACCCTGTTCAGAGCAGTAACCACGCCTCCGAGGCGTCCTGATTGGTCCTGCAGCAATTGACTGACAGGTCGTTCCGGGGGAGTGTCCTGCTGACTACTTCCTGCCTAGATGCTGTAAAAGGCAGTCACTCCCTCGCGGCCGGCCTAGCATGACCGGATAGACTGCGGGGAAGGGAGCCATCAGACCATCTGCATGGAGGAACAGCTAAGTCTCTACCTCTTTCGGAGGTAGAGACCACAGGTACCCTGACAGTAGTGCCCAGACAGTCGACAATAACGCCTTCTCACGCGTGTTGAATTTAACTTCAACAGGTGATAAAGTCTTGCTAGCATATGCAATAACTTTGTTTAAACTGTCCTGCTTCTGGTACAGAACAGCACTTATGCTTAAATCGGTATAACCTGTCTCCAGATAGAAGGGTTTACCCCCCTCTGGGTATGCTAAACAGGGTGCCTGAGTGAACTTCCTCCTCAGTTCACTTACTGCTTGGTCCTGAGGCTCCCCCCAGTTCCAGGTAGTTTCCTTTTTAAGCAGGTGTAAGAGTGGTTTCGTTATTTCTGCATAGTTATCTATAAACTTACGGGAGTAGTTAGTCATACCAAGGAATGATCTTAATTCCCTGATGTTTGAAGGTGTTTTAGCCTTTAGTACGGCTTCAACCTTCTTCCTCTGGGGATTTAATCCATCAGAGGTTACCTCATGTCCGAGGAAATTGACATGGGTGCGACACCATTGCGCCTTATGTAAAGACAGTTTAATCCCTGCCTCTCTCAACTGAGTGAGAACATGTCTAATCTCTATGATATGCTTATCAAAGGAAGTGCTTTTCAGCAAGACATCGTCAACATATGATAACGTTCCTCTCTCGAGTGCATCAGGCATAGCTTTATGCATGAATACAGCGAATTCATGACCAGAGTTTATGTAACCGAAAGGCATACGGGTCCAGGTATACTGCTGCTTTCCAAAAGTAAAGGCCAATTTGTATTGGTCTTCATTATGGACTGGTACAGTCCAATATCCCTGCGCACAGTCAATGGCAGTGAATATTTTGGATCCCTGCATTTGTACCAAACATTGGTCTATGTATGGCACTGGCCAACCAGACATATAGACACGTTTATTTAGCTGTCGTAAGTCAGCGCATAAACGCCATTGTCCATTAGGTTTCGGAATTCCCAAGATCGGATTATTATACGAACTGTGCACTGGACGTATAATACCCCTTTCCTTTAAATTCTGAATGATGTCTTGTAGACCATCGTATGACGCTAATGGGAGTCTATATTGTTTGATAAATACAGGTGGTAAATTTGGGTCAGTTTGTATTCTGGCTACGTGGAGGTTAGTTAACCCACAGTCGTAGGAATCTTTGGCAAAAATATCTTGGAATTCCAAAAGGATTTCCTTTAGCTGTTGCCGCTCAGCATCGTTGGAGCAACCGTCAGCTAAAGATATTTGCTCTACTAGCCTTTCCTGAAATCCTGGAAAGATTTCAGGCTGGCCTATCTCATAAGCTTCTTCAAGCCTAGAAGTTAGGTCAGTTCGGTGTTGACTTACCTTTTCTCTTTGGTCGTGATACTCTTGTGATTCCTGCTCATTGAGCGGATGATCGAAGGTGATTGATGCTTCTTCGATTTTACACGAGCCGTCTTCGACGTTGAAGGGATATACAGATAGGATAGTGAATAATCCTTCTGGGGAGGAATGGAATATTTGATCGACAATTTCGTCCTCAGTTAAGTATTCTTCAGGGATGAGGCCTATAATTTGGTTTTGGAAACCAAATGTATAGTACTCCGCATCCAATGCTAGACCTAATAATGTTCCTTTTGGTAAAGTAACACTATTGGGTGTAACATTGTTGACCATTATATAGGTGGGATTCTTACCAATACTTACCATTGGTGTATGCGTTACCACCATCCCTAATTGTTGTATCCTGATGGATAAACAGATTAGGGCATCAGAGTTTTCTAATCTCTGACCCTCCTTGACCTGTAGGGGTAAAAGAAAATTACTTGTCCCTTGTGGAATGGTTATGTCATCAGGTACTTGGATACTTACCGCATATGGGAGCATTTGTCCTGATTTCAGGGCGTTTTCCTCGTGTAGGTATCCACAAGGATTACCTTTTAACCTTGTCCACAAGTTGGAATTAATCGGGTCAAGGTGTATGGCAAAGCGATGTATGACATCATTGCCAATGTAAACCTGATAGCGAGGTTCGTCTATCACTAGGAATAAATGTTTAACTGTCTTATTTCCGATGGAAATAGATAGTAAACATTTTGCTATCACATTGTGACTCTCTGATTCGCCATCCAGGTTCTGGATCCACCTGTCATGTGGGGAAGCGTACCTGATCATTTTAGGATTAGCGATCTGCTTTAACAGACTTCTGCTAATATAGCTGTTCTCACTCTGTAAGACCAGCTTTGCATTCCTATTTCTTCCTAAGTCATTTATCTGAATAGGAAAGAATAAGTTGTTATTAACCCTTTCAATTCTGGCAAGGAATTGAGCATGACCTGCCAGATCTACAGATTCAACAGTGTCCCTGTGGAGAGAAATGGTTAAAACATCACCTTCCAGAGAGACATTCTGGATCCTCTCTGGAGCAATTTTTACAGAATTCTCATCTACAGGTGCGATTGCGTCATTCACCTGCAGGATAGTCACGTCAGGTGACTGACTATTCCTAAAATGTACCTCAATCGAGTCAGGTCTTTCTTCTATCACATGGCAGTTACGATCAGATTGTACATGTGATTTCTCATAGGTTATAGGAACCTTAGCTTGCGACCATACAATTCCATTTACACAGTCAATAATTGTGTTAAGTCTTCTGAGTATGTCTATACCTAGAATCAGTCGGTTATAGGGGAGATCTACCACTATCACCGGGTGTCTAAAGGTTTTGTTACCTATTTTAAACTTTAACCAAGTATTGCCAATAACATGAAGTGCATTTCCTCCTACACTCAACAGAGCATTGGGGAAATCTCTTAGCTTCGGCTTATCCGTTGCCAAGTCCATTACCTGCTGGAAGTAGGTATTGGACAAGATCGTGGCTTGTGAACCAGTATCTATTAACCCTTTGAAAGGCTGGGGTAGCGAATCCTGTATTTCTACAGACATGTAGTACCTTCCTTCATGTTCTTCTAATTCACATAAGAATTTAGAATGTGTCAACATATTACTTGTTTTCCATACATTACCGGTCACAGCAGTAGTTTCTATCTGTACTGAGGAATGCTCAGTCTTACCCACAGGCCCATCCTTTTTAGGAATATCTTGAACTGTCAAGCGGGAACTAGTGGTCGGCATCTCATCAGTTAACCCTTTCAGGGCTGGATCCTGGAAACTAGTGGCTGCTGGGGCTATTTTAGCCTTTGGCTGAAATGAAAAAACAGAGGAACACGTTGCGCCTCCTTCACCCGGAAGTGAAGTGACGGGATTGGCAATAGGTTTCCTAATGCAACTATTGTTTATTTGACTGTTAGTACCTGGAAAGGAAACAGGGTTAGGCATTACATCTACTGACAACCTATCCTGTTTAGTCACTGTAGCTATATTTGCTGCGGTACTTGTTGTTGTTGCTGCAATTGCACAGGTGGCTCTATCCTGGGAGCTGTTCCTAAAAAAGGATTGATAGCAAAGACTTGGTTGATCTTTGTCATTTGCTCCATTAATTTGCCCATCTGATCTGTCAATTGACCAACCTGACGACGCAAATTATTTCCCCCATTGCCGTTTTGTCTTTGCCCATTAGAATTTGGCTGGGATGGCTGAGACTGTTGGGAGTTATTGGAAGCAGATTGGTTGTTTCCATATCTCCTATTTCCCTGAGGATTCCTTCTCCATTGGGAATTGCCTTGGTTTTTATTAACCCAGGGGCGTTTATTCCCATTGGTATTGGATTTTTCAGAGTTATTGTCAGAGGAGTTTGCAGAATTGCTTCTGGCGTTTTCCTGTTTCTGAGGCTTTGGTGTTTTCAAAACCTCAGAATAGGTCCTCTTTTTCTGTTGGGTTTCTAAACCTAACTGAATTTTAGTCTCTGATACCATTTTATCACCAGGTTTCTTAACCTTTGGCTGATTTTCGTCATGTGCATGGTGTATGGTATACAATTTCATGCACTGACTGACTAGCCATTCTAATGGTAGTTTACAATCATAATCTCTTGCTAGATTCATTTGTATACTTACCGGCATGGCATGAAAATACAGATCTTTGAAATCTGTGCTTTCATACCTGGGTTTTCTTTGGGCCACGGAGTATGCATTTTTAAGAATTACTAAAAATTCTCTGGGGCTTTGATCTGGGCGGCACTTTAAGTTATAAAGCGCCTTCTTTGCAGAAGCAACGGTTTTATACTTACCATATTCCATGATTATTTCATATTTCATCTTAGACCAGGACATTAACTGCATAGCTTAATGACTTTCAAGATGAACACGGCACATTGAATCAAAGGTCCATGTAATGAACCATTTCTTTTGAATGTCATCATACATGCCCAATGAATTCATTGCTCTATCATAATTTTCCAAATGTTCAGATATGTTTCCTGAACCTCTAGAAAATTGTGGGACAGTCTCTCTAAGGAACTTAACAACCTTTGGCGATTCATAAACAGGCGTCGTTGATTTACGACTTCTGTTTCTGTTTTTGGGTAAACGTCTATGCGATCTGTCTGCTGAAGAGGAATTAGACCCATACAACAGTGCAGATGGCATATCAGTCACATGGCCTTCAGAGTGGACAGTGCAATCACTTTCACTCCCATCACTCTGAGCTTCTTGTTCACTGTCACAATTCTGATCAGCATCAGAATCCTGCCAGTGTACAGAACCATGTCTGTTTTCATTCCTATCACCTTGAACTGGACTCTCCCTCTCAAGTTTGGCCAAGACAGCTTTTTCAAACTGTTCTGCCCAAGATTGCCAAGGTTGTTTGGCAATGCCAGGAGATGGAGAATTCTGTTTCACAGGTGATATTCCTGAATTACTCACCTCATTCCTTACATACTGTTTTATGAAAACCTGGTCTGGTGTGGGAAAATCATGACAAGGAGGGGATTTATAGATAGTCTTTTCTTTCATTTTTGTGCAACTTTTTGGCACAGAATGATGGCTATCAACCTCACTGCCTGATTCCTGGCTATCCTTTTCATATTTATCCAATTGCATTTTGAGCTGATTTATTTCCTGTGCATATTTATCCATCAAAGCTGTCATTTCTTTTTCATGATCAGCCTGACGAGTTTTATGCTCAGCAAGTAAATCTTGGAGTTTCCCATCTTGAATGCCAAATTGTTCACTGTACGTGTCCAGTTTGGTATTCAATACCTTGTTTTCATCTAACGCCTTAAGAAGTGCTGTCATAAAGAAAGGCCAAGAGTGTATTATGTGCCCCATCTTTTTCTCTATGTTCTTTTGTTCAGCAATTACTTTAAGTTGTTTCAGTATGTGTTCATCAGTCATAAGCGTCCGTTTAGCATCCCATTCTACGCTCTTTAACCAAACGTCATAGCTTAAATCATTTTTCATATGTGTATGAATATTGATTAAAGCATGTTTTCTTAAGTCTTCAATTATTTCAGTATTATCTGTTACAGATGTATCGCTGGCCATATTTTATACAGTGATTTAATCTCAATACAAAACTCTTTTCTATATTAAGATTAATTGCATGAATTACACAAATATTATTGTATATGGAATATAATTTCAACTTAAACGATCTCAGCCGTGTGCCTCCAATTTGTGGGGATATTTATGGGATAATAATTGTAAACAGAGAGAATTGCCCACGATTTCAATTCTCAGATCCTTAATCGTTATCGTGTTAAATTAAATGTATAACCATATACCGGTAATTAAAAATCACAAATTGTTATAAAAATAGATATTTATTTCTTAACAATTTAAATAATAATGATGAGTAACATGCATGATAATAATCAATGGAATTCGAGTATAACATGAATATGTAATACAATATGGCAATAATAATTAATATGCAGTATAAAAACAATATGCAATACAATAGGCAATTTACTTCCTGGTTAGTACAGCATAGACTCCATTAGCTGTCAAGACTGATTTACGACCCTTTCTTTACAGCTAAGGAAACAAAGTTTTAAGGAGACAGAGCATTCCTTAGAGCTGCAGTAAAACTTTCTGGCAGAAGTAACCCTTTCAATGCTGGTTAGACCTCCTAAGTAGTTAAGATTTACTCCTATGTAATATTAAATAAAAATAATATTTAAATAGTCAGTAACCACTCCTTGATCCATCCAATGAGAAATCTACATGTTACATAAGCTGAAATTTTAATTAATTTGTCTAAATAGATATTTTATCTTATTTTAGAGCCAATCAATACAGCTGGATAAATGGTCATGATATGCTAACGTGATATTAATCACACAAATACATTAATGATTATATTGATCCCAGCTGCAGATGGGATGCTATAACCATATATATATTCTTTAATAATTAAGATTTCTAAATATGAAATCAAACATGATTTATCCAGTCATATATCATGCTATTCATTTTAATTAATTTAAATTAATTAATTAAATGCCTGTATATTTACCAGTTATGTAGATATTTTCTCATCAGATATCCTCAGGTAGCTAAATGTCATAGATCTCTTTCTCTGCATGGAGTGTGAGAGTTTCTTGGTTACTCTGGTCGCCCGATTCTGCCTGGATCTCTCTGAATCTCCTCTTCCCTTGTCTTAACTTTTTAAAGGGAAAAATTCCTTAGGTGATAGCCAATCACAAATGTGGGGTGTGGTTGCCTTCTAGGTAATCATTTTAGTATTTGAACTCAAGAGGGCAGCCTTGTTCCACTACACATACCTATCCAGGAAAGGGTTAACTTTTCCTGGTGGCTATTTTTGACGTCATTTACGTTATCTTTATGTAGTCAATAACTCAGATCTTCTGTCAGATCAAGAGAATTTCTTCAGACTATGCGTCTGCAAATTCTGCTATAATTCCTAAAATTGATAGTTTGTGAACTAAGTTTCACCTTAAACTATAATGGGACGTTGTACAATATCGAAAGTAAAATTTAATTATTTAATCTCCTCTGTCACCTAAGTCTGGGAATAGAATTTATACAGTCTGTCCATCCCCCGTTCTCAATGTCTTATCTCTGTTGTTTATATACACATTCCATTCAGCTTGGGCAAAGCAGTCAGTCAAAGAGAAAGGATAGAAATTTTGTGTCTCTTTGTTAACTTGAAGATACAAAATGGAGTCTGGTCTGTTTAGCAATGACTTCAGAATATACACTTTGTATTTCTATCATAGCACAAATGTCTGCCGGTATAAATACCCTGACAACCCACACAGCACCTACACACATACAGCACACACATACAGCACCTTCACACATACAGCACCTTCACACATACAGCACCTTCACACATACAGCACCTTCACACATACAGCACCTTCACACATACAGCACCTTCACACATACAGCACCTTCACACATACAGCACCTTCACACATACAGCACCTTCACACATACAGCACCTTCACACATACAGCACCTTCACACATACAGCACCTTCACACATACAGCACCTTCACACATACAGCACCTTCACACATACAGCACCTTCACACATACAGCACCTTCACACATACAGCACCTTCACACATACAGCACACACACAGCACACACACACATACAGCACCCACAGACATACAACACACACATACAGCACCCACAGACATACAACACACACACAGCACCTTCACACATACAGCACACACATACAGCACCTTCACACATACAGCACACACATACAGCACCTTCACACATACAGCACCTTCACACATACAGCACCTTCACACATACAGCACCTTCACACATACAGCACACACACAGCACACACACACATACAGCACCCACAGACATACAACACACACACACACAGCACCTTCACACATACAGCACACACACACAGCACACACACATACAGCACACACACATACAGCACACACACATACAGCACCTACACACACACACAGCACCCACAGCACCCACACACACAGCACCCACACACACACAGCACCCACACACACAGCACCCACAGCACCCACACACATGCAGCACCCTCACACACACAGCACACAAACAGCACCCTCACAAACACACACACACAGCACCCTCACACATAGCACACTAACAGGACCCTAACAAACACAGCACACAAACAGTACCCTCACACACAGCACCCTTACACACACACACACACAGCACCCTTACACTCACAACACCATCAAACCACCCTCACACAGAGCACACACACACAAACACAGCAGTGTATGAATGTGTGTGTGTATATATATATATATACATATATACACATACATACACACACATACATACACACATACATATACACGCGTGTGTATGTGCTTTAGGGTGCACACCCTAATGCAATAGGCTGCGCACGCCTATGCCGGTAAAGCAGGATGTCGGTGGGCAGAGTAAAAGGGTGGGCCATGCCAGACATGCCCAAAAAGGGGGGGGGGTCTG
The DNA here is from genome assembly GCF_036172605.1 of Pelobates fuscus. Lineage (NCBI taxonomy): Eukaryota > Metazoa > Chordata > Amphibia > Anura > Pelobatidae > Pelobates > Pelobates fuscus. Next base: position 31,974,773 of record NC_086328.1, read on the forward strand.
CCTGAAGAATTGTAAGACCAGCCTGGCATGAATGCATGTCAGGCTGCCTGCCGATCATGCAGGCTGGCCGACTAAAGGCATACTATGCATACAGCAACCTGAGCTTGTCATAAATGCATACAATGATGCACTCGCTCCACGCTTTCTAAGGACTGTCTCCTAGAATTCACTTGTCCTCTCCTCTCCTTAAATTCTTACTAGCAGGCAGAAGCTCCTGTTATACAGTCTGGGACAGAGATAAGGTGTATGTAGTGCGTGTAGAAGAAAGGGAACATGCCATAGTGTTAGAGAGACTGAAGAAGCAAGATTAATTGCATAGATTAATTGCATAGTGCGCAAAGTCAGTTTTACCTTAACTAATTTCATTGTCAGCTAGTCCACACAAGTTTTGTTCCCCTACATCAATTTTAAGTTTCCATACTTAAGTTAGAGCATGTGAATTGATTTTTTTTTATTAAATCAAGCTGCAGCTCCGTCAGCCCCTATGTAATTCCGACCCTTTATTTATGTTATAAAAATAAGTGTTTCTTCCCATAATACTGTTAAAACTTCGTATTTTTTTTCCATTTTTTCCTGTCTTTTGCTGAAACCATCAATCATATTTTGAGTGGGTGTTATACTTGATGTAAGAAGCACCTCTCGCATATCCCTGCTTGTTATGCACATACTTGCTTTGCATAACGGGATAAAAGTTCCCATGACTTTTTAGTTCGCTTTGTGTAAATAAAACATACCTCTCTCCATTGTCAGATGCCTGTTCAAAACTGCTGTTATAAATCATTCTGGCTGTTTCTCTCTCTTCTGGTGCTTCTCTCACACAAATCCTGCACGACCTTCTTAACTCTGTGCTAACTGGCACAGACTGAAATGTGTAAGAGGAGGGACTGTTTTTAACCTCTGATTTTAGAGAAATCTAGACATTTGGTATCATTTTAACTAGCACAATGTTATTTCACTCTAACATTTCAAATTATGTTCTATTTGTCAAGACAGGTACTCTTTAAAGTAGAGAGGAGGTGCAGTAGGGTCAGTACTCTTACAACTGAGGTGCAATTTACATGTCTACTTAGCGTACCAAAAGTGGTGCAAGGGAGGATAACCAGTGAACTAATGTTAGGGTCATGGGTGCTTAGGGGTCAATGATGAACATAGGGAGCGAAGGTTAGCCCATCTGGTTTGATAAGCTAATGAATTTAAAATTGCTGAAAAAACGTATTGCTGGCCATGATAGAAAGGTGTCAGAAAGCACAGTGCATCACAGTTTGCTGCATATGGTGCTGTGTAGCCGCAGATCACTCAGCGTGCCCATGATAATCCCTGTCCACCACCGAAAGCACCTTCAGTGGGGACATGAGCATCCGAACTGGACCATGGAGCAGTGAAAGAATGCTGATTTGTATGAGGAATCACATTTTCTTTGGAATCAGCTGGATGACTCAGTGCATGTGCATCGTTTACCTGAGTTGGCTGCAGGATGCACTGTGGGAAGAAGGTGGGAACAGTGTTATGCACTGGGCAATTTTCTGCTGATAAACATTGTGTCCTGGCATTTATGTGAATGTTCGTTTGACAGGTACCCCCTACTTAGAGATTTTTGCAGACCACATACACCCCTCCATGGCAATGGTGTTTCCTGATGGCAATGGCCTCTTCCAGCAGGATAATGCACCCTGCCACACTGAAAAAATTGTTCAGGAATGGTTTGAAGAACATCTAAAAGAGTTCAAGGTGTTGCCTTGACCTCCAAATTCCCCAGATATCAATCTGATCTGTGGGATGTGCTGGAACCACAAATCTGATCCACGGAGGCCCCACCAATCAACTTGTAGGACTTAAAGGATCTGCTGCCAATGTCTTGGTGCCAGATACCACAAGATACATTCAGAGGTCGATGACTCAATGCAACAGAGCTGTTTTGACAGCACAAGGAGGTCCAACACAATATAGGGCAGGTGGTTTCAATGTTGTGGCTGATCAGTGTATATGCCTAAAGCCCAAGGGCGGCTCTCTAATTTGGCGATCTTGAAGGCCGTCTTAGGCTTCGCGCTGACCAGGGCCTTGCAGCTGCCTAAATCATCTTAGGTCAGACTGATCTGCCACGGCCTTGGTCTGTCTCCAGCCAATCAGAGTGTTGCTCTGACTAGAGATCGCAAGACACTTACCCCATGGATTGCACTTCTGCACCCGACGGAGTTGTAGACGGAGCCACCAGGGTATCGTGACAGGTACATCCAGTCACAGTACATCCAGTCACAGCCCCCAGGCATCCTGTCACCCACCGGTGACAGCTTCCCACACACACCTTATCACCCACCCCACCCTGTCACAGTCCCCCCACTGTGTCACCCTGACACCCTGTAACAGCCCCCTGACACCCTGTCATAGTTTCCCACACACCCTGTAAGCCCCCCACCCTATGACAGCCCCTACACACATCCTGTCACACACCCCCTGTCACATTGATGCCTTTTACCCCGTCACACTCTGCCACACACATCCTGTCAACTTAATCCCTCTTTAATCTCGTCACACTCGACTCCCCTCGTACTATCACACTCCTTCCTCCAACAATGGCACATCCACCCCAACCATGTGATACATCGTACCACACCAAGTATGCCACACTAACAGTCACATTAACTTCTCCAATCCTGTCACAATTACCTCCCCTTGCCTTGTCACACTCCCTCCTCCAACCACATTCACTCCAAGCCTGTGATACTCACCTCCACAACCATGCCACATTCACCCTGTGATACTCTCTCCTCCAACCATGTCACAGTCAACCCCTTATCATTCTTAGCCTCCCCTGTTCTGTCTCACTCACCCCCAACCCTGTCTCTTTCATGCCCCTTGCCCTTTCACACTCACCATGCCACAATCACTAGCTGAAGACATTAATCAGGCACACAGTCAGGAAACATCGTTTTGCAGCGCTGGTCTATCTTTCTGGTAGAAAGGATATACCACCTATTGCAGATATAGATATGGTGGTTACATCTGTAAAACAAATGAGACATACATAGTGTTTTCCATATAGGTAAAAACAAACAATTGTATCATATGAGGATTGAACTCACAAGGATGGAGCCTCTTAGGCTCTATGTACTTCGCTTTCGGGTGCCTATTCAGGCTTTCGATAATTTTCAGTTGAAGACCCAGACTCCACGAATTCAAGAGTAAATAAGGGTTTATTAATTGATAAAATATTATATTAAAATATTAATAATATAGGACAAAAATAGGCAGATATATGTATAAAATACAGCGTGGTATGGTACTGCAATAATGGCCAAAATTAAAAGCAGCAAAGCACCACAGCATATACACAAAATAACAATACCGCCAAATGAAAGTCCCAGTAAAAAGTCCAGTAAAGTGCAAACGCGTTTCAGCCCTAGATAGGGCCTTCCTCAGTGCTAAATTCCTGGAGAACCTTCAGGGCTTAAGTAGCCCCCTTGATAAGTCCAACTGCATCCAGCTGTGCTTCAGAAATCCCGCCAGCCATATCACTTCCGGTTTTGGAAAAAAAAAAAAAAAAATTAAAAAAATTTTTTTTTTTTTTTTTTTTTTTTTATTTAAAAAACATGTGACTTCCGGTTGGATGCGGTCATGTGATGTATTTGTGTTCCACCATGCGTTCCACACTTGGGCATGGTGGAATTGACTACAGAAAATGTTCATATTGAAAGAGGGCATTTGCCCAAACAAATAATACAATAATATAGTAGAATAAATAAACAAATTGAGTAAGCTGTGAATAAATAAATCGGAATAGAAATATAAAATACAAAATATTTGTTAATATAGGTACATATAAAACATCATATATAAAATAGAAGAAATGTAACTCAGGGGGATGTGGAAGGGAGAGGAAACATCCTAGAAGAAAAGATATATAATATAAAAATGTAAATATAATATTTAAAAAATATTTAAAAAATATATATAAAATATTATATTATAAAAAATGTACTAACTCAAAATCTATGTTGAGACCTTTAGGGCACATAGTGTCCAAAGTGAAAATCCATTTACCCTCTAACTTACTAAGTTCTCGGACATTATCCTCTCCTCTCCAATTCATCCGCTTCTTCCCAATAACCATAAAACTTAAGAGAGAAGTGTCACCATTATGAAATTCAATAAAATGTGCTGACACACTATGTTTAGTGTATCCCCTCCGTATGTTCCCCATGTGCTCCATAATGCGAGTTTTTAGGCTTCTAGTGGTCATGCCGACATACTGGAGCCCACAGGGACACCAGAGGAGATACACCACATTAGTGGAGTGGCATGTGACAACATCACGTATTTTAAAACTAGTTCCTGTAACATTGGATTTAAACGTGCTCTGTGTATCTTTCTTAAAAGTAGTATTCTTGCACGGTAAGCACATTTTACATGGATAAAAACCTGGTCTTTGGTTAAAAACATTCTTGTCTCCCTGTTTGCAATTAATAAAGCTTTTAACCAAGTGATCTTTAATATTTTTAGCCCCTTTAAAAATAAACTTCGGTTTCTCACCTATGATATCTTTAAGATCCCCATCCGTTTTTAAAATATGCCAGTGTTTATTCACTATGTGTTTAATTTGTTTAGAGTTGATATTATAATCCAAAATTAAAGGTACATACTCTTTATCCCTACTTATTGTATCTTTCTTTGGTTTAGGTTTTAATACCTCAACTCTATCCATGTTCTTCACTTGTTGAATCTGTTCTTTCAGGACTGTAGGATCATAATGTTTCTCTTTAAAAAATGACGTCAATGTGTTTGCTTGGTTATCAAATTGATGGGGATCTGTACAGTTCCTCAGCATTCTTATATATTGTCCTTTTGGCATGTTGTTGATCCAAGGGGCATAATGGCAACTGGTTGTGTCAATGTAACTATTGACGTCAACCAGTTTAAAAAACGTTTTGGTTTTAATACAAGAATCCTCTATATAGATAACCAGGTCTAAAAAATTTACATGGGAGGTACTATATTCACTGGTGAGAGTGATATTTCTAGAATTGTTATTTAAAAATTGAAAAAATGAAGTAAGGTGCTGTTCTCCCCCCCTCCAAATGAAAAAAATATCATCTATGTACCTGCGATAGAGGACCAAGTTCGCACTCCAAGGTACATCCCCTGAGAGGAAAGATTCCTCCCAGAAGGACATAAACAAATTTGCATAACCCGGTGCGAACTTGGTCCCCATCGCAGTCCCAATCAGTTGTAAAAAATAAGAACCCTCAAACCAAAAGAAATTATTCTGTAAAATGAGTAAAATGCCCTCTATAATAAAATCTCTTTGGGTTTCTGGAACTAAACTATCTGATAAAAAGTGTCTAACTGAGTCACATCCTAGGTCGTGTTTAATAATAGTATACAAACTATTAACATCGCAAGTTACTAATATGTGACCCTCCTCCCATGTTATATGTTGTAACTCTCTGATGAGATGGGAGGAGTCCTTAAGATAGGTAGGACGTGAAGTGACTATAGGTTGTAACAATCTGTCTATGTATTCAGACAGTCGACTCAATAGGGAATTAACCCCAGCCACTATCGGTCTGCCTGGTGGGTTAACCTTATCTTTATGGATTTTGGGGAGGGTATAAAAAACAGGGATTTTAGAAGTTTTAACATTCAAGTAATCATATTCATCTTTATTTAGAATTTTTTGTGTACGTCCTTTCTCTATTAGTTTAAAATATTTATCCTTGATAGACTCCATAGGGTTACCCGGCAACTTTAAATAAGTGTTCGAGTCCCCCAGTTGTCTATAGATCTCTTTAACGTAGTCTTCCCTATTTTGAATAACCACAGCCCCCCCCTTATCGGCAGGTTTTATAATAATTTGGTCATCTTTGCTTAGTTCCCTAAGGGCTCTTTTCTCTATCGGTCGAAGGTTGTTCTCACGTCTTCCATATTTATTTTTGGGGATTTTTTTAATGTCCTCTATGACTAATCTCTCGAAGACCTCCATAGCACCACTGGAATGGTACTTAGGAAAAAATTTAGATTTATTCTTTAGTTTAGTATGTACCATATCATCATTCACATCTTGGTTATCTTTAAAATCTTTTTGAGGGTGTTTTAAAAAAAATTTCTTTAAACACAGCTTACGATTAAACTTCTGTAAATCTATAAATGAGTTAAAAGCATCATTAGAACACGTAGGGGCAAATTTCAATCCCTTACTTAATACTCTGAGTTGATCCTCAGTAAAAGTTTTGTTGGATAAGTTAATTACACCTAAGTGTTTGTCTTTCCTCTCTTCCTCTCCTTTAAAGGGTCTTCCACTTCTAATTCCCCTTCTTCTTGAACCCAATTTCTCTTTCTCATTAATCGTTCGGTTCTTTGAGGGGGATGTGACCCTAAAAAAGGAGCGGAAGATGAAGGGAAAGGTAGAGGATTTCCTTGGGATGTATCTCCTGTTGAGTCCTCTGATAAAATTCGATATCTATTAGTCTGAGGGAACCGGGGTAATGGTTGAGTGGGGTTAGTTCTTGAACCATTCCTATTTTTGCTTCTTTGCCAACCTGGAGAAGAAGCAGGAGCATATGGTTTCTTGGTCTGATATTGATGGGGAGGAATGGGTTCCCTAAATTTTCTAGGTATAGATGGTGTATCATTGTAGGTTTTTCTTCCAGATACACCTAAGGACCGATGATCCGGGTGTTTAGGAAATTGATTGGTCTTATTATGGTGAGGATAATTTTGATGGTGGGAGTGATTTTTCCGGGAAAAGGATCTTACTTGGTTTAGAGCATAATCATTCTGATCTCTTTGAAACTTCCTCTTTTTAATGATTAGTGTATTTTCCTCCACTTTTTCCACATTATTCTTTACCATTTTAAGTGTATTATCAATTTCTGTACAATTGACTACTGGTTTAAGTTGTTCTTTAATTTGGTTAATCTGGATATCCAGCTGCATCAAATTACGTTTTTTTTGCTGTACAATAATGGATATCATCCTAGCTGAAAAAGACTCCAAAGCGGAGTTCCAGATCTCCATAAAATCATCATCCTCCCTATCAAACGTGGGGGTTTTAAAAAATCGTAGACCTCTTGGGCTAATTTTTTGCTCCAAATATCGTTCTAGGGTAAAGATATCCCATTTAGTTTTAGTCTCCTTAATTAGCAATTTTTCTAGTTTTTTACAAGCAAAATCTAGATTTTCTTCTGATTGAATAATGGGGCCTTGTATATTGTCAAATCTACTAGCAACCATATTCTGCCAGTTCTCTCTGGCTTCAAATAATTCCATTATTAATAGATCTCGAATAAATGGATCAGAGGTAAATTTACAAATATGAGCAGCCCACAACTTTAAGGGATAATGAAATAGCAAACAAAATATACACAAGGTGTATAGTTGTGTAGGCGCTTCCAACTTAAAATAGACAATAAAAGTAAGTGTGACAGAAAGGTGTAATCCCTTAACACCTAAAGGTAAAGTGAAACAATTAAAATAATTCACACCCACTTAGAAAAATATACAGAGTAAAAAGGATATACCACCTATTGCAGATATAGATATGGTGGTTACATCTGTAAAACAAATGAGACATACATAGTGTTTTCCATATAGGTAAAAACAAACAATTGTATCATATGAGGATTGAACTCACAAGGATGGAGCCTCTTAGGCTCTATGTACTTCGCTTTCGGGTGCCTATTCAGGCTTTCGATAATTTTCAGTTGAAGACCCAGACTCCACGAATTCAAGAGTAAATAAGGGTTTATTAATTGATAAAATATTATATTAAAATATTAATAATATAGGACAAAAATAGGCAGATATATGTATAAAATACAGCGTGGTATGGTACTGCAATAATGGCCAAAATTAAAAGCAGCAAAGCACCACAGCATATACACAAAATAACAATACCGCCAAATGAAAGTCCCAGTAAAAAGTCCAGTAAAGTGCAAACGCGTTTCAGCCCTAGATAGGGCCTTCCTCAGTGCTAAATTCCTGGAGAACCTTCAGGGCTTAAGTAGCCCCCTTGATAAGTCCAACTGCATCCAGCTGTGCTTCAGAAATCCCGGGATTTCTGAAGCACAGCTGGATGCAGTTGGACTTATCAAGGGGGCTACTTAAGCCCTGAAGGTTCTCCAGGAATTTAGCACTGAGGAAGGCCCTATCTAGGGCTGAAACGCGTTTGCACTTTACTGGACTTTTTACTGGGACTTTCATTTGGCGGTATTGTTATTTTGTGTATATGCTGTGGTGCTTTGCTGCTTTTAATTTTGGCCATTATTGCAGTACCATACCACGCTGTATTTTATACATATATCTGCCTATTTTTGTCCTATATTATTAATATTTTAATATAATATTTTATCAATTAATAAACCCTTATTTACTCTTGAATTCGTGGAGTCTGGGTCTTCAACTGAAAATTATCGAAAGCCTGAATAGGCACCCGAAAGCGAAGTACATAGAGCCTAAGAGGCTCCATCCTTGTGAGTTCAATCCTCATATGATACAATTGTTTGTTTTTACCTATATGGAAAACACTATGTATGTCTCATTTGTTTTACAGATGTAACCACCATATCTATATCTGCAATAGGTGGTATATCCTTTTTACTCTGTATATTTTTCTAAGTGGGTGTGAATTATTTTAATTGTTTCACTTTACCTTTAGGTGTTAAGGGATTACACCTTTCTGTCACACTTACTTTTATTGTCTATTTTAAGTTGGAAGCGCCTACACAACTATACACCTTGTGTATATTTTGTTTGCTATTTCATTATCCCTTAAAGTTGTGGGCTGCTCATATTTGTAAATTTACCTCTGATCCATTTATTCGAGATCTATTAATAATGGAATTATTTGAAGCCAGAGAGAACTGGCAGAATATGGTTGCTAGTAGATTTGACAATATACAAGGCCCCATTATTCAATCAGAAGAAAATCTAGATTTTGCTTGTAAAAAACTAGAAAAATTGCTAATTAAGGAGACTAAAACTAAATGGGATATCTTTACCCTAGAACGATATTTGGAGCAAAAAATTAGCCCAAGAGGTCTACGATTTTTTAAAACCCCCACGTTTGATAGGGAGGATGATGATTTTATGGAGATCTGGAACTCCGCTTTGGAGTCTTTTTCAGCTAGGATGATATCCATTATTGTACAGCAAAAAAAACGTAATTTGATGCAGCTGGATATCCAGATTAACCAAATTAAAGAACAACTTAAACCAGTAGTCAATTGTACAGAAATTGATAATACACTTAAAATGGTAAAGAATAATGTGGAAAAAGTGGAGGAAAATACACTAATCATTAAAAAGAGGAAGTTTCAAAGAGATCAGAATGATTATGCTCTAAACCAAGTAAGATCCTTTTCCCGGAAAAATCACTCCCACCATCAAAATTATCCTCACCATAATAAGACCAATCAATTTCCTAAACACCCGGATCATCGGTCCTTAGGTGTATCTGGAAGAAAAACCTACAATGATACACCATCTATACCTAGAAAATTTAGGGAACCCATTCCTCCCCATCAATATCAGACCAAGAAACCATATGCTCCTGCTTCTTCTCCAGGTTGGCAAAGAAGCAAAAATAGGAATGGTTCAAGAACTAACCCCACTCAACCATTACCCCGGTTCCCTCAGACTAATAGATATCGAATTTTATCAGAGGACTCAACAGGAGATACATCCCAAGGAAATCCTCTACCTTTCCCTTCATCTTCCGCTCCTTTTTTAGGGTCACATCCCCCTCAAAGAACCGAACGATTAATGAGAAAGAGAAATTGGGTTCAAGAAGAAGGGGAATTAGAAGTGGAAGACCCTTTAAAGGAGAGGAAGAGAGGAAAGACAAACACTTAGGTGTAATTAACTTATCCAACAAAACTTTTACTGAGGATCAACTCAGAGTATTAAGTAAGGGATTGAAATTTGCCCCTACGTGTTCTAATGATGCTTTTAACTCATTTATAGATTTACAGAAGTTTAATCGTAAGCTGTGTTTAAAGAAAATTTTTTTAAAACACCCTCAAAAAGATTTTAAAGATAACCAAGATGTGAATGATGATATGGTACATACTAAACTAAAGAATAAATCTAAATTTTTTCCTAAGTACCATTCCAGTGGTGCTATGGAGGTCTTCGAGAGATTAGTCATAGAGGACATTAAAAAAATCCCCAAAAATAAATATGGAAGACGTGAGAACAACCTTCGACCGATAGAGAAAAGAGCCCTTAGGGAACTAAGCAAAGATGACCAAATTATTATAAAACCTGCCGATAAGGGGGGGGCTGTGGTTATTCAAAATAGGGAAGACTACGTTAAAGAGATCTATAGACAACTGGGGGACTCGAACACTTATTTAAAGTTGCCGGGTAACCCTATGGAGTCTATCAAGGATAAATATTTTAAACTAATAGAGAAAGGACGTACACAAAAAATTCTAAATAAAGATGAATATGATTACTTGAATGTTAAAACTTCTAAAATCCCTGTTTTTTATACCCTCCCCAAAATCCATAAAGATAAGGTTAACCCACCAGGCAGACCGATAGTGGCTGGGGTTAATTCCCTATTGAGTCGACTGTCTGAATACATAGACAGATTGTTACAACCTATAGTCACTTCACGTCCTACCTATCTTAAGGACTCCTCCCATCTCATCAGAGAGTTACAACATATAACATGGGAGGAGGGTCACATATTAGTAACTTGCGATGTTAATAGTTTGTATACTATTATTAAACACGACCTAGGATGTGACTCAGTTAGACACTTTTTATCAGATAGTTTAGTTCCAGAAACCCAAAGAGATTTTATTATAGAGGGCATTTTACTCATTTTACAGAATAATTTCTTTTGGTTTGAGGGTTCTTATTTTTTACAACTGATTGGGACTGCGATGGGGACCAAGTTCGCACCGGGTTATGCAAATTTGTTTATGTCCTTCTGGGAGGAATCTTTCCTCTCAGGGGATGTACCTTGGAGTGCGAACTTGGTCCTCTATCGCAGGTACATAGATGATATTTTTTTCATTTGGAGGGGGGGAGAACAGCACCTTACTTCATTTTTTCAATTTTTAAATAACAATTCTAGAAATATCACTCTCACCAGTGAATATAGTACCTCCCATGTAAATTTTTTAGACCTGGTTATCTATATAGAGGATTCTTGTATTAAAACCAAAACGTTTTTTAAACTGGTTGACGTCAATAGTTACATTGACACAACCAGTTGCCATTATGCCCCTTGGATCAACAACATGCCAAAAGGACAATATATAAGAATGCTGAGGAACTGTACAGATCCCCATCAATTTGATAACCAAGCAAACACATTGACGTCATTTTTTAAAGAGAAACATTATGATCCTACAGTCCTGAAAGAACAGATTCAACAAGTGAAGAACATGGATAGAGTTGAGGTATTAAAACCTAAACCAAAGAAAGATACAATAAGTAGGGATAAAGAGTATGTACCTTTAATTTTGGATTATAATATCAACTCTAAACAAATTAAACACATAGTGAATAAACACTGGCATATTTTAAAAACGGATGGGGATCTTAAAGATATCATAGGTGAGAAACCGAAGTTTATTTTTAAAGGGGCTAAAAATATTAAAGATCACTTGGTTAAAAGCTTTATTAATTGCAAACAGGGAGACAAGAATGTTTTTAACCAAAGACCAGGTTTTTATCCATGTAAAATGTGCTTACCGTGCAAGAATACTACTTTTAAGAAAGATACACAGAGCACGTTTAAATCCAATGTTACAGGAACTAGTTTTAAAATACGTGATGTTGTCACATGCCACTCCACTAATGTGGTGTATCTCCTCTGGTGTCCCTGTGGGCTCCAGTATGTCGGCATGACCACTAGAAGCCTAAAAACTCGCATTATGGAGCACATGGGGAACATACGGAGGGGATACACTAAACATAGTGTGTCAGCACATTTTATTGAATTTCATAATGGTGACACTTCTCTCTTAAGTTTTATGGTTATTGGGAAGAAGCGGATGAATTGGAGAGGAGAGGATAATGTCCGAGAACTTAGTAAGTTAGAGGGTAAATGGATTTTCACTTTGGACACTATGTGCCCTAAAGGTCTCAACATAGATTTTGAGTTAGTACATTTTTTATAATATAATATTTTATATATATTTTTTAAATATTTTTTAAATATTATATTTACATTTTTATATTATATATCTTTTCTTCTAGGATGTTTCCTCTCCCTTCCACATCCCCCTGAGTTACATTTCTTCTATTTTATATATGATGTTTTATATGTACCTATATTAACAAATATTTTGTATTTTATATTTCTATTCCGATTTATTTATTCACAGCTTACTCAATTTGTTTATTTATTCTACTATATTATTGTATTATTTGTTTGGGCAAATGCCCTCTTTCAATATGAACATTTTCTGTAGTCAATTCCACCATGCCCAAGTGTGGAACGCATGGTGGAACACAAATACATCACATGACCGCATCCAACCGGAAGTCACATGTTTTTTAAATAAAAAAAAAAAAAAAAAAAAAAAATTTTTTTAATTTTTTTTTTTTTTTTCCAAAACCGGAAGTGATATGGCTGGCGGGATTTCTGAAGCACAGCTGGATGCAGTTGGACTTATCAAGGGGGCTACTTAAGCCCTGAAGGTTCTCCAGGAATTTAGCACTGAGGAAGGCCCTATCTAGGGCTGAAACGCGTTTGCACTTTACTGGACTTTTTACTGGGACTTTCATTTGGCGGTATTGTTATTTTGTGTATATGCTGTGGTGCTTTGCTGCTTTTAATTTTGGCCATTATTGCAGTACCATACCACGCTGTATTTTATACATATATCTGCCTATTTTTGTCCTATATTATTAATATTTTAATATAATATTTTATCAATTAATAAACCCTTATTTACTCTTGAATTCGTGGAGTCTGGGTCTTCAACTGAAAATTATCGAAAGCCTGAATAGGCACCCGAAAGCGAAGTACATAGAGCCTAAGAGGCTCCATCCTTGTGAGTTCAATCCTCATATGATACAATTGTTTGTTTTTACCTATATGGAAAACACTATGTATGTCTCATTTGTTTTACAGATGTAACCACCATATCTATATCTGCAATAGGTGGTATATCCTTTTTACTCTGTATATTTTTCTAAGTGGGTGTGAATTATTTTAATTGTTTCACTTTACCTTTAGGTGTTAAGGGATTACACCTTTCTGTCACACTTACTTTTATTGTCTATTTTAAGTTGGAAGCGCCTACACAACTATACACCTTGTGTATATTTTGTTTGCTATTTCATTATCCCTTAAAGTTGTGGGCTGCTCATATTTGTAAATTTACCTCTGATCCATTTATTCGAGATCTATTAATAATGGAATTATTTGAAGCCAGAGAGAACTGGCAGAATATGGTTGCTAGTAGATTTGACAATATACAAGGCCCCATTATTCAATCAGAAGAAAATCTAGATTTTGCTTGTAAAAAACTAGAAAAATTGCTAATTAAGGAGACTAAAACTAAATGGGATATCTTTACCCTAGAACGATATTTGGAGCAAAAAATTAGCCCAAGAGGTCTACGATTTTTTAAAACCCCCACGTTTGATAGGGAGGATGATGATTTTATGGAGATCTGGAACTCCGCTTTGGAGTCTTTTTCAGCTAGGATGATATCCATTATTGTACAGCAAAAAAAACGTAATTTGATGCAGCTGGATATCCAGATTAACCAAATTAAAGAACAACTTAAACCAGTAGTCAATTGTACAGAAATTGATAATACACTTAAAATGGTAAAGAATAATGTGGAAAAAGTGGAGGAAAATACACTAATCATTAAAAAGAGGAAGTTTCAAAGAGATCAGAATGATTATGCTCTAAACCAAGTAAGATCCTTTTCCCGGAAAAATCACTCCCACCATCAAAATTATCCTCACCATAATAAGACCAATCAATTTCCTAAACACCCGGATCATCGGTCCTTAGGTGTATCTGGAAGAAAAACCTACAATGATACACCATCTATACCTAGAAAATTTAGGGAACCCATTCCTCCCCATCAATATCAGACCAAGAAACCATATGCTCCTGCTTCTTCTCCAGGTTGGCAAAGAAGCAAAAATAGGAATGGTTCAAGAACTAACCCCACTCAACCATTACCCCGGTTCCCTCAGACTAATAGATATCGAATTTTATCAGAGGACTCAACAGGAGATACATCCCAAGGAAATCCTCTACCTTTCCCTTCATCTTCCGCTCCTTTTTTAGGGTCACATCCCCCTCAAAGAACCGAACGATTAATGAGAAAGAGAAATTGGGTTCAAGAAGAAGGGGAATTAGAAGTGGAAGACCCTTTAAAGGAGAGGAAGAGAGGAAAGACAAACACTTAGGTGTAATTAACTTATCCAACAAAACTTTTACTGAGGATCAACTCAGAGTATTAAGTAAGGGATTGAAATTTGCCCCTACGTGTTCTAATGATGCTTTTAACTCATTTATAGATTTACAGAAGTTTAATCGTAAGCTGTGTTTAAAGAAATTTTTTTTAAAACACCCTCAAAAAGATTTTAAAGATAACCAAGATGTGAATGATGATATGGTACACACTAAACTAAAGAATAAATCTAAATTTTTTCCTAAGTACCATTCCAGTGGTGCTATGGAGGTCTTCGAGAGATTAGTCATAGAGGACATTAAAAAAATCCCCAAAAATAAATATGGAAGACGTGAGAACAACCTTCGACCGATAGAGAAAAGAGCCCTTAGGGAACTAAGCAAAGATGACCAAATTATTATAAAACCTGCCGATAAGGGGGGGGCTGTGGTTATTCAAAATAGGGAAGACTACGTTAAAGAGATCTATAGACAACTGGGGGACTCGAACACTTATTTAAAGTTGCCGGGTAACCCTATGGAGTCTATCAAGGATAAATATTTTAAACTAATAGAGAAAGGACGTACACAAAAAATTCTAAATAAAGATGAATATGATTACTTGAATGTTAAAACTTCTAAAATCCCTGTTTTTTATACCCTCCCCAAAATCCATAAAGATAAGGTTAACCCACCAGGCAGACCGATAGTGGCTGGGGTTAATTCCCTATTGAGTCGACTGTCTGAATACATAGACAGATTGTTACAACCTATAGTCACTTCACGTCCTACCTATCTTAAGGACTCCTCCCATCTCATCAGAGAGTTACAACATATAACATGGGAGGAGGGTCACATATTAGTAACTTGCGATGTTAATAGTTTGTATACTATTATTAAACACGACCTAGGATGTGACTCAGTTAGACACTTTTTATCAGATAGTTTAGTTCCAGAAACCCAAAGAGATTTTATTATAGAGGGCATTTTACTCATTTTACAGAATAATTTCTTTTGGTTTGAGGGTTCTTATTTTTTACAACTGATTGGGACTGCGATGGGGACCAAGTTCGCACCGGGTTATGCAAATTTGTTTATGTCCTTCTGGGAGGAATCTTTCCTCTCAGGGGATGTACCTTGGAGTGCGAACTTGGTCCTCTATCGCAGGTACATAGATGATATTTTTTTCATTTGGAGGGGGGGAGAACAGCACCTTACTTCATTTTTTCAATTTTTAAATAACAATTCTAGAAATATCACTCTCACCAGTGAATATAGTACCTCCCATGTAAATTTTTTAGACCTGGTTATCTATATAGAGGATTCTTGTATTAAAACCAAAACGTTTTTTAAACTGGTTGACGTCAATAGTTACATTGACACAACCAGTTGCCATTATGCCCCTTGGATCAACAACATGCCAAAAGGACAATATATAAGAATGCTGAGGAACTGTACAGATCCCCATCAATTTGATAACCAAGCAAACACATTGACGTCATTTTTTAAAGAGAAACATTATGATCCTACAGTCCTGAAAGAACAGATTCAACAAGTGAAGAACATGGATAGAGTTGAGGTATTAAAACCTAAACCAAAGAAAGATACAATAAGTAGGGATAAAGAGTATGTACCTTTAATTTTGGATTATAATATCAACTCTAAACAAATTAAACACATAGTGAATAAACACTGGCATATTTTAAAAACGGATGGGGATCTTAAAGATATCATAGGTGAGAAACCGAAGTTTATTTTTAAAGGGGCTAAAAATATTAAAGATCACTTGGTTAAAAGCTTTATTAATTGCAAACAGGGAGACAAGAATGTTTTTAACCAAAGACCAGGTTTTTATCCATGTAAAATGTGCTTACCGTGCAAGAATACTACTTTTAAGAAAGATACACAGAGCACGTTTAAATCCAATGTTACAGGAACTAGTTTTAAAATACGTGATGTTGTCACATGCCACTCCACTAATGTGGTGTATCTCCTCTGGTGTCCCTGTGGGCTCCAGTATGTCGGCATGACCACTAGAAGCCTAAAAACTCGCATTATGGAGCACATGGGGAACATACGGAGGGGATACACTAAACATAGTGTGTCAGCACATTTTATTGAATTTCATAATGGTGACACTTCTCTCTTAAGTTTTATGGTTATTGGGAAGAAGCGGATGAATTGGAGAGGAGAGGATAATGTCCGAGAACTTAGTAAGTTAGAGGGTAAATGGATTTTCACTTTGGACACTATGTGCCCTAAAGGTCTCAACATAGATTTTGAGTTAGTACATTTTTTATAATATAATATTTTATATATATTTTTTAAATATTTTTTAAATATTATATTTACATTTTTATATTATATATCTTTTCTTCTAGGATGTTTCCTCTCCCTTCCACATCCCCCTGAGTTACATTTCTTCTATTTTATATATGATGTTTTATATGTACCTATATTAACAAATATTTTGTATTTTATATTTCTATTCCGATTTATTTATTCACAGCTTACTCAATTTGTTTATTTATTCTACTATATTATTGTATTATTTGTTTGGGCAAATGCCCTCTTTCAATATGAACATTTTCTGTAGTCAATTCCACCATGCCCAAGTGTGGAACGCATGGTGGAACACAAATACATCACATGACCGCATCCAACCGGAAGTCACATGTTTTTTAAATAAAAAAAAAAAAAAAAAAAAAAAAAATTTTTTTTTAATTTTTTTTTTTTTTTTTTCCAAAACCGGAAGTGATATGGCTGGCGGGATTTCTGAAGCACAGCTGGATGCAGTTGGACTTATCAAGGGGGCTACTTAAGCCCTGAAGGTTCTCCAGGAATTTAGCACTGAGGAAGGCCCTATCTAGGGCTGAAACGCGTTTGCACTTTACTGGACTTTTTACTGGGACTTTCATTTGGCGGTATTGTTATTTTGTGTATATGCTGTGGTGCTTTGCTGCTTTTAATTTTGGCCATTATTGCAGTACCATACCACGCTGTATTTTATACATATATCTGCCTATTTTTGTCCTATATTATTAATATTTTAATATAATATTTTATCAATTAATAAACCCTTATTTACTCTTGAATTCGTGGAGTCTGGGTCTTCAACTGAAAATTATCGAAAGCCTGAATAGGCACCCGAAAGCGAAGTACATAGAGCCTAAGAGGCTCCATCCTTGTGAGTTCAATCCTCATATGATACAATTGTTTGTTTTTACCTATATGGAAAACACTATGTATGTCTCATTTGTTTTACAGATGTAACCACCATATCTATATCTGCAATAGGTGGTATATCCTTTTTACTCTGTATATTTTTCTAAGTGGGTGTGAATTATTTTAATTGTTTCACTTTACCTTTAGGTGTTAAGGGATTACACCTTTCTGTCACACTTACTTTTATTGTCTATTTTAAGTTGGAAGCGCCTACACAACTATACAAAGTTGTGTATATACCTTGTGTATATTTTGTTTGCTATCTTTCTGGTAGGCCTCCTTGACTGAGATCATCAAAATTGGTGATCTATACCAATCCAATGCTTTCACATGCATGAAATGCTGTCTTCTCGAAAAAAAAACTTCTATTCAGACAAATTGGTTCAGCAAAAAAAAAATTTCCACCATGCACAAGTGCGAGCGTCTGAAAAATTGGTGTGAATGTTCTAATGGGGCACCGGGGAGGCCCTCGTTCGGGATACAAACAAGTTTGGAAACAATCCATGAATGTTCCCCCTGGTGGTTTTTGCCACCCAGGGTAGCACTCATTAATTGTTTCCCTTGTGCTTTGTGGTTTTGACACTTATGTTGTGAGGTGATTGGGAGGTGTGAACATTCTAAATGAGGTATTGTGGTGGTCGTAGTTCGGGAGGTGAATGAATCCCCTTTGTGGGAGCACCCCCGAACAGGGAGCAGGCATAACAAACGAAAATACATGTGAAAGAGAGGTGAAATACACAAACAGGCAGTGGTCCTGCCACAGTCCGTATGTTAACCTGGCCCTGATCCTCCGTATAGGAACACTATAGCGTTAGGAATACACATGTGTATTCTATCGTGACCAGCCAGCCTTTAAGGTCCCCACCTGCAGGGAGTAAAAAAGGTATTTTACTAACTTTTTCTCCATCGCAGAGCTGGTCTCTGTCTTTCTGGTAGGCCTCCTTGACTGAGATCATCAAAATTGATGATCTAAGCCAATCTAATGCTTTCAAATGTATGAAGTTCTGTCTTCTCGGAAAAAAAAATATATATATTCAGACAAACTGGTTCAGCGAAAAAAAATTTCCACCATGCTCAAGTTTATAAGACACCATGTATTGAACATGATATGCAATAATGATGAAAATAAAGTTCTTCAAATGTCAACGTCTATGACTGAGCATCTGTATTGCAGAGCATATCCAAAGGAATTAATTTAAAATATGCAGTACTTTCACTAAATATTGGAAATTCCTGTAAACTTACAATGAGAATTTTTTTTTTTTTTAAAAAGAGCCAATTTTCTGTTGATTATGTTTTTTGTCAAATTCTTTCTCTACACCAGTAAAATAACTCTATTATGCGTAAGTACTGATGGTTTGTTTGCTTTTCTTGATATTTTCACATTTTTCAGGTACATGTTACAGCCAGAATGACTGTAGCTACAATAGCTTGCTACAGTATTTGAATTTTACCAACATTCCAGGTCCAAATGTGCGACCAGTAAAAGACTGGACAACGCCGAACATTGTGTATGTAGACATGTTCCTCTATACTGTTATCAGCTTGGTGAGTTTGTCTGTTTGTATTTTTTCAATGCATACATTTCTTTCTAAGAATAGCACTGTACATTACATTTAAACAATACGAAACTCTGAAAAGGACACATATAATATTAATATTATATCAGAAGAGATAATAATTAACTTCTTGTCAAAGTCTAAAATTACACACTAAATATAGGATTCGAGGAAGAAAAGAAGAAAAAAAATAGGGAATAAAAACTTTTTTGAATAAAGGGAGAGGATAAAGGTGGATGAGACCTGTGCCTACTAAAAATAGAAAATATAAAAATGTCCCTCTTTCAAGTTTAATGCACCCTAAAGCATTGATAATTATTTTCAAAGACACAAACGATTTATTACACACATGTCCGCCATAGAGTCCATCATCCAGGTATTAATTCCTTTACATCATGGTGTTATGCCAACTATACACCAGTAGGTGTTTAGCCGAGTGAAAACCATATGACAAATGATAGACTTGGAGATTATTTTTGGTCCGAACTGCAATTCATTCAAATTTGAGTGATTGTGCAAAATCCCAAACTCCAAGCACAACACAATACGCACAACGGTCGAGCATGTTCCTTTTAGTTCATCATTCTAAATTTTGCTCGAGGCACCTCAGGTGGGGAAAATGATGATTGATGGCTAGGGGACAGTCACAAAATGTTGATTATATTCACAGACCAAGTGAAAAGTGAGCAACAGAAGGTAAAAAAATTGGAGCTGTAATAAACATCTATATCTTTAAATGATGTTATATAATTTATAAATATTTAATCTATAAATATAGATTTATTTTTTTATACTGCTATTTGTTCCACCATTCTTTGTTACTTTCTCTCACTTGGTCTGTGAACCAAATGGCAGAAAAATGCTACTACCAGCATACTGCAAAATATTATATTATGTATACATTTTGCAGTGTCCGAATTGGCCCACTTTTTCTCCCATTTGGTTCATCTGATTTGTTCCCTGAATCAGTTTAATACCGAAATTCTGCTTTGCCGTACTAACATATGGCTGAAATTCAGGTGTTCCAAAAAAATTGCTATGGTCAGATAAAATGCTTCAAATTTAAATTATCTCGCTATGCATAGGTCTAATATAAATATGCTCAGTTGACTTGGGAACAGAAGAGGGGTACATACCAGGCAGTGCTGTATCAAGTTTAATAGGGAGGGAAATGCCGAACAAGCTATTACACTCGAAAATACATGTAATGTTTCAATTAGTGTATTAAAATCATATAGGTGGTAAAATATAAAACCGTCTAATTCATACTTGCTTGCCCTACCATCAGTCCTCATTCAACTAGTTTTCTCTGGGATAACACATTTACGCTAAAACTTATGTGTACGTTCTCAAGCTCTGGACTTTTATCAGTGATTTACCTTATTCGTGTTCCTAGACTTTACCTTAATGATAAATGATAATATAGACAATTTGTGGGTGTAGCATATGGTACCAGGGCTGTCCTTAAAGACTGTAATAATATTGCAATTCGTGTTGTTTCTGTTTCTATGGTTAAAATGTATGTGGGATTCGTATGATTGTTCGGTAGTTTCCATCCGTACTCCATACAAATGTAAACTACCAAACCAATAGACCACCCCAGAGAGAAGTGTGTACCTTATTAAGCGTTCACACTTCTCTAACCGCAGGTTAATTGGTACTTTAGGGATGTATCTGGGTGGCCGCCGTTCGGTATACGAACACGTGGTGGCGGCCATCTTACGCAAGAAAATATCAGCAGTGTTTGGTCGTCGAGTGTCTGGAACTCAAATCGCACACTCGATTACCCAAACACCGCTGAGACCTCCATGGCTCCGTAACTCCCGAACGGGAAGGCTAATCAGCCTTCGTTCGGTAGGTCCAAAGTACCGAACAAGGGGATCCATACGAATACAAGATTAATTGTGGATGTACAAGATTAATCGTTTATATGTGTTTTACCTCCTGAACGAAGACCAACCCCGCAGGGCCAAAACCCATGGAACCCTTTTCGGATACCACCACGTGTGCGGTCAGTCAAATTACACCCTCCACCTAACTCCCGAACCCCTGGTACGATCTGGGTGAATTTTGGATATGTTAGTCACCCAGATCAGGGCTACCAGGGGGTACCCACAGTATTATTATTACTACTTGTTTTGGGGTACATTCAGAACTCGGGGAAAAGTACAGTATGTATAATGGGATTTAGTGTTGTCGGGATCCCGCGGGCGGCTGCGAGGGGAGGCTGCACTCCGCTCGCAGTACTCACCCTCCAGCCGTCCGCGGTCCCCTCCTCCACATGGCCTCGGTGAGCGGCATCCCTCCAGCCTCGGATGTCGCCCGCGTCTTCCTCCAAGTCCCCCAGCGGCAGCATGCATGACGCTGCACGCTGGGAGACCGCCCAATATATGACACGCCGGGGTCAGTCACCTGACCCGGCGTTAAAGGCACAGTGCCTCAATCACAGTGGGAGGTTTAGATATCTCCCACGTGTGATTGTTAATTCTGATTGGAAATTATCCAGAATTAACCTTATGGTTTAAATACTTACCTTTCATGTTCCTCCCTGCCCTGTTGTGGTCTTTGCTTACTAGTATTGATACTGAACTTGTGTTTCTGGTTACGTACTCTCTGGCTTGTTAATCTGACTTTGTGACTTTCTCTTACCCTTTGACCTCGGCTTGTTTCTCGTTATTCTGTCTTCTGGTTCCCCTTACTCGGCTTGTCTCCTGACTATTCTGTGTGTGCTTAGCCCGGCCACTCTAAGGTCCGGTACTGCACCTTTTCTGTGTGTGTGTGTGTTAGCGTGTTGGGTTCCCCGAATCGTGACAAGTGTCATACTGAGGGGAGGAGATGTGTGAGAGGTAACGGTTACACTATTGGATACTGTACTAATTACTGTGAATCCCTCCCTTGCATGGGAGAATGCTTTATAAGGAGACTGTGTGGATTAAAAGTCAGTTCTGCTCCTGATGCTGTGTGTCGTCCAGTCATTGGGATCTGTATGGGGATATTCGTGGATTACTTGTTTGCTGGAATTATTGGAGTTAACCTGTGGAATACCAGGCCTCCGCTACATTGGTTGGCAGCGCTGGGATCCAGACTCACAAAGGAACAAGGACTAATGGAATACGGATGGAGAGTGATTATGCTAAGCTAAAAAGATCCACACTAAAAGACCTACTAGAAGCAAGAGGTATTGCAGCAAGCAACAAAAGAAAAGCAACCCTCATTGCAGAGGTTATGGCAGAATACCAAACCGAGGGCAGGGAAATCCCTGAACAGCAAAATTCAGCAGATGGATCTGAACAGGAAGAATTTCAAAGGCAGCTACAATTTAGGCTGGCCTTCTATGGAGAAAATCCAACGCCTGACATTATCTCCAGGACTATGACCGAAGTGCAAGAATTTATGCTACGCCAAAGACCACCACAGGCCACAGTAAGAAACACAGCAACCACTACCAACACAGAGGGTAAGACAAAAATTCCTTAACAAGCTTTTAAAAATTATGTGGAGGCAGAGGAAGACATAGATGCCTTCCTCCAGGATTTTGAAAGACTGTGTGCCTTGCATAAGATCAGTATAGAAGATTGGGTACCCATTTCGGCTGGGCGGTAAACTGGGAGAGCAGCAGAAGCTTATCGGACTGTACCAGACGAGGAAATCCGGGACTACAGTAGAGTAAAGGAAATTATATTGACCCGGTATGCCATCACACCAGAAGCATACCGAAGGCGGTTCCGGGAATTAAAGAAAGCGGAGAGAGACTCGCATGCTGAGTGGGCTTGTAGGCTACAGCGGGCGGCCCTCGGATGGGTACAAGCTAGCAAAGCACGGTCCATGGAGGATGTCATACAAATGTTGCTAATGGAACAATTTTATGATGAGGTAGCAACCGATGTCCAGGAGTGGGTAAGGGACTCTAACCCTATATCTCTCACAGAGGCTGCTAGGAAAGCAGACGACTACCTGGATGCTCGCAGGCCACAAAAAACGGTAGTCCCAAAGACCACAGTAAAATCCTTTGGGGGGACAAACTACCCCACGGTACCACCACGACACCTACCACCACCACCTGCTGTACAACCGCGATTTCGTCAGCCTAACTCAGGGCCCTGTCATCACTGCCAGAAGTGGGGACATTACAAAAGAGAATTCCCGCAACTCTGAGACCGATCATCCTGGATCTGACCAGGACCACCACCACCACCGAGAGAAGCCGCACATCACTACCAAGAGGAGACACCTGCCGCCTATGGCTCCGCAGTTCCTGTCAGTACAATAGAACAGTGGGAGGTACTGCACGAAGCCAACCCGCTACAAGCCCATGCAGATAATCGCAAACACCACAGGCAAACTGTATATCTGGAAGGAAAAGCGGTGCAGGGGCTCCGAGACTCAGGAGCCACCATAATCCTGGTAAAAAGCCACTTGGTCGCTGACAAGGCCAAAACCAACAGGACTATAGCAGTCAGGGTTGCTGGGGGAGTCGTCTACCAGCTAAATATTGCGAACGTACATTTGCATTTGGGAGCGGGGTCGGGAAATGTAGAGGTGGGGTTGATGCCACAGTTAGAGGTGGTACTGGGAAACGATTTGGGAAAGCTCACTTCTGCTTTTGAGCCCCAAACCACAACCACATCCAGTGGTCACCAGGCAACAGGCCCGCACCCAGGACTACAACACACTGCCGGAGGTTCAGGTAAGAGATCCTTCCCCTTCCCTAGACTGTGTACCCTGGGCCCCCCCTAACAAATTTGCGACAGAGGTGATCACTGACCCTACCCTACAAGTATATAGAGATAAAGTCACCTCTGACCTACCTGGGGCGGAGGGGGTGAGATTTGTATGGGATGGACAGCTGTTATACAGGGAGTCAGACAAACAGGTAGCTGGATCAGATCCGATTGTTTTAAGACAGTTAGTTGTACCACAGAGGTACCGAGCCGAATTGCTGCGGATAGAGCACGATATTCCGCAACCGGGCATTTGGGGGTCATTCGTACCCGATACCGACTGACCCAGAGTTTCTTTTGGCCAGGAGTTAGCCAGGAGGTGCGGAAGTATTGCAGTACCTGTGATACGTGCCAGAGGGTAGGGAAGAGGGGAGACCGGCGGAAGGCGAAGTTGCATCCGCTACCTATAATTGAGGAACCCTTCCACAGAATAGCGGTAGATATCATGGGCCCCCTTCAGAAACCTAGCCCTTCGGGCAAGAAATACATTTTAACGGTTGTGGATTACGCCACCCGATATCCAGAGGCGGTGGCCCTGACAAATATACACGCCGAAACCGCGGCCGAGGCCCTGATGCAGATCTTCTCCCGGATGCGGTTACCCAGGGAGATCATCTCGGATCAGGGCACTCAATTTACCGCAGAAGTCACTCAGCAACTCTGGAGATTTTGTGACGTTAAACCCATCATTAATGCCCCATACCATCCCCAGACCAATGGGCTCTGTGAAAAGTTCAATGGCACTTTAAAACAAATGCTCCGAACCTTCTCCGAGACCCACAGGGACTGGGAGCGATTCCTGCCTCACCTCCTCTTTGCTTACCGGGAGGTGCCGCAGGAGTCAACCGGGTTTTCCCCATTTGAGCTGTTATTTGGAAAGAGAGTAAGAGGGCTCCTAGACCTTATTAGAGAACATTGGGAGGGAGACCGGAGCGCAGGCGGTACCCCCATTGTGCCATATGTGTTGGCGCTCCGAGACCGACTGGAGGCCCTAACTAAGACAGTAAGGAAAAACCTTCAGGCAGCTCAGGCGCGCCAATGCACCTGGTATGATCGGGGCGCTAGGGACCATAGCTTCCAGGTTGAGCAGAAAGTTTTAATTTTAAAACCTGTCCGACATGATAAGCTACAGGCCGCCTGGCAAGGCCCTTATAAAGTCGTGGAACAGAGATGTGACACCACTTTTATAATTGGCCCCTGCACAGGAACTGGAGGGTGGCGCATGCTCCATGTGAACATGCTGAAGCCCTACCAGGAACGCTCAGAGGAGGTGACCGCAATTTGTGCACCCAACTCCGACGAGTTTGACAGCCTTCCCCTCCCAGATCTGCTGGGAGACGGTAGGCTGTCTGGGGATTTAGGAGAGGTTGTACTGGGAGACCGGGTGAGCCCACGGGAGCGTACCGAGGTACAGCAGCTGTTGCGAGAGAAGCAAAAGACCTTCTCTAATGTACCTGGATACACTCCTCTGGCTACTCACCGGGTGGAAACCCCAGGGCAACTCCCCATGCGCCAGACCCCATACCGCATCCCTGAAGCGGTACGGTAGAATATGCCGTTTGGGATGAAAAACACTCTGGCTACCTTCCAGTGGATGGTGGACCGACTCCTAGATGGGTTCCAGGACTACACCTATGCATTTTTAGCAATACCTGGCAGGAGCACTTGGCCCATATAGGAGCGGTTCTAGACAGGTTTAGGGAGGCCGGTCTGACGTTGAAACCGGCCAAATGTAGTATAGGAATGGCCGAGGTACAATACCTGGGACATCGAGTGGGCTGTGGAAAGCAGAAACCAGAACCAGCCAAGGTAGAGGCCCACTCCTAGGACTAAGACTCAGGTGCTAGCATTCCTAGGGACAGCTAATTATAGCGCCCTAGCAAAACCCCTTACTGACCTGACCCGTAAGGACCTTCCCCGCCAAGTAACCTGGACCCCGGAGTGTGAGCAGGCATTCCAACATCTGAAAAATGCACTTAGCAATGCTCCTGTCTTGGCAGCTCCCAACCTAACTAAACGTTTTCTTCTTCACACAGACGCTTCTATGTTTGGATTGGGGGCAGTACTAAGCCAAGTCGGGGCCGATGGCGGAGAACATCCCGTGGCTTACATCAGTCGCAAGTTATTACCCAGAGAAGTAAGCTACGCTGCCATCGAAAAGGAATGCCTGGCTGTGGTGTGGGCCCTTAAGAAGTTGCAGCCGTATTTGTATGGACAGCCCTTTTCATTGCTCACGGATCACAACCTGTTAGTATGGCTGAACCGGGTGGCTGGGGACAATGCCAGGCTGCTGCGCTGTAGTTTGGCGCTGCAGCATTTGACTTTGACATTCAGTACCGCCCGGGGAAACAGAATGGGAACGCTGACGTGTTCTCAAGACAAACCGACCTGGAGAAATGATCCGTGAGCCTCCCCGGACATTCCCAAGCCGATCCATGTTGGATCAGACTGTGTATGCTGGCTTGTGGGCAAGGGGGAGCAGTGTAGCAGATGGTACCAGGGCTGCCCTAAAAGACTGTAATGATATTGCAATTCGTGTGTTGTTTCTGTTTCTATGGTTAAAATGTATGTGGGATTCGTATGATTGTTCGGTAGTTTCCATCCGTACTCCATACGAATGTAAACTACCGAACCAATAGACCACCCCAAAGAGAAGTGTGTACCTTATTAAGCGTTCACACTTCTCTAACCGCAGGTTAATCGGTACTTTAGTGATGTATCTGGGCGGCCATCTTACGCATGAAAATCTCAGCGGTGTTTGGTCGTCTAGTGTCTGGAACTCAAATCGGACACTATTACCCGAACACCGCTGAGACCTCCATGGCTCCGTAACTCCCGAATGGGAAGGCTAATCAGCCTCCCGTTCGGTAGGTTCAAAGTACCGAACAAGGGGATCCATACGAATACAAGATTAATCGTGGATGGCAGTACTTTATATGTGTTTTACCTCCCGAATGAAGACCGACTGCAGGGCCAAAACCCATGGAACCCTTTTCGGATACCACCTTGTGTGCGATCGGTCAAATTACACCCTCCACCTAACTCGCGAATCCCTGGTCCGATCTGGGTGAATTTTGGATATGTTAGTCACCCAGATCAGGGCTACAAGGGGGTACCCACAGTATTATTATTACTACTTGTTTTGGGGTACATTCAGAACTCAGGGAAAAGTACAGTATATATAATGGGATTAAGTGTCATACTGAGGGGAGGAGATGTGTGGGAGGTAATGGTCACACTATTGGATACTGTACTAATTACTGTGAATCCCTCCCTTGCATTGGAGAATGCTTTATAAGGAGACTGTGTGGATTAAAAGTCAGTTCTGCTCCTCATGCTGTGTGTCGTCCAGTCATTGGGATCTGTATGGGGATATTCGTGGATTACTTGTTTGCTGGAATTATTGCTTCATGGTGTTTTTACTACTTGTTCCTGAGCCTCACTGGGATCTATAGTGGAGTTAACCAGTGGAATACCAGGCCTCTGCTACAGTGGGTATCTATGAGAGGCCACAGCAGTCATGTGAAGTTGCAGCATCTCACCTGCAGAGGGCACTTACTTGGTATTTGGAGGCATGATCAGCCTCATGTGTTTGCCCAGTCTTATTATTATTATTTTATTATTTATATAGCACCAGCAAATTCCGTAGCACTGTACAATTAGTGGAATATTATTTCCTTAAAGGGACATTCCAAGGACCAAAAAAAATTTCATTTAAATTACGTTGTTATGGTGCCAGGAGACCACTGAGGTGCTCTTACCTTAAGGGGTTAAACTGTTGAACTTTTTGTTTAATGTCCACTATCCGCCAGGCGGCATCCAGCTTCTGAATTTCAGATTAATGAAGGACAGAGTGCCACTGGGCAGGTGCGCCACAGACTGGCTGTGAGCGGTCAGCTGACGCTTTTAGCCAATTAGTGACTCCCCATTCACTGAACTGGCTTGGAAAGAAACATAACTTTTCCAAGTCAGTTTAGTGAAAGGGGAGTCACTGATTGACTAAAAGCGTCAGCTGACTGCTCTCAGCCAATCAGCGGCACCGCTTCCCAGCGGTGATCAGCGCTTCCTGAATCTTAATATTCAGAAGTCGGATGCCATTCGAGAATGCCTCTAGGGGCCTCCTGGCACCATAACAACTTAATTTAGATAAAGTTGTTTGGTGCCTAAAGTGTCCCTTGTCTACTCTATTCTTGGTGTGTCCTTTTTACATACTGGTTTTACCTCTTATAATCATTTATATAGTCAAGCAACAGTTCCAATAGTTTGTGCAATAGTTCTAGTTCATAGCTTTTTTAGCTGAATTATTTAATTATCCTGTAGTGTATCTCATCTCTTATCTTTTTTAGGACACAGTTTTGCAGACATTAACCTCTCTTATCTGGCTTGACATGGTAAGGTATATCTCAACGTTTCCAGCATGTTAAATTTGCTGAGGAATCTACATTTCATTTTTCCAAAAATCAATATGTGTCAATATGTCTGTGTGTATGTGCATTAATAAAATTTATAATTTGATATTTTCCATGTATTCAAAGTCAATCATTTGAACTGTATCACAGATTCACTGGTTGATATGCCAAAAATGTAAAAATATACCAACCAAGGCCCAAATTAACTAAAGATTTACTAAGCATGAATATACCTTAATAACTGTAAAAGTATGGGAAGTGTAGGAAGACAGGTAAAACCAGCACGGAATGCCTGTCTTGACTGAGCGGAATGCCTGTCTTGACTGAAGATATCTCACTTAAAGGGACACCAAGACCGCGTCATTTCATTGAGATGGTCTGGTGCATTGTCCCTGTCCCCCTTAGTCCTACAATGTAAAACGTTGCAGTTTAATAGTGGCCGTCTAGTGGCCGTCTGCCAGAGAGTCACTAGAGAGTCACTAGAGGTGCTTCCGGGAGTTTACCGGACTCTTGGTTGCCTAAATAATGCTGAATGTCCTCACACTCTTCATGAGGATATCCAGCATCAGTGAAATTGCCAAAGGAAAGCATTGAGTCCAATCTTTCGTATGAGGAGGGCCTAATGTGCCCACAGCGCTCGCCGTTTATGCCCATCACATATTACTCTTCCTCTAAATCCTCCTTCATAGAGCCCTCTTAAAAGTGCACGCTCTGTTTGCAATATTACAAAATTCACTGCTGTCCACGACCTTTTCATCTCTTGTTCCCTAGACTTACTTGCCTTAACAGAAACATGGCTCTCCCCCTCTGACACTGCTACCCCTTTATCTTTATCCTTTGGTGGTCTTCAACTTAATCACAACCCAAGACACTTTGAATGTAAAGGTGGTTGTGTAGGGTTTTTCCTCTCACCTCACTGCTCCTTCAAACCTCTACCCACCCCCCTTCCCTCTCTTTCTCATAATTTGAAATTCATTAAATTCGCCTTTTTAAACCCATCTCTGCTAACATTGCTGTTATTTATCACCTCCTCCTCCCCCTATTCCCCCCCATTCCCCCTGTTCACCTCTCTTCTTTCTTGACCACTCTGTTGCCTGGCTACCCTACTTCCTATCCTCTAATATGCCATCCCTAATTCTCGGGGACTTCTCTTGACCTTGGCACCCTCTAAACTACTTTAAATTACTTCCTCCCTTGGGCTATCACAGTGGGCTAATTCTCCCACCCATGTAGCTGGCAATACCCTCAACCTTATTTTCTCTTATGCATGTACAGTGTCTAATATCTGCAACACTCCATTTCCTCTCTCTGATCACCACCTCTTATCATTTGCCTTGGAGAATCCCCTTACCCAACAACCTCCATCCTGCAACATTTTACTGCTGGCCTTTCTTCCATCTCTGACTGGATGTCCTCCCGCTTTCTGAAACTCAATCTCTCTAAAACTGAGCTCCTTGTCTTTCCTCCTGCTAATACTGATCCTCCTCTTTTGCTCTCCCTTCAAGTTAGTGGTACCCACACCAGTCCATTCTTGCAAGCTTGCAAGCTCGCTGTCTTGGCGATATACTTGATTCTGGCATCACCTTTAAGCCTCACATCCAGTATGTTACCAAATCCTGTAGTTTCCATCTTAAAAACATAGCCCACATCCGCCCCTTTCTCATGCAAGATGCTACTAAGGAACTTGTGCATGCCCTAGTAATTTCCCACATGGATTATTGTAACCCTCTTCTAATTGGTCTGCCCAAAAGCCATATTGCCCCGCTACAGTCTGTAATGAATGCTGCCGCCAGATTGATTTTCCTCTCCAGTCGGTCCTCTCACACCTAACCCCTCTGTCAGTCCTTACATTGGCTTCCTGTTGTCAGGCTGATGATAAGTAGGAGTCACAGCGTGGAAGTAGATTAGCAGGGTCTGGTGCAGGGTAACCGCACGCCCCCTGGTGTTGAGCACCAGCGTTTGTGCGGCCACAAACCAAGACCCTGTAGCAGCTTAGTGGAAGCCAGAGCAGACATATGCTGAGATGTATCCAGTACTAGAAACAAGATAAAGCTAGGATAGACACCAAACAAGAAAACAAGACAAAACTAGTAGAACCCAGAACCAGAGAAGGATAGTAAGCTAAACCCAGAACATATACACAAGACATGAGGAAAACAAGAACATAACATGGGCAAGAAAATATGAAAATAAAAAATGTCAGCGCTATATATGGTAGCCTATACAGTGAGGCAACCTATAAAAATGTGCAGAAAAATCATCAAACAAAACTCTGTGAGTTTAGTAGTAAATGTATAGAAACACTTAAATCCCACAGTAGTCTAGATTTATGCACAAAAAATATATAAAAAAAAAAAACTTGCTTAAGAGTCCATATAGTCTTATAAGGGAGTCTTGAAGGGGTTAATCCTGTGTTGAGATGGGAGATACACTGTAGCTTTTACCTTTAAAAGATACAAAAGAAAACTTTCATAGTGTAAAACCGTTTTATTAAATCACAAGATACCCTTCCCCCCAAATAGGAACCCTTACTTGAGCAAGTTGTGATATTTGTTTCCAATATATCACGAAATACACATTTGTAAAATCAGAGGCTGTGTAGCCGTTTACCGTCCGCTGCTCTCAGTAGTTTCAAAATTCCCGCCCGATCTCAGCGCTGATACGGTGGGTTCTCTCCTGCAGCATGGGAGCATCAGTGTGTGGACGATTGTAAGCCGGCTATGAGCATCAGACCTCTGCACCCGATATCACATCAACGCGTTTCGCCCTCTACACCGGGCTTTGTCAAGATAGTGTATCGGATAAGAACAGCATCTTTAAATACATTTTCTTTTGATCAGCTAATAATCAGCTGCTGATCAAATAATAGTCTAAAACATATTCAGGGTGGAGGATAAACAGGATCCTCTCATTACTTAACAATTTAGAAATGTGTATAACATACACGTACTTCATCTTAATTAAAAATATTAAATCACATCTAAAATCATTATGGAGGAAACATTATAGTTTAAAGAATTGTACTAATGTCAAAAGACAGTAAAATATATTATAAAACATGAGGTAGATGATATAAGTCCTATAGACATTTATACACTTATAGTGATTACTGGGCTTCCTTCTTACATATCCATTAATGGAAAAAGGGCGCATACATAAATAAAATAAAGGGAAGAAAACAACAACCTAATAGAGTATCAATTTCGAAAATAAAAAACAATGATCAGGAAGAAAAAATATCTATTATAATAATATTCCCTATATGCAAATGAAGGGAACACAACATTCCGTATAGTGATAAATCGCTACTAATTCTGTCCAAAAGATGAAGGGGTCTTGAAAATGAGAAAAGTGGAAACCAGAAATAATTTCTCAGAATACAATGGATCCCCCTTATGGACAATTATTCAGATATGACTCGCCTTAAGTTAAAAGATTCCAAACCTATGTGCCTTATATAGAAGTTAGTTACAAAATATTAACAAGTTCTAGGTCCACATTTAAGCCTAGAGGGGTCAGAGATTTTAGATTAAAAATCCACAGCATTTCTTGATATATCAATCTCTTGGCCAGTTCTCCCCCTCTCCATGGAACATTGACCTTTTGTATTCCACAGAAGGTAAGACCGCCTGGGTCACCCCCATGGTGTTCCATGAAGTGTCTAGATACAGAATGTTTGTCGAATTTCCTTTTTATATTGTATATATGCTCATTGATTCTCGTCTTTAACATTCTTTTAGTTTGTCCTATGTATTGTAGTCCGCACGGGCAACTTAAAAGGTATATCACTTGTTTGGAATGACACGTAATACACTCTTTAATGCTATACGTTTTCTTGGTAACTGAAGACTCAAAAGCAGAAATTCCTCTATATGGGGGACCTGTGGTTTTGCATACATTGCAGATCCCACACTTAAAAAAACCTTTCTCCGTATTCAAAAAATGTGTTATAGGTTTTGTCTGTCTATAACTATGCACCAGCTGATTTCTAATCGTGGGTGCCCCCCTAAAAATAATTGTTGGTTTCTGAGGTAGAAGTGGGGCCAGAATAGGGTCTTTATGTAAAAAGTGCCAGTGCTTGTTGATTGTTCTCCTTAAAAGGTGTGCGTGACTGCTGTAGTTAAAAATAATGGGACACTTAAAATTCTGTAGATTCTCCTTATCTTTCTTAGATGGGTTTATAAGAGTGGTTCTCTCCAAGTCCTTCACTCTATTAAGTGCGAGTTCTAGAAGTTCGGGTTCATAGGCTTTCTCTATAAATTGTTGTTTGACTTGTTCTAACTGTTGTTCACATGTTGCAGGATCCGTGCAATTTTTCTTTATTCTTTGAAACTGTCCATATGGGACATTGGTCAGCCATGGTGGATGATGGCAGCTGGTTCTTAGGATAAAGCTGTTAACGTCAACCATCTTGAAGAAGGTTTTTGATTTTAAGATTCCTTCCTCCACATAGAGGACTAAGTCTAAGAAATCCACACTAGTAGCACTATATTTAGAGGTGAAAACTAAGTTGGATCCATTTTTGTTCATGTGGTCCAAAAACGCGGAGAGTTCAAGTTCCTCCCCTTCCCAAATAAAAAAGCAGTCATCGATATACCTTCTATAGAGGACCAGGTTCGTCACCCACGAATGACCGCCCCATACGTTCATGTCCTCCCAGTCTGCCATGAACATATTGGCATAACTGGGTGCGAACCTGGTCCCCATAGCGTTTCCCGTGACTTGTAGGTAAATCTCGTCATCATGCCAGAAAAAATTATGGGTCAAAATAAAATTAATGCACTCAATTAGAAACTCAACTTGTTCCATTTGCAGTTCTGAATCTCTATACAAAATATTCCTAATTGCTTTTAATCCCATTTCGTGTTGGATGACTGTGTACAACGATGTTACGTCACAAGTCACCAACCAGTAGTTCTTTTTCCAGGTTATATTTCCTAATAGGCGGAGTAATTCACTGCTGTCCTTTAGGTATGATTTAGTGGTTTTGACTGCGGGTTGTAACAATACATCTATATATTGGGATAGATTCGAGGTCAAAGACCCAATCCCTGAAATAATGGGTCTACCTGGTGGCCTAGTCATGTGCTTATGGACCTTAGGAAGGAAGTAAAAAACTGCCCTCCTAGGATGTAGATTGTGAACAAAGTCGTGTTCTTTCTTAGTCAGGATCCCCATATGTTCCCCTCTATCCAAAAGTGATGCAAGTTCAGCTTGGAATTCAATGCTGGGATCTTTGTTCAATGGTTTATAAGTGCTTGTGTCTTTTAATAGTCTAAGGCACTCCCTTTCATAATACTCTACATCCATTAATACTGTCCCCCCACCCTTATCTGCGGGTTTAATCACTAGGTCCTTATTGTCACGCAATTCTTTTAAGGCTTTTCTTTCCTCCACTGTAAGATTGTGGTGCCTATTAGAAATTTTGTTAGGAATTTTCTCTAAATCCTCCAGTACCGCTATGCTGAATGCACTCATTTGTGCGCTTGGAGGGTTCGGCGGACAAAATTTAGATTTCTGTTGGAGAGGTGTATGTAGGAAAACATTATCTTGTCTTTTATTATTGGTGTTAAAGGGATTATTCGAAAAAAAACGTTTCAAATTTAAAGTCCTCATAAATTTCTGGACATCCAAAAAGTTAGTAAAAGGGTCAGACTTTGTAGCAGGAGCATATTTTAGACCTTTATTAAGAAGTCTGATTTGACTTGAAGTCAATTCAGTCTTAGATAGATTAAAGATCCCCATTGGTTCTACCATTTTGTTCTTTTTCCTTCTCTGTACTCCTCTTCCTCCTCTACTTCCCCTCTGTGTGGTCTCTTTAATCGTTCTTTCGGTTTCTGGTTTTGAAAACGAGGATTCGTAAATAAATGGCGTGGTCCTAAAAAATCTTTCCCCCCAATGTGGTTAGAGTTATTGTTAGGCTTATCAAATGTGTCATCTTCTTTCTTTGATAATGCTTCAAATCTATTAGACATGTACTCTATTCTGGGAAAGGTTTTCTGTTGTGGTTGTGGTGCTTTAGAGTGGAAGTTAGATGAATTCCTCCGTTTTTTGTTTGTCACCAAAGTCCGTGTCATTCCAAACAAGTGATATACCTTTTAAGTTGCCCGTGCGGACTACAATACGTAGGACAAACTAAAAGAATGTTAAAGACGAGAATCAATGAGCATATATACAATATAAAAAGGAAATTCGACAAACATTCTGTATCTAGACACTTCATGGAACACCATGGGGGTGACCCAGGCGGTCTTACCTTCTGTGGAATACAAAAGGTCAATGTTCCATGGAGAGGGGGAGAACTGGCCAAGAGATTGATATATCAAGAAATGCTGTGGATTTTTAATCTAAAATCTCTGACCCCTCTAGGCTTAAATGTGGACCTAGAACTTGTTAATATTTTGTAACTAACTTCTATATAAGGCACATAGGTTTGGAATCTTTTAACTTAAGGCGAGTCATATCTGAATAATTGTCCATAAGGGGGATCCATTGTATTCTGAGAAATTATTTCTGGTTTCCACTTTTCTCATTTTCAAGACCCCTTCATCTTTTGGACAGAATTAGTAGCGATTTATCACTATACGGAATGTTGTGTTCCCTTCATTTGCATATAGGGAATATTATTATAATAGATATTTTTTCTTCCTGATCATTGTTTTTTGGGGTACAGATATACTGTTTCATTAGCTGTACACCTCCAGAATAGTAATATAGACATCAGATGTCACTATTCCATTTTATTAGATTCAATACACCTCTATTAACAGTATTTTCGAAATTGATACTCTATTAGGTTGTTGTTTTCTTCCCTTTATTTTATTTATGTATGCGCCCTTTTTCCATTAATGGATATGTAAGAAGGAAGCCCAGTAATCACTATAAGTGTATAAATGTCTATAGGACTTATATCATCTACCTCATGTTTTATAATATATTTTACTGTCTTTTGACATTAGTACAATTCTTTAAACTATAATGTTTCCTCCATAATGATTTTAGATGTGATTTAATATTTTTAATTAAGATGAAGTACGTGTATGTTATACACATTTCTAAATTGTTAAGTAATGAGAGGATCCTGTTTATCCTCCACCCTGAATATGTTTTAGACTATTATTTGATCAGCAGCTGATTATTAGCTGATCAAAAGAAAATGTATTTAAAGATGCTGTTCTTATCCGATACACTATCTTGACAAAGCCCGGTGTAGAGGGCGAAACGCGTTGATGTGATATCGGGTGCAGAGGTCTGATGCTCATAGCCGGCTTACAATCGTCCACACACTGATGCTCCCATGCTGCAGGAGAGAACCCACCGTATCAGCGCTGAGATCGGGCGGGAATTTTGAAACTACTGAGAGCAGCGGACGGTAAACGGCTACACAGCCTCTGATTTTACAAATGTGTATTTCGTGATATATTGGAAACAAATATCACAACTTGCTCAAGTAAGGGTTCCTATTTGGGGGGAAGGGTATCTTGTGATTTAATAAAACGGTTTTACACTATGAAAGTTTTCTTTTGTATCTTTTAAAGGTAAAAGCTACAGTGTATCTCCCATCTCAACACAGGATTAACCCCTTCAAGACTCCCTTATAAGACTATATGGACTCTTAAGCAAGTTTTTTTTTTTATATATTTTTTGTGCATAAATCTAGACTACTGTGGGATTTAAGTGTTTCTATACATTTACTACTAAACTCACAGAGTTTTGTTTGATGATTTTTCTGCACATTTTTATAGGTTGCCTCACTGTATAGGCTACCATATATAGCGCTGACATTTTTTATTTTCATATACTAGGGCATGATCATTAAGGAGTTTTGCTTTATGTCCAGCTGCTAACGTTTAAACTATACCATTTTTATTATTTATTATTTACTATTTGTATCTTGTTTATATTTACTTTTTAAAAGGTGCGCTCTCCTGTATTTTACAAATAACATGGGCAAGACTGGACAGGACTGTACATGGACTGGGTATACAAACTAAAACAAGACAAGAAATATTAGGCAAAACAAGAGGAGGCATAACTAAGCACTAATGAGAAAAGTATGGGGATTTAGTTACATTATATGATCATACATTGCATAAGCCTGCCACAACGCCAATGTACCCCATATTCGGCAGGTCCTACACTGCCTAATGTTCACTAAAAGAACCATACTAGACCAATAGTACTTACCTGCAAGAAAGAGCAGAAGTCTTGAGCAGCTGCCAGCAGGAACCCTGGAACCAAAGGGAAAATGGAAAACAACGGGTGTGGCAAAAAACAAACATTTAAATGAAACCAAGAGACTGGGAAATCCAGGGACGGAATATAAGAATGAACCCAGAAACCCAGCAATAAAGAAAACCAGACACAGAATAGAAAACCAAAAACCAAGAAATACTAAACAAGAATAGTAACAGGAGTAGTGGATACCAGAAGCCAAGTCCAGACATAGAACAGAGCAGAGCAGATCATGACACCTGTATCCTATAGAAGTCAATTCAAAGTACTAATCCATACCTATAAAGCATTGAACAATTCTAGCCCCTCTTATATCTCCTCACAGATACATAGGTATGCCTCTTCTTCAGGGGAGGGCTGGCAGCGTTAGGCCTGGGGGGCAAAACCAGTCAAGTGGCCCATTGCGCCACCAAATCAGTTCTCCATCCATGCCCACCTTTTCCTGGTTTTATAACGGATATTGATGTTATGCTAATCAGTAGCTCTTTGCCATACCTGCTCCTTCACGGCTCTGACTTTCAATGTTGTCAGAGCACAGGCTGAGAATCTCTGAGCCTGTGCTCTGACTCACTAACTGAGCGCCGGAACCACGAGGGAGAGGATATGATCTGACTGCACCTACTGCTGGTGCGCACCAGTGGACCACCAGCGAATCGTTTAAATTAAATATGCTGGTGTACCCAACTTGCGAGCTGTGTTGGCCGCCGGGTGCCTCTGTTGTCATGGCACCCTGCGTGACCGTACAGCTTGCCCACCCCAACGGCTGGCCCTGCTGACACACACTGACGTTACTACTTAGACATCACTCAATATTAATACAGACATCAGAGTAAACACCAATAAACTGTGGAAACAGAGCTGATCCCCCCAAAAAAGGTTTGCTTAGAGGATTTATTGCAAGATTAAATCATGCCTCCTCCTCTCTCCCCCCAATGCGCTGCTCTGTAGGCTGGGAGGAAGTGAAGAGTAATCACAGTCTCCCAGCACAACGCCACCTGTGGCTGCATGGGGAACAGCTGTTTAATGTAATGCTTGCAGGACGGCCAGCTGCCGCAGAACCTCTTTGTTTCCGTCTCTGCAAAGGGCTCCAGGCACTGCTTGTTGTGAGTGTGACCCACTGTAAATTAGGGGCAGAGGACAGAGGGCACTTGCACTACGGTCAAGACGGGTCTGGGCAGGAGGAGAGTGCAGTGCAATCAGTGCACTCCCCTCCTGTGGGTCACCAGTAGACTGGTGCACCTGCCCAGGATCAGAGCCGGTGCAAGGATTTTTGCCACCCTAGACAAAATATAAATTTGCCGCCCCCCCATGTGAGATCACAATGCCCCACCCATATGATCTGCCATATGAACTAACGCCAGTGCTGCACACAGTGTGTGTTTACATTAAAAAGCCTGCAGGGACCAGCTATAGACACCAGGACCACTTCATTAAGCTATAGTGTCCCTTTAATGTGAGGTAAATTATAGATTAGTGTCACTAATAATATACTAGATTGCCTACTTACAATTAGATGAGGATGATGATGGGCTGCAGTTTGGCTCCACTGGTCTGGTGTAGAACAGGATCTCTGGGGGCTGTTTGCAACTGTGGTCACAAAATTCAATGTTCTGGGAGAATTGGAAGCAGCTCCATTTTTTGGGGGCCTCTTACACAGCTCAAGGTCTGGGCCCCAGGGCCTGACGGTGGGTATGCCCATAAGGCCCACTCATAAGTCCACTTATATGTTCCACCCACCCATGAGTTCGCTCACAGGGAGTGGAGTGTGTAGGGGATGTGTTATGTGTTATTGTAGAGGATCTAATATGTGTGCTTAGGGTATGTAGTGTATAGGGATACCAGTTTGTGCAGGTGATGCAGTGTGTTTGTGTGTAGTGGAAGCAGTGTGTATTTGTGTATAAGGGATGTATTATGTGTTTCTGGTTGTGTGTGAGGGATGCATTGTGTGAATCTGTGTTTGTATGCATAAGGGATGCAAGGTGTGTGTCTGTATGTGTGTGCATTGAGTGTAAGAGATGCATTGTGTTTCTGTGTGTATGTAAGAAAAACAGTGTGTGTGTTTGCATGTGTGTGTAAGGGTTTGCATTGTATGTTTCTGTGTATGTGTGCAAATGATGCATTGTCTTTGTGTGTAAGGGTTGCATTGTGTGTGTGTGTGTAATGGATGCATTGTGTGTTTCTCTGTGTGTAAGGGAAGCATGTTGTGTTTCTGTGTATGTATAGGGATGCATTGTGTGTTTCTGTGTATGTATAGGGATGCATTGTGTGTGTGTGTGTGTGCGCGCGTAGTGTGAAAGAGCTCCCTGTCTTGCCCCCTGTCCTATAGAGCTGTCCCTTCTGTCCCTTAGAGCTCTCCCCTGCCCCTTAGTGGTCTCTCCTCACCCCCACCCTCCCCTAGCGGTATCTTCTCACACTCACCCACCCTCCCTGTGCTCTTCTCATCCCCCCCCTCCACCCTCCCTGTGTTCTTCTCACTCCTCCCTCTGTGTGTTCTCCTCACCCCCCCTCCTCCCTGTGTTCTTCTTACTTCCCCCCTTGTTCTTCTTACTCCCCCTTCTTCTTCTTACCCCCTCTTCTTACCCCCACTTCTTCTTAACCCCTTCTTCATACCCCATTCTTCTTCTTACACCCCCTACTTCTTCTTACCCCCCCTTCTTCTTCTCACCCCCCTTATTCTTCTTACCCCCTTCTTCTTCTTCTTACCCCCCTTCTTCTTCATCTTACTCCCCTTCTTCTTCTTACTCCCCCTTCTTCTTACCCCTTCTTCTTCTTACCCCCTTCTTCTAATTACTCCCCACTCTTGTTCTTCTTACTCCCCCCTTCTTCTTCTTACCCCCCTCTTTTTCTTATCTCCCCTCCTTCTTACTTCCCCCTTCTTCTTCTTTCCCCTTCTTCGTCTTACTCTCCACTCTTATTATTCTTACTACCCCCTCTTTTTCTTACTCCCTCCTCTTCTTCTTCTTACTTCCCCCTTTTTCTTCTTACCCCCCTCTTTTTCTTATCTCCCCTCCTTCTTACTCCCCCTCCCCCTCTTCTTACTCCCCTCCCTCTTCTTCCCCCTTTTTTTCTTTTCTCCCCTCCTTCTAACACTCCCCCCTCCCCTCTTCTTACTCCCCCTCTTCTTACTCCCCTCCCCTCTTCTTACTCCCCCCTCCCCTTACTCCCCCCTCCCCTCTTACTCCCCCCTCTTATTATCCCCCCTGCCCTCTTCTTACTCCCCCTTCTTCTTACTCTCCCCCCTCGCCTCTTCTTACTCTGCCCCTCCGCTTACTTCCCCCTCCGCTTACTCCCCTCTCCCCTCTTACTCCCCCCTCTTCTTACTCCCCTCTCCCCTCCCCTCTTCTTACTCCCCCCTCTTCTTACTCCCCCTCCCCTCTTACTCCCCCCTCCCCTCTTACTCCCCCCTCCCCTCTCCCATCTTCTTACCCCCCTCCCTTCTTCCTACTCCCCTCTCCCCTCTTCTTACTCTCCCCCCTCCCGTCCTCTTACTCCCCCCTCCCCTCTTCTTACTCTCCCCCCTCCCCTCTTCTTACTCTTTCCCCTCCCCTCTTCTTACTCTCCCCCCTCCCCTCTTCTTACTCTCCCCCCTCCCCTCTTCTTACTCTCCCCCCTCCCCTTAATCTCCCCCCTCCCCTCTTCTTACTCTCCCCCCTCCCCTCTTCTTACTCTCCCCCCTCCCCTCCTCTTGCTCTCCTCCCCCCTCCCCTCCTCTCCCCCCTCCCCTCCTCTTATTCTCTCCCCCCCTCCCCTCCTCTTATTCTCTCCCCCCCTCCTCTTATGCTCTCCCCCCCTCCCCTCCTCTTAATCTCTCCCCCCCTCCCCTCCTCTTATTCTCTCCCCCTCCCCTCCCCCCTCCCCTCCTCTTATTCTCTCCCCCCCTCCTCTTATTCTCTCCCCACATCCCCTCCTCTTATTCTCTCCCCCCTCCTCTTCTCCTCTTATTCTCTCCCCTTCTCCTCTTATTCTCCCCCTCCTCTTATGCTCTCCCCCCTCCTCTTATTCTCTCCCCCCCTCCCCTCCTCTTATTCTCCCCCCCTCCCCTCCTCTTATTCTCCCCCCCTCCCCTCCTCTTATTCTCTCCCCCCCTCCCCTCCTCTTATTCTCTCCCCCCTCCCCTCCTCTTATTCTCTCCCCCCCCTCCCCTCCTCTTATTCTCCCCCCCTCCCCTCCTCTTATTCTCTCCTCCCCCTCCCCTCCTCTTATTCTCTCCCCCCCTCCCCTCCTCTTATTCTCCCCCCCCTCCCCTCCTCTTATTCTCTCCCACCCTCCCCTCCTCTTATTCTCTCCCACCCTCCCCTCCTCTTATTCTCTCCCCCCCTCCCCTCCTCTTATTCTCTTTACAGAGCGCTCAGGCGGCTGCAGCATTTAAAGGGCCGGCCCGCCGCGACCGGTCCTAAAAGAATTTTTGGCGGCCTGGGGGGCAATTGCCTCCCTGCCCCCCGGCCCAGCCCGCCCCTGCTCTTCTTGGTCTCTCAGCTCTGCCCATAACCTTCTCCTTTCCACTGCTCGCACCCGTACAGCCAACTCACACTTGCAGGACTTCTCGGGCGGTTCCCTACCTATGGAATAGCCTGCCTACCACCATCAGACTCTCCCTAGACTTCAGTCATTTAATAAGTGTCTTGAAGCCCATCTATTTAGGAAAGCTTATGGCCTTCCAGAGTAACCCCGACTTCACATACCTGTCCCTTGCTCTCTCCTAAAGGGCAGCACTCTACTCTTCCTTCAAGCTCTGCTTCACTCCCACCTTTTGTGATTACTCTCTCCTTGTCACATCCTGTTCCTCGCTGCAGATCATTTTGGCCTTAGCATCTGGTATCCAGTACTCTTTTTACAATTCTTGTTTAATTTTTCTTGGTTTTTTGGTTTTCTATTCTTTGTCTGGTTTTCTTTATGCTGGGTTTTTCTGGGTTCATTCCTGTAATTCATCCCTGGGATTCCTAGTCTCCAGGTTTCCTTTAAATGTTTGTTTTATGTTGCCACACCCGTTTGTTTTCCATCATTCCTTTGTTTCAGAGTTCCTGCAGGCAGCTGCTCAAGGCTTCTGCCCTTTCTTGCAGGTAAGTGCTATTCATGTGTTCTTTGGTTGTTTTAGCATACATTAGGCAGTGTAGGGCCTTCCAGATAGGGGGTACATTGGCGTTGTTGGCTGGCTTATGCAATGTATGATCATATAA
This sequence comes from Pelobates fuscus, assembly GCF_036172605.1. NCBI lineage: Eukaryota > Metazoa > Chordata > Amphibia > Anura > Pelobatidae > Pelobates > Pelobates fuscus. The sequence continues at coordinate 32,016,473 of NC_086328.1, forward strand.
TGTGACTAAATCCCCATGATTTTCATATATAGTGCTTAGTTATTTCTCCTCTTGTTTTGCCTATCTTATCTTGTCTTGTTTTAGTTTGTATACCCAGTCCATGTACAGTCCTGTCCAGACATGCCCATGTTATGTTCATGTTTTCCTCATGTCTTGTGTACATGTTCTGGGTTCTGCTTTCTGTCCTGATCCAGTTCTGGGTTCTATTAGTTCTGTATTGTTTTCATGTTTGGTGCCTTTCCTAGCCTTGTCTTGTTTCTGTACTGGATACATTCTTGCTGCAGAGCCTCCCTATTCAGCTCCTGGGTGGTCTGCTTATTTCCTAGCTCCTAGTTCCTGGGATCCGCTTAAGCTGCATCAGGGCCGTGGTATGTGGCTGCACAAACGCTGGTGCTCAACACCAGGGGGCGTGCGGTTATCCTGCACCAGACCCTGCTAATCCACCTCCACACTGTGACTCATACTCTGAACATCAGGCATACTGGGTCCCGGTCCTCGCACCGTCGCCTGGACAGTGTCTGGGTCCCGGGCACCGGACCGCCACCCTGACACTCCTGTCCTATTGTGTTTTATACCTCATCTCCTCTAGACTCGTTTGAGCAGGGCCATCTTCAACCTATCGTTCCTGTAAGTTTTTTGAAATTGTCCTATTTATTGGTGTAACGGATCTCCGTGTACTCCGACCGAGTATCCTCCGTTGATGGATGCTCCTAGCGCTTCCAGAGGACTCCAAGCACTCCACCAGACACCATAAGCACCGCAGGCTGCAGCTATCTCCCTTCAGAACGAAGCAGGAACAAGCTCTTACAAGAGCTAAGTGATTAAGCTCAGGGGAATATGCAGAGCATAGCAATCCCCAGTGTAATACAGCAATTCCCTCCAATAACGAGACGAGGCTACGTTTTGAAGGGTCAAGAAGAACTGAGGACTGGGACACCCAGCCTGCTTTTTATTACAAAAAGGTACACACAGGACACTCCCAGGGGGAGGTTGAAATTAACCAATCACATACATGGTACCACCCCCACGTCTCCTCCCCTCAGATAAACATATAGCATAATTATAGCATACAGTAAAAATACAGTTTTCACACATACACCGTAACTTTAAAACTATACATTCAATCTCCATTTGAACTCAGCATACATCAAACATAAACACTTCCAAAAATCAGCCAAATCCCTGCAGTGGATCAAAAGTTAGCTGGAGGTCCCTTTATGACCGACCGCAAGCATAATTTCCTGCCCAAAACAGTTCCATAGATTTGGGCTGTGCGGTCGGTCAATTTCATGCCGAAAAACGACTAAGTCCCATTTTGAAGTCCCATTTTGTCTCTGGAGCTGAAAAACGAAGTGTAGGAGAAGGTAAGGGTCAGCGGTGTTCGGTAAAATGTGTAGCCGATTTCAGTTCCACAGAATCTTTAGCATACACCGCTGACCGCATTTGAATGAACAAAGATGGCCGCCGCCACGTGCAATTAACCTGCAGTAACCTCACAGCCTGGGAGGTAACTTGCCTGCATACTTTAACTTCTGGGTGGTCCGCCTGTGTGGTACTTGGTTCAGTAAGCCCTATTTACTGAACCAAGTAGGAGAAAGCCAGGAACAAGTTATTTTATCGGTCTGGGGACATATTCTTAAAGGGGTATTGTTCAGCAAAGTCACAATATGTCCCCAGACGGTTCTTAAAGGGCCATACACACCCAATAAAAGTTAATAAGTTTTCAGGGGCACAATCTTCCAGGAGCCATAGTCATGAGGCAGGAGGCTGGCAAATAGGCTTCTCCACAATCCAGGGAAGCAGGGCAATTTTCCATTTAAAGGGCCAGTTACAAATAGCGATTTGTAACAATTGGTAAATTCCCCCCTCCACTTATACTATTGTAAAGTGCTACAGAATCTGTTGGCGCTATATAAATGGCAATAATAATAATAAGAAGAAGAAGAAGAAAAGAAAACAGAAGGCAGTTATCAAAAATTGAAAGACATAAAGAATTTTGGGCCAACCATGTCAAATTCCATACCTCTCAGTGTCATATTTTTTTTATGTCTTTTCCCATTCCAGACATGGTATAATGAATTTATTTCCTGGAACCCAGATGATTTCTGTGGAATTCACAGAATATATGTTACTGATAAGACATTTTGGAAACCAGACATTCTCATCTCCGAACTGTAAGTTCCACCCATGTAATTTCCCAGGAGAAATGCTGTGTACGTGCATAGGCTCATAACATAACATTAAATAAAGAAATCTGTGGCATTCAATATAACTCTTGGATAGAGCATAGAAGTTAGCTCTCTTATCATTAATGAGATGGCTGCAAGGCAACATTAGCTCGGTATATCCTACTGTCAAATCACAGACAATCTCAAATTATTAGTACGGTTTAAATGGCATCTAGCCAACTTGACATTTTATTTTTATTTTTACCATATGTATTGATTGCTTTAATTGCTGAATGTATGGCTTCTTTTGCTCCTTGCCTATAACTAAGGACTAATTAGGTCCAAAACATATTAGGCATCTAATTTATTCTGGTGAGTACTGGCATGCCTTCGGGACCTTGCATGTGGACCAGGTTTCTCCTACAAATCTTCTGTTCTCATGTAACTTCAACACTGTCTTACCCACCTAAGGCTTGCCTTGTTTATGTTTTAAATTAATCTTAAGTTAAAATCATATGTTAGTTAAATTTTTAAATTTTTTAACATATGGTAAGCACATTGTCATTTCAACTTTTTAATTATACAGGACGAATGATGATGGTAAATCTCCACTAATAATATATAATACTCTTGAAAGTGATGGCAAAATCACTGATTCAACACCAATGCAGGTTATTAGTAACTGCAATATGGACATGTACAAGTTCCCTTTTGACACCCAGACTTGTTTCTTGACCTTTGGTTCCAATGTTCACCCAGGTATGTATGTACATTTTTCTCAAAATTGTTACATGGGTTACATAAAACAAGTAACACATCCAAGGAGAATATTTTTAAATGTGTTTTGAACAGAGAGGTCAGACAAAACCTGACGAAATTACATTGGAAACTAATATCATAATGAAAGACACTATATACTTTTATTTCGATATTTAGGTCATGGTTACTCACATACCTTTTTTAGGTGTTAATATATTGATTATTGCAATAGTCTATACATGTAATCAAATGGATAACCTCAGATATACAATATACAATACAAAGGAGGTCCACCTAAATTGGTGGCTCTTGTCCCCACTGATGACTACAATGGGTGAGGTTCCTTGTCCCCTGTCCTCGATGATCTAGCCAGAAGAATCATGATATTCGATATTACAGACTTTGTTGTTACCATTCTGATGCATGTCGTATTGCAGAGATTGGGAGCTCTCAGATAACGAATTGCTCACCCCATGTATGTCGATCTGGTAGATCACTCAAACAGTCCGCCTCCATGTAGCATGTTAGACACTGCCCACTCACGGGGAGTGTCTATTTTTTACTAATAACTCGCACAACGTCACTTCTGGTCAGGAAGTTACCACATCACTTCCACTTCCTCACTACCTCATTCCCGCACTTTTTGGGGTCGCAGAAGTAACGTGAACCAATCAGAAAGTACACAATTCTATTTTAGAAATGTCTCAGTTCCTGTTTAGATTGGCTCTGAGATGTTTGGCTATAAAAGGAAACATGAGAGCGACATTCAGGGTCAAAACTGACACAAGTTTGATACAGGTCAGGACCTGGGCTCTGAGTGGCATCAACATTGACACAACTGTGGTGCGAATCTGGAGTTAGATTCAGCTCTGAGCCAATATTGATGTGACTTGGACTCTGATCGCCTTAAATAGTGAGTCGACTATGGCGTAGATCAGGACTTGGACTCTGTTCAGTGCCAACATTGACGCGACTATGTTACTGTTTTGAGTATCGTTGGCGGCAAATTTTACGTACAGTGCCTTGCAAAAGTATTCACCCCCCTTGACTTTTTACCTATTTTGTTACATTACAGCCATAAGTTCAATGTTTTATTAATCTGAATTTTAGGTAATGGATCAGAACACAATAGTCTAAGTTGATGAAGTGAAATGAGAAAAATATATACATAAAACTATTTTTTAGAAATAGAAAACAGAAAATTGGCATGTGCGTATGTATTCACCTCCTTTGTCATGAAGCCCATTAAAAGCTCTGGTGCAACCAATTACCTTCAGAAGTCACATAATTAGTGAAATGATCTGTCATTACATATACACACATTTTTTGAAAGGTCCCAGAGGTTGCAACACCTAAGCAAGATACACCACTATCCAAACACTGCCATGAAGACCAAGGAACTCTCCAAACAAGTAAGGGACAATGTTGTTGAGAAGTAGAGGTCAGGGTTAGGTTATAAAAAAATATCCAAATCTTTGATGATCCCCAGGAGCACCATCAAATCGATCATAACCAAATAGAAAGAAAATGGCACAACAGCAAACCTGCCAAGAGACAGCCGCCCACCAAACCTCACGGACCGGGTAAGGAGGGCATTAATCAGAGAGGCAGCACAGAGACCTAAGGTAACCCTGGAGAAGCTGCAGAGTTCCACAGCAGAGACTGGAGTATCTGTACATAGGACGACAATAAGCCGTACTCTCCATAGAGTTGGGCTTTATGGCAGAGTGGCCCAAAGAAAGCCATTACTTTCATTAAAAAACAAAATGGCACGTTTTGAGTTTGCGAAAAGGCATGTTGGAGACTCCTAAAATGTAAGGAGGAATGTGCTCTGGTCTGATGAGACTAAAATTTAACTTTTTGGCCATCAAAGAAAACACTATGTCTGGCGCAAACCCAACACATCACATCACCCAAAGAACACCATCCCCACAGTGAAACATGGTGGTGACAGCATCATGCTGTGGGGATGTTTTTCAGCAGCCGGGACTGGGAAACTGGTCAGAATTGAGGGAAAGATGGATGATGCTAAATACAGGGATATTCCTGAGCAAAACCTGTACCCCTCTGTGCGTGATTTGAGGCTAGGATGGAGGTTCACCTTCCAGCAGGACAATGACCCCAAACACACTGCTAAACCAACACTTGAGTGGTTTAAGGAGAAACATGTAAATGTGTTGGAATGTCCTAGTCAAAGCCCAAACCTCTCCACTTGAAAATCTGTGGTCAGACTCAAAGATTGCTCTTCACAAGCGCAAACCATCCAACTTGAAGGAGCCGAATCGGTTTTGCAATGAGGAATGGGCAAAAATCCCAGTGGTAAGATGTGGCATAGAGACTTATCCAAAGCAACTTAGAGCTGTGATTGCCGCAAAAGGTGGCTCTACAAAGTATTGACTTTAGGGGGGGTGAATAGTTATGCACATTTACTTTTTCTGTTATTTTGTCTTATTTGTTGTTTGCTTCACAATAAAAAAAAAAATCCTCAAACAACCCATGTTAATTCCAGCTTGTGAGGCAACAAAACATGAAAAAAGGGGGGTGAATACTTTTGCAAGGCACAGTAGTTACGATGCGTTGAGGAGCAAACAGACACATAGGTAACCTAACACAGAAATAATCTATAAACTCATCATTCTCAAAAAGAGCAGTAAAGACTTGAGGATACAAACCAAATAATGGATTAGCACATTAATTTTCTCTGTAATGTGCGAATATTACTAACACTGTACCATTTCTCAGTCCAGGATATCATCATTTTGCCAAAAAACAATTCTACCCAAGTTAGCCAAAATGCAAAGGAGCTTTTTTACAGCAAAGGAGACTGGGCCTTGGACCAGATTACTGTTGTAAGCCAGACAATCCAATATGAGGGGGCACAGTACAGCCAAGTTATCTATAAGGTACAGTTAATCCTCAAGAAAATGAACAGACTGCAAAATATCATGTGTGTCAACATTTATTGCATACTCAAATTGATCAATCTCAAGCTGGAGAAATGGGATAGCTAGAGTACCTGCAAGATCTGCCCGGGGTCTCATTCCCTTTAAAATAGGGATAGGCAACCTAAGGTACCCCAGATGTTGGACTTCATCTCCCATAATGTTCTTACAACCATAATGCTGGCAAAATGTCAGAGGGATGCAGTCCACAACATCTGGAGTGCCAAATGTTGTCTACCCTTCCTTTAAAGGAACACTCCAAGCACCATAACTACTACAGCTTGCTGTAACTTGGTGGACCATTCAGATGCCCATTTCAAAACTGTAATGTAGTATATAATGCAATACATAAACCAAACATCTTCATAAAACTATTCCCAATATCAAAGGGGTCTTCTTTACATTGGGGAAGGGAAATCAGCTCGGACCAGTTCCATCATGAATGTGGTGTTCTGCTTCCAACATATGGGGATCCATCTAAATAGACGGAGGACCATATTTTGGGTTCTGGCCCAAGAGTAAAGAACCACTGATCTGTATATTTCATAGTGTCTATACTAGGCCGTAGTAAAGATTATAATTTATAAATTATATGCAGGTGATATTATTTAACAATAAATACCTGCATTATATACAATATCTAGCAAAAGTATTCAGACCGTTGACAAATTCTCACATTTTACTGAAACACTGTCTGTAAATTAAACTTTATCTGAAAAACTTTTAAATAAAACATAATTGTCATAAGGTCACATTTTTATATTGAAGAAAAAATATTTTTTTAAAAGAAATACACACATACATAATACATAGTAATAATACATAAGTAAGTTAACATTGCAGGAAAAAAAATTTCAGTCTGCAAAAAAAAAAAAAAAAAAAGCAGAAGCTTGAGAGAGAGCTCCCCTTTCAGATTGACAAAGTTCCCAAGCACAAAGAAAAATCAAGAAAATGTGAATACCCTACAGTGGCCCAGTCAAAGACCTGAAATAAATCCCATCTAGAATATGTGGCACTCTTAGAAAATTGCAGCCTACAAGTTCCACACAGTAAACATGGACCACCTGGAGCAACTCTGCCAAGAAGAATGGGCAAAAATGACTCAGAGCAAGTATGCAAAGATGATAGATACTTACCAAAAAATGCAATGCTCTTATTACAGCAAAATGTGGTCATGGTTTTAGGAGTCTGGACGTGCAGTGATTCCACTTGAACTACTGCACATCCAGAGATATTTCTAAGTGTGTCCTGGGGAAGCTTCCCGCCTCCAGCACATGTGACTTAGAAAGCCCAGAAATCTGTTCCGCACTGCCTAATGTCAACTTCGTGCATAAATTATGTATCTCATGAGGGTGCGCATCAAGCTGCCGACAGATGTAACTGCTTGTTCCTTGCAGGTTGAGTCTCTATGAGAAGCCTTTGATTTAAACTCAGTGTGGCTCGCGTGGCGTTATACGGGGGGTGAGACGAGCAGCACTGGAGAGCCCTACCGGGCAGCGCTGGATCAAGGTGAGTAAACTTTACTTTAAAACGCTCTATTATTCTATCAACAAGGGTTGGAGAAACCCTTTAATAGTTGAATATTTATACCGAAACGCCTCATTTTGGATTTCAAATGTACTCTTGGAACAAGGTGAGTTTGCAAGAAAAATTTTGTTTGGGCATTTCTGTGTATCACCAGAAAAAATATATAATTTTCAAGACATATATATATAATTATTGTTTTCATATTTGTCATTTTTGTGTTGATTTTCCCTAGATAACGTTGAAAAGAGCTTCTGTGATTTACGTTATTAATCTCATCATGCCCTTGTGCTTCATGATGTTTCTAGACCTTGCCAGTATGTTCATACATTTGGAGTCTGGGGAAAGGCGTGACTTTAAAATTAATGCTGTTTTTGGATTCTTTGTGCTCCTGTTGATTTTTAATAACATGACTCCCAATTCTGACAGTGAACCTATGCTAGGTACGTAGCCATTCTTTCATTTACGGTGTTACATTTTGGAATTACATAAAAAGAATCATTATCTCTTAAATGGCTAATGCCCTCATTATATCAATTCAATGTCAATTGTAATGTGGTCATTAAATAGCAAAAATTAACATTCAAAAACTACAGTTAATCATTTTGTTCCAAGCCCCAAAAATGTCATGATCCTGTTATAGTTGAATTTGAAGAAAATGATTACACCAAGTGGATTCTGTAGAAAAATGTGAATTCTGTAGCAAACATCTCTACATGCAGACATTTCTGATTGTTTTATTTAACAGGTACATTCTGCATTGTCTCTATGGCCATTATGGTATTCAGCCTTTTGAACTGCATAATTATGTTATACATTCACTCACTTTCGGAAACCAAAAAACAAGTTCCACCCTGGGTAAAGATATGGATCATGAAACATTTGGCACGTGTCCTTTGCTTCCGTCCTCTGGAATCGCTGGACGAAGATCTGGCAACCACTGTGGAAGCTGATACAAGTGAGTAGAACCTAAAAAGGAAGACTGAGAAGACACGTTAGAAAAACTAATATTTTTCAGTTTCTTTATCTTCATTGCAGATACTAAGAACCGAAAAAGAGCAGATAAAAAGTTAGAAACCCAAGACAAGAGGAAACCCACTCAAGGAAAGGAAAATGTTACCCAAGAAGTAAAAGTATTAAAGGGGTTACTGTGGGAAGTTATGAAGATCCACCAAAAGTTGGATCTCTCGAACAACAACGATGATGGCAAGTCTGAGTGGTGGTTTGTAGTCCATGTTGTGGACCGGCTAGTCCTTATCATCTACGTCATAATTTTGATTATTATTTTTGCTGTCGTTATTTTGGCTTGGGCTAATTGAATGATATTTATAAATACAATCGAGGCCTGGATACGTAACACAGAAACTTAACAAACCAACCTCATGCCTAAAGTATGCATAAATAATGTTTAAAATATGTAAAGGAGGCACCATCTAGGTATCTTATTAGAATCAAATAATGAACTAATGCCAACTAGCTTATCCATTGTATATTAATTGCAAATTGTAGGCCAAAATAGGAGTGGACCCTACTTTTTACATTGGTTCTTAAGTCACTGTTTATTGAATGCATTTGCCCTAAGAATTACAACGTTACAAGAACTGACAATGTTCAATGAAAGTGGATCCCACAACCGACAATCTGTCTATTTCAGTTATATTTTCATGTGTTGTTTACATAATATCTTTTAAATTGATCATATGAACAAACAAATACTAAAAATGGTACTTTTAAGTTACTCCTTTATGTGGCTGTGTCACATATGGCTGGATTTTGAAAATGACTTTGAAGAAAGTGTATGCATTGATCTGTCTTTCTATCTGTCTAACTTTTTATGTCTCTGTAATGGTGTGTACAAACAGTTCCCTGAGTAAAAGAGGTAATTTGCAGCATTATGTCAGCCCAGTAGCTCTCATTAGTACCTGCTGTAGCAGTTGTTGGGGTCTTAAAAGATGCACGCCTGCAGAGGCACAGGAGGATAATTTTGTGGATCTCATGCAGGACAGTGGAAGCTCTCAGGAGCTGGAGTTAATGTTTAAACTCTTTTATTTTCTCTCAATGTCTAGTGATAACTGGATAGCAGTGAGATTGTTATAATGTAAGTTACTGTGCACTTGGTAGAGTTGTTGAATTTGCATGGTATACTTTAAAAAGGGTGTCCTGTAACCCCATACCATGAGGAAATAAAGGAACTACAGAAAATACTTAGTCTGCTGGTGTTCCAACAAGGTCCACTGCGTTACTATCTGCGACTGCATTATTGTATATTTCATCGCTGTGATGTTATCTATCTACCAGTCTGTCTAGCTAAAACTGGTTTTACCCAGAGCCTCATAAATATGGAAGATGGCTCTAGAGTAATCACAGCATCAGCAGCTTTTATACGTCAAGTAACAGCAAATCATTTTATACTGATAGCAAACTTGATCAACATATTACTGGCAATCCAACGAAGACTTTGTTCCAAGCTGGTCGCATTTATTTAATGACAAGTTGGTAATCACTAAAATGGTTACAATGCAGCAGAACATGTTGGTGCTATACAAATACCAAATAAGCAATGGTAGGCATGTGCATGGGGAAAATTTTCGGTTCGGTTCAGCATTCTGAAATTCGGGACTTTCGCAATTCGGGACTTCCACACTTCAGAACTTCAGCAACTTCGGAACGTCGGCACTTCAGCACTTCGGAACTTCGGCACTTCGACACTTTGGAAATTCGGCAACTTTGGCTCTTCAGCACTTTGGAACTTTGGCACTTCAGCACTTTGGAACTTTGGCACTTCAGCACTTTGGAACTTTGGCACTTCAGCACTTTGGAACTTCGGCAACTTTGGCACTTCAGCACTTTGGAACTTTGGCACTTCAGCACTTTGGAACTTCGGCAACTTTGGCACTTCAGCACTTTGGAACTTCGGCCCTTTGACACTTTGACACTTCGGAAATTCGGCAACTTTGGCACTTCGACACTTCGGAAATTTGGAATTTCGGAACTTCGGAATTTCGGGACTTCGGCACTTCTTTTGCGGCCGCTTAGTAGATAACTCCCTAATTCCCACGGTATTAGGGAGTTATCTACCAAAAGACTGAAAGACCTAAATTGGTCTTTCAGCCAAATTTACTAATACTAAGTAAAAATTACTTAGTATTAGTACATTTTGCCCCTACTCGCTATACCGCGAGTAGGGGCATGTCTAGTAAACAGTGAGCCTGTGGCTGCTCACTGATAAAAAAAAATAAAAAAATAGGTTCCCCCCTTTAATCTAAAGGGGGGTCCTATTGCCCCCCCGGCCCCCACCCCTGAGCGGCGGGTGGGGGCCCTACAGTAAAATAAAGGGGGGACCTAATTTTCTACCCCCCGGGCCCCCACCCCTGAGCGGCGGGTGGGGGCCCTAAATTATAATAAGGGGGGACCTAATGTCCTCCCCTCTGGCCCCCACCCCTGAGCGGTGGGTGGGGGCCCTACAGTAAAATAAGGGGGGACCTAACATCCTCCCCCTGGCCCCCACCACTGAGCAGTGGGTGGGGGCCCTAAATTATAATAAGGGGGGACCTAATGTCCTCCTCCCTTGCCCCCACCCCTGAGTGGTGGGTGGGGGCCCTAAATACAAATAAAGGGGCGGCTAATTTTCTTCCCCCCGGGCCCCCACCCCTGAGCGGCGGGTGGGGGCCCTAAATTATAATAAGGGGGGACCTAATGTCCTCCCCTCTGGCCCCCACCCCTGAGCGGTGGGTGGGGGCCCTACAGTAAAATAAGGGGGGACCTAACATCCTCCCCCCTGGCCCCCACCCCTGAGCAGTGGGTGGGGGCCCTAAATTATAATAAGGGGGGGGCCTAGTGTCCTCCCCCCTTGCCCCCACCCCTGAGCGGCGGGTGGGGCCCTAAGTACCAATAGGGGGGGACCTATTGTCCTCCCCCCGGCCCCCACCCCTGAGCGGCGGGTAGGGCCCTAAAAAAATGTGTGTGTCCCCAGTTGACTAGGGGTCCCCAAACCCCTAGTCACCCCCTCCCCCCCCCAAAAAAATGAACCCCCTACCTACCCCCCTCACACTAAAAATAATGAGGGGGGGACCTTTAACTAAGTACCTGTAAATAAAATAAAACTTACCATTCAATGTTTTCTTTCTTCTAAAATCTTCTTTTTTCAGCCCCAAAAAAGGCCAAATAAAAATCCATTATAACCGACGCAATTAAAATAAATAAATAAATAAACTAGCTCTGCAGCGCGGGGGGAGGCTTATAAAGCCTTGCCCCGCCCTGCAATTAGGCTCAGAGCACTCTGCTTGGTGGGTTTAAGCCATCCAATCAGAGTGCTCTGACAGGTAAATGAAGAGACTGACAGGTAAGTCTCTACATTTACCTGTCAGAGCACTCTGATTGGTTGGTTTGAAATCCACTAATCAGACTGCTCTGTGTAATTTTCTGTGTCATTTTACACAGCGTGGGAAAGTTCTTTGGCACGCTCTTACCTGTCAGTCTCTTCATTTACCTATCAGAGCACTCTGATTGGATGGCTTAAACCCACCAATCAGAGTGCTCTGAGCCTAATTGCAGGGCGAGGTAGTCTGCCTAATTGCAGGGCGGGCAGTCTGTGCGGAGCCCTCCATGGGTGAAGAAGGATTTTTTTTGGGGGGCTGAAAAAAGAAGATTTTAGAAGAAAGAAAACATCGAATGGTAAGTTTTATTTTATTTACATGTACTTAGTTAAAGGTCCCCCCTCATTATTTTTAGTGTGAGGGGGGCAGGTAGGGGGTTCATTTTTTTGGGGGGGGAAGGGGGTGACTAGGGGTTTGGGGACCACATTTTTTTTAGGGCCCCCACCCGCCGCTCAGGGGAGGGTCGGGCGGAGGACAATAGGTCCCCTCCCTGTTGGTACTTAGGGCCCCCACCCGCCGCTCAGGGGTGGGGGCCAGGGGGAGGACATTATGTCCCCCCTTAATATAATTTAGGGCCCCCACACACTGCTCAGTGGTGGGGGCCAGGGGGGAGGATGTGAGGTCCCTCCTTATTTTACTGTAGGGCCCCCACCCGCCGCTCAGGGGTGGGGGCCAGGGGGGAGGACATTATGTCCCCCCCTTAATATAATTTAGGGCCCCCACCCACTGCTCAGTGGTGGGGGCCAGGGGGGAGGATGTGAGGTCCCCCCCTTTTTATAATTTAGGGCCCCCACCCACCGTTCAGGGGTGGGGGCCAGGGGGAGGACGTCAGGTCCCCCCCCTTATTTGTATTTAGGGCCCCCACCCACCGCTCAGGGGTTGGGGCCAGGGGGGAGGACATTAGGTCCCCTCCCTTATTTTACTGTAGGGCCCCCACGCAGCGCTCAGGGGTGGGGGCCAGGTGGGAGGACATTAGGTCCCCCCCTTATTATAATTTAGGGCCCCCACCCACTGCTCAGGGGTGGGGGCCAGGGGGGAGGACAATAGGTCCCCCCTTATTTTACTATAGGCCCCCACCTGCCGCTCAGGGGTGGGGGCCGGGGGGGGAATAGGACCCCCCCTTTAGATTAAAGGGGGGACCCTATTTTTTTTTTTATCAGTGAGCAGCCACAGGCTGCTCACTGTTTACTAGACATGCCCCCAATCGTATTTTTTTACTTAGGATTAGTAAATTTGGCTGAAAGACCAATTTAGGTCTTTCAGCCTTTTAGTAGATAGCTCCCTAATACCGTGGGAATTAGGGAGTTATCTACTTATGCATTCCTGTCATTACATTGACAGGCTAAGTAACTTACATTGTATATGGATGTATGTTACTTAATTGTTGTAAGTGTTGCAAATGCTTACAGCTGAATCCTGGCTATGTTTGTATACTTTTTATTTAAAATTGTATACAATGTAACATTCTTCTTCTTTCGCTGGGTAAGTATATTAGTACTTAGGCAATATTGTGCTTCGGAACTTCAGCACTTTGACACTTCGGCAACTTCGGCACTTCGGCACTTCGAGGCTTCGGAAATTCGGTATTTTGGGAATTTCGGGACCTCGGCAATTCGGCACTTCGGCAATTCGGACATTCGGAAGTACCCGAATGTCCGAATTGCCCGAAATTCGTCCGAATTCATATTCGGACTGAAACGAATTGCACATGTCTAATCAATGGTTGCTATTGACGTTACCACCAATGTCCATGCTACAAAATGTAACATTCATTAAGTAGCAATTATCGCCTCCAAAAATTCACCACCTGGTTTCCATGCCAAACAGTAAAAAAAATATTCCCTACAAAATGTAATATGTAACAAGAATGAAATATATAATATTTTTTTTATATATATTAACAAATATGGGAAATAGCAATAAATCGTGTTGCAACAATTACTCCAGTAAAGAGAACCATTCATTTGACAATGGGCTTAGTTCGTGATTGGTCTGGAGAACAACATCTAGTTTTCGCTTAGATATCTGTTTCTATTTATTATGTTCCATATCACTCATTGATCATTTATGGTGTAAATATTCCTAAGACAACAAAGATTAGTGACGTCATACACTCAATGAAAAACTACAGATGTTTATATTTTAGGATGAGTTATTATGCAGTCCATACAAAGACCACGACCACAGTGATAATGATTACAATTAACAGATAGAGGACAAGTATGAATCGGTCAAGTACAAAGGCTACAAGATGCCACTGAGATCTGGCATCCTCTTCTTTTTTTGTGGAAATCAGGTGTCGACGAACTGTAAGAAGTTCCAGGAGGATTCTTTTAAGCAGTCTGTTTTCTGGGATGTCTTTGAATTCTTTGGTCAACTGTTTCCTCACCTGTAGAGACGATTCCTGGGGTCCTGCAGCTTCTTCAACCATTCCTGAGGCAAAGCAATAAAGGCATGATAGGTTGAATATAAAAGTAAGTCTCAATTCATTGAATAATGCAGTTTGACTCCATAATTTGCCTGAATATTTGGGCCTCCTCTTTCAGGACCAATCACAAAGTTGCTAATGAAACAGAAATGTTTCTATAGCAGAAATGTGAATAAGCACATCCTTTATGTGACCTTGGAAGATAGAGACTTGAAGGCTGTACCCACTTAACCTCGAAAAATCTCATGCTCGTTTAAAAACGAGCTGCATTTCAAATAATCAATAAATGGGAGAATGGAAATATAATCATGACAGACACGTGTTTTTCTAATACACACTTAACAGTAGTTCTTACAATGCCAATAGATTAGTATTTTTTGCAGCACAGGCTGAGGGAGCACTGCCCCACCTGCTTCTATGGATCAGTCTTCACTGGACCAACCTTTAGATATATGCTACTCATACCTTTGTTTTGGGCACCAGCAATGCTTGATTGCTGAGTCTCCTCTGATGTATTGATTCTGAGAACATAAGCCAAGCGTTTCAAAACCCAAAGTTTTAGCCAGTTGGGGACATCTGGTCGCACAGCAGAGAGATGAAGCATGTAGGATATGAAGATTGAGTCCATGATGCTTACTATCATAATTAGGAGACAGACCATGCAGAACACACCTGAACGACAAAATGAGACCGGAGAGTCATGTTACTGTGTGACTAAATTCATGACATTGAAAAAAAAATGTAGTTGCTTTTTGTTTCTGTCCTTACATTGATACTACTCCTCGGCAGGTCTTTCAGAGCAGTTTCCTTCAAATCTGTAAGACCCACAAACAGTGGGTTATCTGTTACTTTCAATATCCTAATTGGACCTGAGTAAGATTATTATTAATACTACATGTATTTTGTTGCTAAGTCCCAGGTCCCCTGTGGCTTGAGCCCAAAGGCAAACCCATTGACCACTGCACTTACAAGTGGGTATATTTCATGGAATACACTCTTTGTGTAATGTTACTTTCTCTCCACCAGTGAACAACTTTTATCTACAGCTCTCAATGATCTCAACGGAAGTATAGCCAGAAACAAGCACATGCTGCACAACCAGGTATTTAATTTAATCCTACCACACTACCTAACTAGTAAAGAAAAGTTCTATTCTTTATCACCCCCTGCTGAAGTCACTTTGGGGGGACCACCTACTTTCCTAGTGGAGATGTGGGTTGACTAAAGTGAAATACATTTAAAAAACAAACAAAAAAACATCATCCTGTAAATATATCAACTGAAAATATCAGGTGCTCAAAGGTCCCACATCTCACATACAGGACTTCAGCCCCCAGAGCACTATTAGCAACGCCTATAGATTTTTAAGTTTGAAGATCCCTGGTTCAGAAAATGAGCAGGCACTGTGTTTGTAAAATCAAGTGGACTACGGGATTTAATTGACTGCAGCATATTGTTTAGTCTGGAAGGCACTTTGTATTTCCCAATGATACCAGAGTATCCCAATAGGATACGATTGATATTGTAAACATTTCAAATGAGGAATCTGATACCAAGAAGTATACATGTTATTGCTTAATAATAAGCTAAAATGTTAAGAATATGCTTAAAGGGAATCCTCTTTGTTGCTTCTTCCTCACTGTTATAGGCTGAAGTCCACAAGATCAGTACTACTTAAAAAAAAAAAAAAAGGGGTTCCAAATTAAAAAACAGGGGGGCGGGGCCTGACCGCCAAGCTGGCTGGACGTGGGGCACCTCGGCTCCTCAATGAATCCCCAATATCCAGCTCAAAACAACCTTATCTCTCCTGAATAACCGCACAGCTGCTACAAGAAGGCGAGGGGGGACCCGAGCACAACTTTAGGTGTGAATACTGACCCCCGTCCTGCCGGCGAGGATGATCGCTGGATGGCTGGGATTGCGGCCTGTCGTGAGGCTCTGGTGGGAGATGCAGCCGGTCTCCCATGCTCAGTCCGGCGGGACCTCCCACGCACTTAGTGAGGGCCCTGTTCACCCCCCCCCGTGGGCCGGGGGGGTTATCCCGGACCCTATCGGGGAAGCAGCGACCACCTATGAAGCCTGAGCGACAAACTGAGCAACTGAGGACCGCATGGCAAAAACAAAATGGCCGCCGCATCAATCACCAGCGACAGAATAAGCGACCCGCAGACACAGACACACTCTTGCCGCACACCAGACAACTCTAAGGAGGAAACGTTCAGAATGTAAGGAAGGCTCACACCTTCAATACCTGAGGCAATGTCTCACATGGTCACCGGCAGATCTGAGGGAACTCAATCGGGACTCTAACCCTGACGTGTCACAAGCTCCCTCTTTCATATACTAGAGGCTGCCACTAGCAGATACAAGAGACTAAACACATCCCTGGCAAGGGACCTGAACACAGCAAGGACACTGACCGACTCAGCACAGAGGCAGGGATGATCAAGCGGTGGCTAATTATATATGCCATGTGTATATATATATATGTATATGGTTGTAGACTACTGCATACCCTGTGTTTCAGTACCTTACCTTTAACAAACACTGTGTGTATACTGCAGCTGACTCTCCTTCTGTAGTTCCCCATAGAGAGCAATTATGAAGCGTTACAATGCCTGAGCTAGCAAGAGAGGCCGATTCGGAAAACCTAGCGCTCAGCTGCCCCCTGGTGGTTAAATTTGTTTAACCCCTTAAGGACCAAACTTCTGCAATAAAAGGGAATCATGACATGTCACACATGTCTTGTGTCCTTAAGGGGTTAAGCATACAGAAATACATACTTGATGTTTCTTTGTATAGCCTGTACTAGCAATCCAATGTTTACGCTACTTTAAAAAAACAAAATGTGCATTGTTACACATGCCTAACTAACACTGATCTATGTTAAACCATCTCCCGGCAACAGCTGTTGGGGCATTGCCAGATTATTTGTACTGTTCATCCTATGCACCAAAAATAAAGAATTTAAAAAAAAATAATTAAAAAACAAAAGCAAAAATCAATACAAAAACGTACCAAAAAGTACAAATTTATGTTAATTAAAATAAATGAATGCCCAGAGCGCTTAGCTGTTGCATTTCCCACAGGGTACGGGGTACCATAATGCCAAGGTTAATGTTCGTAGATATGTACAGCCTCTAGTCACTATAAACCATTTCATAATTATCATTAACTAGTGGGCTGTGGTGTGATGTCATGTCTACAAATACTTCATCTTAAATTTATGGTGTTCTTTCGGAAAGGCAATAGGGTTTATAGAATGGACAGAGGTTTAGTTAATATTATTCTTGGCTCTCTGAATGTCACCTGACTGCTTAGTGTTGCGTTCTCTTTTTGTGTTGATTTTGTTATTTTATTGGCATTTTGTGTTTAAACAAAATAAATTTTTATTAAATGTCTTTGATGCTGTACAGCTCTACATATAATACTATATATTGTGTTTGTATTTGTTGAGCACAATGTTGAGATAGCACCAAGCATGTTGTGCTCTCCTCCATATCTGTTTTTTGCAAGTAATGTACCCTACCATATTCTTAACTGATGTATGCTGATAAATCCATACCTAGTATTGGTGGTTGATCTGTGTTGGGCAAAAAATCATTTAAAATCAGCAGGAGCACAGAGAATCCAAGGACGACTGTTATCTTGAATCCAAGCCGTTCCCCTCCCTCCATTGGTATAAACATACTGGCAACGTCAACGAAAACGAGCAGGCATGCTGGAATAATGAGATTAATGACGTACAGAATAGGAGCCCTTTTTATGCTGATCTGGTGGGATGAAGATAAAATAAAGTGATTATTGCTTGTTTAATTCTCTAATATGGAGACCAAATATTCACTCTCAGAGGCATTCATAGAAAAACATTGGACACGTATCCAGTGTCCTGCATTTGCATGCTAACATCGGACAGTTACCAAATCTATTTTAGTCTAGAGCCCCCTAGTGGCGGTCTGGATTACAGCACTGTTTTTAGTTTCAAGGGTCGGCATCTATGGCCTAAATAACTTTGTATGACATTAATATACATGAATATTGTACCTAGACTGTCCCTTTATGCCTAGCTATTTCAAGGACTGGTAGTTCCAATTCCTTTCATTTAAAGCGACGGACACTCCACTTCCCAAATTCGAAATAAATAAAAATCACTGTTTAGCAGATATAACCACAATGAATATATGCATGCATTTAAATATGCATTTTATCATTGGGAGTATATCTAAAAAAAAAACTTGCAAAGCCTGCAGGTCTTTTCTCTGCTGCATTTGCAAACCCTCCCCTTCTAACTCTGTCCCGAATTACTGAGGCTGTCCAATCACAGACCTCCCAATGCTAATCAATGAGTAGTCTTTGCAAGGTAGGTGCTCTGGGTAAGTGCTGCCTCTTGAGTTTAGCTCCTCTGAGCTAACCAAACCAGGAAGCCAGCCAGGTGGGTGTAACCAGGTAAATTCATAAAAGTGTTAATTTCTATTGAAATCTGCACTTTTTTAGCAAAATGAATAAAACATAAAGCTTTTCATCAAGCTAAAGTGCCCCTTTAATTTTACTTCTCTGCATACTGGATTCAATCAACCAATGCAGTACTGTTTTGCAGGTCGCCCGCAATCCCTACAAGCTGTGAGATACAGTTGCAAGAAAAAGTATGTGAACCCTTTGGAATGATATGGATTTCTGCACAAATTGGTCATAAAATGTGAGCTGATCAGTCACAACAATAGACAATCACAGTCTGCTTAAACTAATTACACACATGTTTTTATTGAACACACCATGTAAACCATGGTTCGTCAACCTGGTCCCTACCGCCCACTAGTGGGCGTTTCAGGATTCCAGGTGGGCGGTAGGGATTTCCAGGTTGATCGGGCGGGCGGGTGCGAGCCGGCGGTACCCGTGCGACTGGGTACCGCCGTGACCATTTGCGGCTCCGGCCCGCCCGGTAAACCGCCGGGGCCGCCTTCCAAAGTGTCCATCGGGTGGCCCATGCTGTCAGGGCCACCCGATGGATGCGGATTGTAAGGGGGCCCGGTCGCGCTGTTAAAGCGCCCAGCGCTGACCGGGCCCCCTGTGATGACATCACAGAGCTGGGAGGAAGTGATTCCCCAGTCACTCCTCCCAGCTAAAACTGAGAGCCGCGCGGGAGGAACACCAGGGAGTCAGAGTGGGAACTCTGACTCCCATCCACCTGAGCCACCACTGGACCCCAGGGAAAGTCACCCTCCTGCACCTTAAAGGTAGGAAACAGGAGGGTGACTTAAATATAGTGTGTGTGTGTGTGTGTGTGTCTTTGTAGCTATGTCTTGTGTGTGTGTGTATGTGTCTGTCTGTGTATATGTGTGTGTGTGTATGCGTCTTGTCTTTGTATGTGTCATTGTATGTGTGTCTTGTGTGTATGCATGTGTGTGTGCATGTCTGTGTGTCTGTTTGTATGTGTGCCTGTCTGTTTGTATGTATGTGTCTTGTGTGTATGTGTGCCTGTCTGTGTCTTTGTGTGTGTATGTATGTGTGTATGTGTGCCTGTCTGTGTCTTTGTGTGTGTCTTGTGTGTCTGTATGTGTGCCTGTCTGTGTCTGTATGTATGTCTTGTGTGTGTGTGTGTGTGTATGTGTCTGTCTGTATATATATGTGTGTGTGTCTGTCTGTATGTGTGCCTTGTCTTTGTATGTATGTATGTGTCATTGTATGTGTGTGTCTATGTATGTCTTATGTGTGTGCATGTCTGTTTGTATGTGTGCCTGTCTGTTTGTATGTATATGTCTTGTGTGTGTATGTGTGCCTGTTTGTGTCTTTGTATGTGTGTCCTGTGTGTGTGTCCTGTGTATGTATGTGTCATTGTATGTGTGTGTCTATGTATGTCTTATGTGTGTGTCTACATGTGTGTGTCTATGTATGTCTTATGTGTGTGTCTGCATGTGTGTGTGCCTGTCTGTCTGTATGTGTGCCTGTCTGTCTGTATGTGTGCCTGTCTGTTTGTATGTGTGCCTGTCTGTTTGTATGTGTGCCTGTCTGTTTGTATGTGTGCCTGTCTGTTTGTATGTGTGCCTGTCTGTTTGTATGTGTGCCTGTCTGTTTGTATGTATATGTCTTGTGTGTGTATGTGTGCCTGGCTGTGTCTTTGTATGTGTGTCCTGTGTGTGTGTCCTGTGTGTGTGTCATTGTATGTGTGTGTCTATGTATGTCTTATGTGTGTGTCTGCATGTGTGTGTCTATGTATGTCTTATGTGTGTGTCTGCATGTGTGTGTGCATGTCTGTTTGTATGTGTGCCTGTCTGTTTGTATGTATATGTCTTGTGTGTGTATGTGTGCCTGGCTGTGTCTTTGTATGTGTGTCCTGTGTGTCTGTCGGTATGTATGTGTGTCTTGTCTTTGTATGTATGTGTCATTGTATGTGTGTGTCTATGTATGTCTTATGTGTGTGTCTGCATGTGTGTGTGCATGTCTGTTTGTATGTGTGTGTGCATGTCTGTTTGTATGTATATGTCTTGTGTGTGTGTATGTGTGCCTGTCTGTGTCTTTGTATGTGTGTTCTGTGTGTGTGTCCTGTGTGTGTGTCTTGTGTGTCTGTGCCTGTCTGTTATAGTGGACTATAGTAAGTGAGCTACCTAGCTCAGCCTTCCTACTGGGCATTGCTATAAGGACGGTTAAAAAATAGAAAAAAGGGGAAAAAAAGGTGGGGAGGGGAATTGAGGAGGGAGAGGAGATGAGCTGACGCACAAATGAGAAATCATATTATGCGCAAACAGAGAAGTCGTCTGAATATCACTGAAAGAGACCTTCGTTTGTTCCTTACGAAAATCGAACCAGATATCAAATATTTAGTCTCGCAGCATCAACCTCAAGGATCTCATTAATCACTAGTAAAGGTAATTTCAATTTACTTTATTGTTTTCTCATTAAACGTTATAAAGTTAAAAACTTTATAAACCTGCATTAAGTAGAAATAAAAAGATAAATGTACGTACATTTATTTTTTTTAAAAACACCCTCCTTTCTTAAAAATATTCCGCATTTGCGCGAAAACTGGTGGGCGGTAAGGAAATTTTTTCAACCAAAAAGATGCATTAGTGGGCGGTAGGTAGAAAAAGGTTGACTACCACTGATGTAAACTTTTCCACCATCCACAGTGCAGGTGGAAAAGTATGTGAACCCTTGGATTTAATAACTGGTTGATTTAACGTTTCCTGTAGTTGCAGATCAGATGTGCATAACGGTCAGGAGTAATTCTTGACCATTCCTCTTTCCAGAACTGTTTCAGTTCAACAATATTCTTGGGATGTCTGGTGTGAATCACTTTCTTGAGGTCATGCCACAGCATCTCAATCGGGTTGAGGTCAGGACTCTGACTGGGCCACTTCAGAAGGCGTATTTTCTTCTGTTTAAGCCATTCTGTTGTTGATTTACTTCTATGCTTTGGGTCATTGTCCTGTTGCAACACCCATCTTCTGTTGAGCTTCAGCTGGTAGACAGATGGCCTTAAGTTATTCTGCAAAATGTCTTGATAAACTTGGGAATTCATTTTTCCTTCGATGATAGCAATCCGTCCAGGCTCTGACACAGCAAAGCAGCCCCAAACCATGATGCCCCCACCACCATACTTCACAGTTGGGATGAGGTTTTGATGTTGGTGTGCTGTGCCTCTTTTTCGCCACACATAGTGTTGTGTGTTTCTTCCAAAAAACTCAACTTTGGTTTCATCTGTCCACAGAATATTTTGCCAGTACTGCTGTGGAACATCCAGATCCTCTTCTGCAAACTGTAAATTTGCAGCAATGTTTGTTTGGAAAGCAGTGGCTTCCTCTGTGGTATCCTCCCATGAAATCCATTCTTGTTTAGTGTTTTACATATTGTAGATTCGCTAACAAGGATGTTAGCATTTGCCAGTGACTTTTGTAAGTCTTTAGCTGAAACTCTAGGATTCTTCTTCACCTCGTTGAGCAGTCTGCGCTGTGGTCTTGCAGTCATCTTTACAGGACGGCCACTCCTAAGGAGAGTAGTAGCAGTGCTGAACTTTCTCCATTTATAGACAATTTGTCTTATCGTGGACTGATGAACAGCAAGGCTTTTGGAGATACTTGTATAACCCTTTCCAGCTTTATGCAAGTCAACAATTCTTAAGCGTAGGTCTTCTGAGAGATCTTTTGTGCGAGGCATCATTGACATCGGGCAATGCTTCTTGTGAAAAGCAAACACAGAACTGGTGTGTGTGTGTTTTTTATAGGGCAGGGCAGCTGTAACCAACACCTCCAATCTCATCTCATTGATTGGACTCCAGTTTGCTGACATCTCACTCCAATTAGCTCTTGGAGATGTCATTAGTCTAGGGGTTCACATACTTTTTCCACCTGCACTGTGAATGTTTACATGGTGTGTTCAATAAAAACATGGCAACATTTCATTCTTTGTGTGTAATTAGTTTAAGCAGACTGTGATTGTCTATTGTTGTGACTGATCAGATCACATTTTATGACCAATTTGTGGTCATTCCAAAGGGTTCCTATACTTTTTCTTGCAACTGTAGCGTATTTAGTTAATGCAAATACTGTAAAGCAAGTTCAAACCACAAACCTGCAACACAGCCATGCTCAGCATACATTTATCTGAATCATATTATATTACTAGTGCATTATTTCACAAACATAAACGCCCACCCAAAACATTTCTAGAAACAGTTTCAAGCATTGCACCACAGGCTACCTGGTAAATCACGGTACTCCATTCCTCCCTTTGTCTTGAAGCATTGACAGTTAAAATATCGACATTCTGTAGGCTCCATTCTCCCGTTGCAAATGTTTTCAGAGACAGAGATGTAACAAGACTGGCACTGGATGCGTTATTTATAATCACATCAGCAACTGGCACAAGAACATTCATTTAGTGAGACAGAGCATTTTTAGTGAATTAAATACAATATTACACAGCAGCAGAGTGTTATATAAATTATATATTTTTTTAGATTTTTCTTTTATGTAATTCTACCTTTGTCAAGGCGGTTAAGTCTTTAATGGGCAGTCTAATGTAGAAGTAACACTTTCATTATTCTTACTCACACTACCTACTCCTAGTTACCTCCTACTTAACCCATCCTCGCCAACGTATCTCAAGTCCCATACTTCCCTCATTTCTACTCCAAACCACACAGTCTCTCAACACAATCCTGCCTACTCTACCTACTGATGTGTTTGCCATATTCTCAATACACACCCCTTCTACCACTTAATGTACCATCTCAATGATCCTTTAATGCCTTAATAAGGTGTCGGTGTGTATGTTTTATTTAGTTTGCGCAAAGTTTAAAGCTTTGAGTGTCTTTTTTCCCCAAAAAATATTTAACCAGATGAGTAATAGTCACTTTGATCTTCATAAATTAAAGCAAATTCTTATCTCAGACATAACAGCCTCTCTTTGATTTCAACGTATTACACTGAAACAATTTGACCTATTGAAAAGCACTACTCGAGAGTGGCTTGACCTGATCACATTCCCAAATTTAAAAACAAAAAAAACACTTAAGAAATTAAAGCGTCTAGATACTGCGACAAACTGGAATTTTCAAGAAAATGTCACCGAACTGCTTACCTGGATATGAGTGTAATACAAATGTTAGGTTGCATTTTTGAGAGTCAAATGGGAATTTATAGAGATCCAGGGAGCACGTTGTTGCAACATTCAATGTATTCCTCCCCTGAATTAAGCCATTATAATACAGCTGCAGGTAGGTCCCATCAACAGAGTGTGACTCTACCCTGTAAAAAGATACACAAGTCACTAATTGTACTGCTCTAGAAGACCTTTATTAATCTAATACTAGAGGAGCATTTACTGTATTGCGTTACAAGGTGTAAATAAGCAAACACCAAAACTTTGCTATAGGAAGTAAGCTGCCACAAGTATAAATGTGAATTCAACAAACTGTATTCATGCCTAAATGGGGCAAACATAAATGGAAATGTTTTGTAGAGATACTCTTATTCATAGACTAAACTTTCTTCCAGGTAGGTATTGTCCCTGTTCTTTCTCCTGACACCATCCTTATAAAGAAACCATTGACTACTTTACACTAAAGCAATAGCTCTTCAACAGGTCCTCAGATTCTGCAGCAGCTCTTCACAGATTCGGGACACCACTTCCACCGGAAGGCAAGCCCTTAACCTTGCCACAGCAATCTATGAAAGGGCTTAGACCAAAACAAACTTCTTCATACACAACACAATAAAATAAATCTAGCCAATTAGTATGTGAGATCCTAAATATTTATCATTATATTAGTGCCATTTTTTCAGCATTGATTGCAATAGTAAGTAAAGATGCATTGCATGAGATTGTTAACACTCTATGAACCCCTGCATATCCAATAACCATAGCTCCCATCAGGGTCGGCCTTAGGGCTGTGCGAGCTGTGCGGCCGCACAGAGCGCCATGGAGCAGGGGGCGCCATGTGGCTGACACAGCTCGCACATGGCCGGTGTCAGGGGAGCTAAAACAGGTACCCGGGTGGAGGATTAATTATTCTCCACCTGGGTCTATAAAAAAAAATTAAAATCAAGGTGGCAGGGGCGGGGCTTATCGCAAGGCAGGGCTTACCACAAGGCAGAGGTGGGGCTAATACCTACCCAAAGCCCCTGTACAGGAAGAGGGAAGAAGGAAGGAGTCCCTGCTTCCCCAGCAACCAATTGCATCCACTCCCCCTTCCAGCCATAATGGAAAGAGGTAAGTCTGTATGTCTGTATGTCTGTGTGTGTGTGTGTGTGTGTGTGTGTGTGTGTGTGTGTGTGTGTGTGTGTGTGTGTGTGTGTGTGTGACTGTCTGCCTGTCTGTTTGTGTGACTGCCTGCCTGTGTGTCTGCATTCCTGTGTGTGTGTGTGTTTGTGTGTGTGTGCCTGCCTGTGTGACTACCTGCCTGTGTGTGTGTGTGTGTGTGACTGTCTGACTGCCTGCCTGTGTGTGTGTGTGTGTGTCTGTCTGCCTGCCTGTGTGTGTGTGTGTGTGTGTCTGTATGCCTGCCTGTGTATGTGTGACTGTCTGTCTGTTTGCCTGTGTGTGTGTTTGACTGTCTGTCTGCCTGTGTGTGTGTGTGACTGTCTGTGTGACTGCCTCCCGTGTGTGTGTGTGTGTGTGTGACTGTCTGACTGTGTGTGATGTTGTAGCTGTGCCTGTATGTGTGACTATCTGCCTGTAACTGTGTGTGTGTGCCTATCAGCATGCGTGCGGGTCTGCATGCCTGTAACTGAGTGTGTATGACTGTCTGCCTGTGACTGTGTGTGTGACTGTCTGCCTGTAACTGTGTGTGTGATTGTGTGCCTTTAACTGTGTGTTTGACTCTGTGACTGTCTGCCTGTAACTGAGCATGTGTGACTGTCTGCATGTAACTGTGTGTGTGTGTGTGTGACTGTCTGCCTGTAACTGTTTGTGTGACTGTATACAGGCAACTTGGTGGGGGGTGGGCGCTGTGAAGACTTTTCGCACAGGGCACCTTATGGCCTAAGGCCAGCCATGGCTCCCATAATCCCTTATCCTAATTGCAATCCCCTACTGCAAACCCCAGATCTCTTATTCCCTAGCCCATACTACCATAACGCCTAACCATGGTTCCAATCATAATTTCCATAATCCCTGACCTCAAAAGCCTAACCTTGGTCATGTTGTGCTGTGGTACCCTACATTGTAAGTAGTCAGAAACTCTTCGACTGAGCAAAGTCCTGGAGTGCAAGGCCTAGCACACTGGCTGAGAGCAATTAGTAGACTTTTTATACTTATATTTTATGAAGTGTTTTATCCAGTGTATTTATAATAAATTCATTTCTTTGCAAGTATTCTTATCTCAGCTGCCTATCCTTGGGAAGGAATATTGCTTCTCTTCCAGAGCATCAACAAAGAGGGTTTGGATCACCCTAAAGAGATCCTAAGGAAATCCACACCAGAGCCAGGTTCAGTATATGGCTCTATCTTTGTGAGTGTGTTTAAGTTATACTGATTTTCCATATTATGTATTAAGGTATCTGCACTTTTATGTACCTCTCTATCTTTACAGTGACAAAGTAAGAAGACAGAGAAGTATATTTTTATATTTATTTGCCATACTTGCTCCACTTGCTCTGCAGGACTTAGCTCAGGAGAGCTACCACAAGTTACATCTCCTTTAGCTCTACGTCAGTAGTAGTGGAGGTGGGGTAGCAGTGCCCGGTGGATCACAGGTAAAAAATCCAACTTTCAAAAACCACTGTATGCTGTAGTAGCTTTGGTACTTAGATCTAGAATTAAAGGGACACTATAGGCACCCAAACCACTTCAGCTCATTCCAGAGAAACTGCAATGTTTATATTGCAGCTCCAAGTCTGCCTCCAGTGGCTGTCCCCCAGAAAGACACTGAATACGCTTCCTGCATCCAAAAGGACCTTGGGTCTAGTATCTGACACTGGACATCCTTAAGCTCTGCATGACGACATCCAACACCAGCTTTTTCCACATGGGAAAGCATTGATTCAATGCTCTCCTATGGGGAGGTCTAATTCATGAGTGGTAAGTAAATAAAGAGTTTACAGGGGTTCACAGGGGGAGCAATAGTACCAGGAATACAGGTTTGTTTTTCCGGCACTATAGTATCCCTTTAACTCTCATAATCTCAATAACTAACAACTATAACCAAACCTAAACACACCCCATTGAGACTGTGTAGTCTATTAAGATTTGCACGACCCATTGTTATTTCTTATACCTACTTGTATGTGATAATTTTAGGGATTTAAACAAAATATTTATAATATAATTTTGCCTACCGTCCATTACCCTGCCTGGGTCTCAGAAGCTGTCCTTATACAGCTTTATAAGGAACATCTTGATCAGTCTCCGTAAATTTGTGAACAGTTTAAAAATATTTTTAATGTTAGTAACTAAGCACATGACCATGAGTAATACATGAGTTTCATACTAACGTACGTTTCAAGGATATTTATATCTGGGATCCAGATTAGCTCTGCTGGGATGGAAACCCGAAATATACCACAAAAGTTCTGTGGATCCCAAGAAAGAAACTCATTTTGCCATGTCTATGGAAACAAGAAAATTACGTCAGTGTTTTTTTTGTTTTTTTTAATGAGATCTATTAGATAATACAATTAACCCATTTCATTTAGTGAATTGAAGTAACATAAGATATATGTCTGAAAGGCCATGAGAAATTAGACTCACAATAGATTTTTAGTGGCTGCTTGCCTTAATGAGATGTTCTTTGTTTTACCCTAACATTAGGTTGTTGTCTACTATTTTGTCCGCACTTTTGAAGCAAAAAAAGGAGATTTCCGGAAACAATAACCTATGCAAATGAACTAGGTACAGCTTGTTTGACGATAAACAGAGGATTTTAAAAAATAGAACATTTTGCAAATTAGTAAAAATGAAGACTTGTGTATAGTGGACCAATAGTCATTTAGCCAGTGAAAAAGGAGACCTTGCACCCAGAAGGAAAAGGCAAACCACAAAAAATGGTTTGACCCAAAACTGGGGAATGGCACCAGGATATTCGCAGCCAGCATCATTAGCAATACAATAGTCTGTAGTGGTAATTATAATAATTCTTTAAGTCATCGCGGTCGTTCCAAAGAAGATTTATTGACACATTTATGGAACCATTTTTCTTATTCTCAAATTCAACAGTTAAAATGACTTGATAAACCTAAGAAAACACTTTACACCAAATTAATGACTGTCCCAAAAATAAGCAAACAGCTTTATACTTCAGCAAAGCAAATACTACAAGCATCACTTCTTAGCTGATATGATTTGGAAGCAAGGTCACCAAATGTCAGATAATGTTTATATCATAATTGATTTGAGCAGAAATATGCCCTGCTTTACAAAAAGATATAGAAGCTGGAGAAGGGGACTGATGTCCTGGACAGCAAACACAATCACTGAGGTTACTCTGACACCAAAGGACCTCACAGAGCAGACAGTAATGTAGTCAGGGGCAACGATAAAGGTTCAGAGTCAATAAGGTTGGGGTAAAGGGTTAGAAATGAAAAGCAAGGTTATAATGGTATGAAAAGGACCAGTGTAAAACTGTGTAAAAACTGAACTCCATACTGCAAATAGTGACAATTTATATACCTGTCTGTTATTAATGTTGCAACCTGGATCAGATGGGATGATGTAGCATTCAGCATTGCAACATTATTAATATATGAAGACTGCTCACTGTAAGGGCTTCTTGGTGGCCTACAATCATAAGACACGGATGGCATTGATGACACCAAAAATGAAACATCTCTAGAGTATAACAAAAAATAACCATGACATGTGTGTACGTTGCACTATAATATCACGTGCCAGCCCCATGGGAGTATAAGGTAGGTAGTTATCTACCTCTGGTGTAATCACAAAGCTGGAATATTGCTATTTTGTTGTCTTGCGATCTCGGCCTATTAAATACAAGCTCTCGTGATTAACAGAGACACGCATTGAGCCCATTTGTAAATCGATATAATTTTCTAAATTCAGCATAAAGCTTTACTCTGCATTCCTTGGTGGAGTGTTCTTTCTGTGGAGAGGACTATGTAGCATTAAGATTAATATGATAGTGGACTGTTCCTTGTTATACCAATAAAGCATAATAAGACTCCTTAGCCCCAGGGAAACTTAGAACAGATCGGTGACAGATGAGTGTATGATTTTCCTGCTAGATAAGAACTCTACTTATCGTTGGTGGAAACCACCCTTAGATGGAATGTTGGTATTTGACAGATTCTGAAACAACTAATTGTGCCAGCACTGTAACAAATGTCCTTTTATATCCACCTGCTATTGTTCCATTCAACCATGACTCATCGTTGCTGTGTGAACACCCCCTCTTACCATCTCAAAGTCCAGCAAAGTTGTCAACGACTGTAACTTTTCATCCTGCAAACATTAGAGAATTTCTTTATTTTCAGGGTCTGGTATCGGTAAATAATTGACTATTTTTAATTTCTCAGTAGCCTGAGATGGAGTTACTGGAGGCAGTCATACAAGAATTGCATAAATGCTGGGCATTACACTGGTTTCATTGAAACTGTGCCATATATATAAGTCTCCTGAAGTAGTTTATGGTGCCAGGAGAGCCCTGGTGCCATGTCATGGTAAGTAGTCAAACCATTCTAGTAAAATTTGGAAACTTACCTGGCCTGCAGCCCCTGCTTCCCATCTTCACCTGCAGGAAAAAACAGTGAACTCTACATAGCTAAGCAGGGACATGCAGGACCGCACTCATTGGCTGAAAAGGTCGGCTGAGCACTCTCAGCCAGTGAGCAAGGCATTGGATCAGCCTGCTTTGTTCCATATAGATATACAGGAAAATACTCGATCCAGGAACCAGTTAAATTAAAAAGCATAGTAAAACAGCTTGACTACATACCATGGGCTGGCACAACTGTACTACTGTCACCATAACCTCTACAGCAGATTGTAGTGGTGATGGTGCTTGGCAGGCATGTTCCTTTAACATATCACATATCTTATTTGTGTTCTTTCTGGTACATAATATGATATGATGCTGTTCCTTTGTTGCCATGCTGCGTACTACTACTGCTACTACTTAACTCCTTTTCAATAGATTAAGAACTCCTGTCTCTTTCTCAGACAGTTCTGATATGCTATTCAAAAAGACAGAAATAGATCACCCAGGTGCAGCATATAGACAATGATTATAAAAAAAGATCTTCCATTTTACTTCCATTTTAGTTTGGTATAGCAAAGGATTCCTCTTTGTCCTCAATGTATATGATAAAATAGGAAATACCTAAACATTTGAACAGAGAAAGAAATAACTCATAGAGAAGTAATGTAAATTAACAGTTGACCCCTTATTAAATTAGTTCTTATATGCTGTGTCTTTATCAATGGGTTGTGCGTTCCAGTCTTTTTATCAATAGGTTTTGGGCATCTTATGTTGTGAAAGAACACAAAAACACTGCTTGACATAAGTTTATGGATAAAGACCTTCTAGAGTAGAATGAGAGGATTTTGTTTGGTGCAGCCTACTCTGGGTCTGTTAGGAAGTTGTAAGGATGAGTAGCAGTTTGTTTTATTTATTTTTTTATTTTTAATTGACAAAAAAATTATCTGTATAATGCATTAAAGTAGGTTTTATATCCAGCCTGGATTGACTCCTTAAACTGTATCCGCATTGTTCTATTGTTTGGTCCTGTGTTTCTATCTCACTGAGTGTCTCTGTGTCTCTGTGTCTCTGTGTGCCTGTGTCTGTTACACAGAGATATTTGCTTCTAGTGATATTAACATAAATTAGAATATTTGGGAATTTAACTCAGCTATTTTTCCTAACAATTCTCACATTGGTAAATAACTCTTAGACTCTCTGTGGCTCTGTCTCTGTATTACCGCATTGTGTGAGCCCATGTCTGTATTCCTGTACTGTGTCTCTGTTTATACTCCTATCTATGGGTCTGTATAGCATGTACTACATATTCATATTGTATCACGGCAAGCTACCATACCATATCCAGAACAGCTCTGAAGATGACATCTATTGAGACATATGTCGGATCCTTCCAGTTCTTGACAGGACGTGAATAGATGAGGCGGGGAGATTGCTGTAAGATGCCGAGAGCATCTGTAACATTGTGGTATTCACAAATCTCCTGACCATGTACAGCTACATCAAAATAAAATAAAAAGTACAGATCAACAAACACGATGGATAGTCACACCCCTGGAATTTACACAATTAAATAAAACATAAAAAATCGTATAGCACTAGTGTTAACCTTTTTTTAATTTTATTAGATGCTCTTTTTTCTTTTAAATTTATATTAAAGTTTTAGCAAAGAACACAATGCAGTTCAGGCAATAAAAAGTCAGGGCAAACATTGAAAATGAAGAGGAGAAACACAAACGTTTAATTTTTCCTGTTCTCTTTATTCTTTCTCTGGGGCGACTGCCAAGTGCAAAGGACATAGCTTTAGCTTATAACAATGATTGACAGGGAGCTATGATGGAGGAGCCTGGTTGCAAGATAAATAGGTGTGGATTTATGCATTTAATTTTATTTTTCACACCTCATAAATGTAATATTGTTCACTGGTTCGACGGGTCCTATGACATCCCCTGCCCAGTTGAGCTCACAGCAGAGCAGGTACCACAGTAGATCTGCACACCAGCCCCAGGTGAGAAGGTGGCTTGAGTCCAATGTGTGAATCTCCAGTGGTCGGTAGTGGACAGCAGCCAAAAATGTATTTATCCACAGTAAAACAAGGTCCTTAAAGCATAAAAAGTTGTAGCAGAGTAAAAATGGTGCAAAATAAAGGCGCAGGCTTATGCTGAGATAGCCAGTCGGTCGTGGAGGGAAGGGGGGCAGGGAGGCCACCAAGGCCTCTAGGAGTCCAGGGAATTCAAGCATCAAATTCAAGACTAGCTCAGATTTTTTTAAAAATAGCACTCCCTGGTACATCAAAAATATCCCTGTGTAAATCTCTGTGTAAATCAGCCTTGTTAGCAGACATACAGAATTTACAGATCCGCATACAAAGCGTTCAATAGCAAGAAAGTTGAGGCTTCTCGTGTGGCAGTAGGCCTCACAATCCCGGGTCCATTGTGTCAAGCAATAAAGTATATCATAATATTAATAATAATGTTTGTATCAATATGCTCCTTGGTAGCTCCTCATAAAATTCAAGCTGTTCCCAGTCTGTAGGATATAAATTGCAAGAGATGGTGACTGAACATCTCGACTGCCAGGTTCCCCCTTCAGAATATTACATGAACTTATTTGAACATCAACGCAACATGGAAATGGATACAGTGGATGGATGTGTATCCATTCCTCCAATGACAAATTAAATTCCATGCAATACGTTTTGGTCTCTGCATGAGCTGGCAATTTAGTTAGAACATGGTATAGAAGAAATGTCTTCCTTAAAACGTAAGACCAAGCCATGTTCTCTAATATTAGAGAAGAGACATGTTCGCCTAGTACATTTGATCACTTGCATTAGTTGGATGTGTTCTTCAACAACTTATATTCAAAATACCTCATATATTTTAATATTGCATAATAATAATCATATGATCTGACTACATAATAATACTCATATCATCTGTCTGAAATTCTTCTAATTTAGGTTTCAGAAAAAGGAACACTTACCAAATCCCAGATACAAGATCGTGAGAAAAATCTTCATTTCAGCACCTTACAGTTTGCTTATGGTGCATGATGAACAGGAATCGAAGTGCCTGCAGAAAGGATACTGGAGCTGTGAGCCTTGTGGATGCATTAAGTTAAACAAGATTGAGCCGATAAACTGGACAAGCAGCTTTGTCTAGTTTATATTTTGAATTTATAAAAACCGCAATGACTGGCGATGACAGGCACACAGAGACAGGAGGAGAGGCACTTAGTGGATGCACAGATAGGTAGCAGTAGAACACACATGTAACATTCTAGACAAATACAGTAAGTCACTTTATAACAACGCCGATTTTTTTAGTACTTTAAAAGTAAACAGTGGAATGAAATAGCAAACAAACGTTAAAGGCAGGATCAACTTACCTTTAAAGAACACTCAAAAATCAGGGGTAGCCAACCTTTTAGTAGTACTGCCATATTCTGATTTTGTTCTTTATGTTGTGGTTGCTTTGTAGCATTGTATTTGTGTGTGGGCTGTTACATTGTATATGCTCATGAGTAGTTTGTAGTATGGTGCATGATCCTTTTTAATTTGGGCTGTGTATCGGAGCTATTACCCTTTGACTACCTGCCAGTTTTAAGCCAATTTATAGATACTTAACTTTAAAGGGAAACTATAGTGCCAGGAAAACAAACTCATTTTCCTGGCACCATAGCTTCCCCCTCCGTCAGAGGCGCAGAATGGGTTAAAAATCCTTCTGTCACTTACCTGGGTCCAGTGATGATGTCAGCCGGCGGGGGAAATCTAACGTGCATGCGCAGCAATGGCCATGCTCACATTAGGATTTCCTCATAGGAAAGCATTATTCAATGCTTTTTTTGCTGTGTTTCTGTTAACGCTGAACGTCCTCATGCATAGCGTGAGGATGTCCAGCGTCATTTAGGCGACCAAAAGTGGTAGACAGTTTATTAAAAACTGCAATGATTACATGCTCAGGGTTAAGGGTGATAGGACCCTGCATCCAGACCACTTCAATGAGCGGAAGTGGTCCCAGTGCCTACAGTGTCCCTTTAAGTGATATCTATAGTAACAGTTACACAGTAATCTAGGTTGAAAAAAGGCTCAGGTCCCTCGAGGTCAACCTTGAATTTATTTATGTTTTTATGTGGGTGAGACAATATAGCATGACACATTAGAGATGACACTGATATGTCACACAAAGAGAAAGTTTTGTACAATGATTCATACCGACCTTATAGTTGTATCTATAAAAAAACACGAATAGCTTATCAATTAACTTACTGAGAAAAACAGCATATTTCTAGTGGTGTTTTGAAAATGAGAAGGATTGTAAGAATTGCATTACCATTTTAATTTAAAAGGCTCATCTTTTAAAGAGTACCCCTAACCAAGGGGAATAATTAACAGCCCCTTAGCAAATAAGCAAATACATTTTCCTCAAGGTGAGTATGCTCACACGTATCATCTCAGTGATATAGCCTAGTCCTAGATATATCAACTGCATTTTTTTACAAATAAAAATATTGAACAAGCAAACGATAAGCTAGAAAAAAACAATATGCAATACTCATGTTCAAGAGGTAGGGTTTTCTTAAGATTGTGGGACAAAAAACACACTATGGAGATCCCAAACATCTCTGGATGAGGGGACCGCTGGCTCTTGGTTCTGATGAGGAAAGCCCACTGAGGAAGAAGATATTTGGAAGACTGATCCATCCTGGTGCATGGAGAAATGCTCAACTCCTGATGCATGGAGAAAAGGCCTTCACAAGCCTCTGCTAATGTGTACATAGTTTATGCTAAGTGACCCATAGGTTGAGGAGGCGGTGACCGTGACCGTGTAGGTGGAAGCAGTGGTGGAGGCTCCTTAAATAGTGAGGGAGTTCCTTGGTGGTAATAGGTTCCGGAATACTTTGAATTAGTATTAGTGCTTCTGCTTCTATCATCTAGAACAGGCATAGGCAACCTTCGGCACTCCAGATGTTTTGGACTATACCTCCCATGGTGCTTTACCAGCATTATGGGTGTAAAAGCATTATGGGGGATGTAGTCCACAACATCTGGAGTGCCGAACATCTGGAGTGCCGAGTCCCTGATCTAGAATACCCACCCTTAGTGCAAGTGATGCCTGAAATTGCTTCATGGAGTCCCCCATAGAAGTCATATCTTGGTAGAGGTCTATAACATCCTAATCAGTGGCTTGGACCCTGGCAGTCAACAACTGGACGTCAGCCCCGACCAAGTCCAGGTCTGCTGCAAACAGCTTTTTAATGTCCTGTAACAAGTTATGTCTTATTTTGTAATTAGTGCTTGTGAGTCCACAGTTGTTGGTAATGCCAAGGCATGTGCTGGGGGTGAAGGTGTTGCCTGCCTTTAATTTCCAGCCTGTATCAATCTGATAGGCCTCAGGCTCCGCTGACACATATGTCGGGCTTTGCTAAGCATAGTCTCCGATAGATTTTCTGATCTGCTGATGCAGTAATGTGCAGACCTTGCTATGAGCTCCAACAGTGGACACTTCAGCCCTCAAAGCTGGGAGGTTGAGTGGGCATTGGATCCCAGGCGTAACTTCTCGTTGGTTGAGAAGAAGACAAAAACATCCACCGATTCCTCTTTTTTCTGGTGGTTCCATTCCCGCAAAGCGGTACCTATAAAATTTAACTGTGCCCATCTAGACAACCTTTTTCGGCAATTTAACGTGGAGCTGACCAGAATGGCATCTGCTTGGTTCGAGTGTTAAACTCCACCCCAAAGTTCAACCTTTATAAACATCTGTTTTATGCAGTTGTATAAAAGTAGGCAAAAAACTCAGTTTGAAGCCTTGGCCAATTATGCCACAATAATCCTTCTTGACTCCATAATGAATTCTTGGATCAACAACCTGTTTACAAATATGCTAATTATATTCCTGAATATTCCTTTTTCCAGAAATACATCAAGGCCTTTAAAAAAAATAAAGTATATATATATAGTATCTGTAGCTATAGAGTCTGTATGTTACACATTTACAGTAGGACAGATAGAGACAGATTGTTAGATAAAACACAGGTACAATAAAGTATTAAATATATATTTTTTTCATAGCTGGCCCTACAATTACTTGCACTCTAGAAGTACGGCTTAAATAACCTCCAAATTAGATTGACATGTTTATCCTGTGGTGCACCTCACGCCGATGACTTTTATTTTTGGGCAGATTGTTTAATCCCCTGTTGTTACCACTGATTTCATTATAAGAGTTTTTGAGATTTTGTATGCTCAATCTGTAAATTAATTTCCTTTATCGGTAAGTTTAAGGCAGATCTGTCGCTTTTTTTTTTCAGTGGCATGTTCAAAATCCCCCTCAGCTGCCCCATTTTTTTTTAAATGACGATTTTCAAATTTATACATAAGGAATAAAAGAAAGTGGGACTACTCTTCCTTATGTGCAAACTTGTTGGTAAAAGTTGACAAAGGGTTTAGCTTTAGTCAAGCTCCACATCTTCTGCCAACTTAGTTAATGGTGACTACACACCTTCCTGGTGCGTTACAGTTCCTCAGAGATGCCCCTCGTAAATTCACTGGAGTCAACCGTGGTCTGTGGAAGCAGTTTCTGGTGTACTGGGCATGCGCATGATTTGAAGCACAGAATAATGGATTTCTGGCATCCTCCAGGTTATAAACACACAGGTTGTGGCGCCTTAAACGAAGACCTGGCGGGACAAGCACAACTTTGAAAACGATAGGTTGCACCAGTCCAGGGGGCAAAAAAATAGTTGGATGAGGTTTAGGGATCTACAGGAAGCTATCCATTGAGCTGCTTTAATTACAAAGCTGCTACTTAACAAAAAAATCTATATGTTTGAAATAAACATTTTTAAAGTATTTCCCTTGGGGCACTTTGACATGTTTCATGTGATGATTTTATCACCTGTCAAAATTGATGGTAACATTTTGTTTACGCATGCTTTTCACTCACACAAACTTATCCAGTAAGTATGCAAAGGCAGAAAATAACTCTTGTCTATGACCACCTTCACCCATCCAATATTGAGGTTTGTTTTTTTATGGGGAATTAGCACACTCAAATCAATGCCATTTTCAGGACTCAGGTTGCTACCATGCTTCAAAACTTTAACTGATTATGAGCCGTTAAAGGGACGCTATAGTCACCCAGGCCATTTCAGCTCATTGAAGTGGTCTGGGTGCAGTGCCCCAGTCCCACTTAGTCCTGCAATGATTACATTGCGGGACTAAGACTGCCTCCAGTGGCTGTCAATCAGACAGCCACTAGAGACACTTCCTGGTTCTTAGATGACTTTTGGACATCCTCACGCTCTGCAAGAGGACATCCGGCGTCAGTTAAATCTCCATGGGAAAGCATTGACGCAATGCTTTTATATCTGGAGGGCCTAATGCAGCATTAGCCACCCACCAGTTGCCGGATGGCGTTGGAAGGACATCAGCGCTGGAATTAGGTAAGTGACTAAAAGTTTTTTTCAACTTTTTGAAATTCATATGTTATTGTTTCATGAGACAAGGAAGAGGGGTACAGAAAGAAGAGGGGGAAGGGTTGGGAAGGGGAGAAGGTAGTTTAGGTTTTACATTCGAACAGCTGCGGGCATCAACCTTACTCAAATCATGTAAGGAGGATACATACACATTGGCATGGTTCATACAATTGATTATATTTTTTTAACCTTTTATGAGCTGGGGGGAGTGAAGGGAGGGGGGACCAGAGGGCTTTATAGTGTAAGGAGTACAACTTTGAATTCCTTACACTAATTACACTATAGAATCTAGAAATATGCAATTCATTTCGGTCCGAATTAGAATTCGGACGAATTTTGGGCAATTCGGACATTTGGGTACTTCAGAATGTCCAAATTGCTGAATTGCTGAAGTGCCAAATTCCTGAAGTCCTGAAGTTCCTAAATTGCCGAATTTCCGAAGTGTTGAAGTGCCGAAGTTCCGAAGTGTCGAAGTGCCGAAGTGCCGAAGTTCTGAAGCACAGTATTGCCTAAGTACTAATATACTTACCCAGTGGAAGAATGAAGAATGTTACACTGAATACAATTTTAAATAAAAGTATCCAAACATAGCCAGGATTAAAGCTGTAAGCATTTGCAACACTTACAACAATCAAGTAACATACATTCATATAAAATGTAAGTTACTTAGCCAGTCAATGTAATGACAGGAATGAATAAGTAGATAACTCCCTAATTCCCACGGAATTAGAAAGCTATCTACTAAAAGGTTGAAAAAGGTTGGTCTTTCAGCCAAATTTACTAATACTAAGTAAAGATTACTTAGTATTAGTAAATTATGCCCCTACTTGCTATACCGCGAGTAGGGGCATGTCTAGTAAACAGTGAGCAGCCTGTGTAATTTGGGGCTGAAAAAAGAAGAGTTTAGAAGAAAGAAGACATCAAATGGTAAGTTTATTTTTTATTTTTTTACAGGTATTTTATTTTTAGGATAAGGGGGGTAGGTAGGGGTAATTTTTTGGGGGAGGGTGGTGACTAGGGGTTTGGGGACCCCTAGTCACCTGGGGGGACAGGGGGGAGGACAATAGGTCCCCCCCTTATTCTAACTTAGGGCCCCCACCCACCGCTCAGGGGTGGGTGGCAGAGGGAGGATAATATCCCCCTTATTGATATTTAGGGCCCCCACCCGCCGCTCAGGGGTGGGGGCCGGGGGGCGGACAATAGGTCCCCCCCTTGTTGATATTTAGGGCACCCACCCGCCACTCAAGGGTGAGGGCCAGGGGAAGGACAATAGGTCCCCCCCTTATTCTAATTTAGGGCCCCCACCGACCGCTCAGGGGTGGGGGGCAGAGGGAGGATAATATCCCCCTTATTGATATTTAGGGCCCCCACCCGCCGCTCAGGGGTGGGGGCCGGGGGGCGGACAATAGGTCCCCCCCTAATTCTAACTTAGGGCCCCCACCCGCCGCTCAGGGGTGGGGGCTGGGGGGGGAGGACAATAGGTTGACTCGATACCGTGGGAATTAGGGAGTTATCTACTTAGCAGCTGCAAGAAAAGTCCCGAAGTGCTGAAGTCCAGAAATTCCAAAATGCTGAAGTGCTGAAGTTCCGCAGTTGCCGAAGTTCCGAAGTGCCGAAGTGCCGAAGCGCCGAAGTGTCGAATTGCCGAAATTCCAAAGTTGCAGAAGTTCCGAAGTGTCGAAGTTCCGAAGTGCCGAACCGAACCGAATTTCGGAATGCCGAACCAAATCGAAATTCCCGAATGGCCGAAGTCCCGAATTTCGGAATGCCGAACCAACATTTTTCCCCATGCACATCCTTGATAGAATCCCTTTAAGCAGTATAGCATCTGGTAGATAAAAAACATTATTTTGTTGTGTGCTGTCCAATATTACCCGTAACTCGTCTGATTGCATGTGAACTACATGGGTGGGAAATATTGAGTGTGGAACCAAATAGGTAGGCACTGTGTCAATGGTGCACTTATTAGGATGGACTTTTACCTCTGTTAAAGTGTTAAGTGTAAAGTTTTAATTAAGTCATGAAGTGTGTCTTTCCTCATGAAATGTATAAGAAATATAAGAAGACCTTCAGTACTTCATTTAGTAATAAGCAGCCAAAGTTTACTTGTGGCATAGTAAATTGGATGGTGACTATTCAGATGAACCTTATAAAAGTCATCAGGCAATGCCTGTGCTGGGGAAATTACTGAAGGGGGCTACACTACCTGAAAAGACTTTGCATCTAGCCAGGTTACATGTCAGGTTTGCAATCTAACCTATACAAAAAATATCTATAATTCACATGCACATATTACACATGTACATATAAGTGTAATAAACACAATAGTTTGGCGAGTTAGGAGTGTGTCTGGACTAAGAGCAACATCCCTGCATGGTAGGCTTACAAGAATGTATTATTCAACTTAGAAACTAGAGTTCCATGCTTTAACAAACGCTTACTCATAAGCATACCGTTTTTTTGTTTGTTTGTTTCTTCTCCATTCTGAACAAGATAAAAGCATTATGGAACCAGTGGAAGTACATCCACTGAGTCCTTGGAAGCAGCTGGGACCAGGTTTCTCATTAGGCACAATAGGTACCTGTCAGCATGCGCATACCTGATGGGGGTGCCTAATCTCCCTGTTAAAAGCACCCTCCCTACATCCTGCCAACTGTTTGCTGGGCTCTGGGATCACTGTATTCAGTTTAAAGGATCATAATTTGTGAATTGCCCCAGGTCCCTAGCTCTTAGACTGAAAACTGCAATCTTTTTGTTGGGTAGGGGACAGGACTGTCCAGAATGGCTAACTCAGAAATGAAACACACAGCTACACATACTGCCACCCAGATGGTACACACAGACTGCTATCCATACTATTACCCAGACTGCACACACAGGATCGGACTTGGGCCTTTAGTGCCCCTTGCTGGACACACCCCATCATCCATGCATAGAGTATGTATAGGGGTGTAGTGTGTACCGTGTTTCCCCGAAAATAAGCCCTAGCTGAATTTTCGGGGTGGGCTGCAATATAAGCCCTACCCCGAAAATAAGACCTAGGCATTGCACCTTTGCCGCCCGGCGGGACTTCCTTCTTCTATGAGGAGGAGGGGGAGGAGCGTTGCGGGCCGCGGCATCGCGCAACGTGATGACGACGCGCACAGCGCTGTCAGTCTGCCTTCACGGATCTTCAGCGGAAGGATCCATTTCCGGGTGGTGAGGCACCCAGTGGTCGGACTCGGCGGGCAAGGAAGGCATCTTTGAAATGTGAGTAGATATTTTATGTCTGGGACTGAATTAATTAAAGGGGGCGGTGAATTAATTAAAGGGGGGGTGAATTAATTAAAGAGGGGTGGATTAATTAGAGGGGGGGCTGGATTAATTAGGGGTGGATTTATTAAACGGGGGTGGATTTATTAAAGGGGGGTGGATTTATTAAAGGGGGTGGATTAATGAAAGGGGGGCTGGATTAATTAGAAGGGGTGGATTTATTAAAGCGGGGGTGGATTAATTAGAGGGGGTGGATTAATTAGAGGGGGTGGATTAATTAGAGGGGGTGGATTAATTAGAGGGGTGGATTTATTAAAGGGGTGGATTAATTAGAGGGGGGGTGGATTAATTAGAGGGGGTGGATTAATTAAAGGGGGTGGATTAATTAGAGGGGGGTGGATTAATTAGAGGGGGTGGATTAATTAGAGGGGGTGGATTATTTAGAGGGGGTGGATTAATTAAAGGGGTGGTGGATTAATTAGAGGGGGTGGATTAATTAGAGGGGGGTGGATTAATTAGAGGGTGGATTTATTAAAGGGGGTGGATTTATTAAAGGGGGTGGATTAATTAGAGGGGGTGGATTAATTAGAGGGGTGGATTAATTAGAGGGGGTGGATTTATTAAATGGGGTGGATTAATTCGAGGGGTGGATTAATTAGAGGGGGTGAATTAATTCGAGGGGGTGGATTTATTAAAGGAGGGGTGGATTAATTAAAGGGGGCGGTGAATTAATTAAAGGGGGTGAATTAATTAAAGAGGGGTGGATTAATTAGAGGGGGGCTGGATTAATTAGGGGGTGGATTTATTAAACGGGGGTGGATGTATTAAAGGGGGGTGGATTTATTAAAGGGGGGTGGATTAATGAAAGGGGGGCTGGATTAATTAGAAGGGGTGGATTTATTAAAGCGGGGTGGATTAATTAGAGGGGGTGGATTAATTAAAGGGGGGGTGGATTAATTAGAGGGGGTGGATTAATTAGAGGGGGTGGATTTATTAAAGGGGTGGATTAATTAGAGGGGGGTGGATTAATTAGAGGGGGTGGATTAATTAGAGGGGGTGGATTAATTAAAGGGGGGTGGATTAATTAGAGGGGGTGGATTAATTAGAGGGGGTGGATTTATTAAAGGGGGTGGATTAATTAGAGGGGGGTGGATTAATTAGAGGGGGTGGATTAATTAAAGGGGGTGGATTAATTAGAGGGGGTGGATTAATTAGAGGGGGTGGATTAATTAAAGAGGGGTGGATTAATTAAAGGGGTGGTGGATTAATTAGAGGGGGTGGATTAATTAGAGGGGGTGGATTTATTAAAGGGGTGGATTAATTAGAGGGGGTGGATTAATTAGAGGGGGTGGATTTATTAAATGGGGGTGGATTAATTAGAGGGGGTGGATTAATTAGAGGGGGTGGATTTATTAAAGGAGGGGTGGATTAATTAGAGGGGGTGGATTAATTAGAGGGGGTGGATTTATTAAATGGGGGGTGGATTCATTAAAGGGGGGGTTCAATGTACATACCGTTACCGTAAATAAATAAGCCCTACCCTGAAAATAAGCCCTAGTGTGTTTTTTGTGACTAAAATTAATATAAGACCCGGTCTTATTTTCGGAGAAACACGGTACATCTGCTTTATTAAATTAATAACTATTTAAACAAAAAACAAATATTAATTTCCCCTTCCTTGTCTTTACCTTGCAGGGAGGGGGCATGCCGATATTATGAAAATGATATTATGTCTTCCGAGAGGGAAATTCCGTTATTGCTGGTCGGATCCGTCGCTATTGCTGGTTCGGATCCGTTCCCCCAACCAGTCCCCGTCAGGCACTGCTTGAGCCTATTGTGCTGCTGCAGAGCAAAGTTCTGTTCTCCAGAGGAGGGAGTAGTCTTCAGCTCTGTTCAACTTACCCACCTAGCATCATACACTTATAACTTCATCAACACTAGTACTGCTCATTTCACAGAAGACTCACCTCACTGGAGCCCAAAAAAAGACTACCACTTTCATATTACTATAGGAAAGAGGATATCATTTTTTGGGCCACTGAATCTCTTTGAGTGCCCAACAGCAATCAATGCCTCGTCTCGTATACATCATGAAACACCTTGTGGTCTTGACAAATTATGTGAATTTACAGTTTAGTGGCCAACTTAAAGAAAACGGCCAAATTTTAAAAAACAAAGAAATCCCCTTAACTTCTAACAAATATTACAGATGACCAATAAAACAGGCACATGACATGATATGGCCAGATTGTGTTATAAAATCCTGGACTTGTGAGCAATTTCTTCTCACCCTGGCGAATTGTCCCTTAGCTATTCCTCTAAGCCAGGGGCGGTGATGGCAACTTTGCTGGTGGACATATCCATTGCCATCACTTGGTTTGAAGAAACACTTTGTTCTTATTGAATTCTTCTCACATATCAAGGACAAATCTAAGAAATTAATTTCCTTTTGATTCCATACGGAAGTAAACTTTAAATTGTACTTGTTCTGGTTCAAATAATTTTAAAATAATTGAAAAGAAGAAAAAGACCCCTTCCAAATAATAATAACATTGTCAATATATCTCCGCCAGAGCACCAGGTTCTCCCTCCAGTCATGACCAGCCCAAACTGATAAAAAACTTTTTTTTTATTGTATTGTATCAACTGTATTTTAATATTGTGGTCCATGAGGAAGTCCCTATTATGTAAAAGGGACGAAACGCGTAGGACCTTGTTTATATTTATTTTATCTTTACTTTTTATATTGACTTAAAGCTGCTTTTTCAAAACTTCACCCGGAGTCCTGTGTTGGAGTGAAAGTATCCAGGGGATCTCCCCAGGCCCCCCATATCTTAGGGAAGGCACCATACATGCTTGAATTGTCCAAAATTGTGTGAGTGCATTTCATATTGCGCAGTGTTTATATTGTAAACTGTATTACACTATATTTTCTTTATTCATTCTTATTTAGACCAACAGCCGGTTCCCTCATTGTGTTTTTGCATATTTTTGTGGTCAAGCTGATCGCTAGCTGGGAGCGATCTGAGGGAGGCTGTATTCATCGACATTTGATAAGTATCCTTGTATATATATTGTGTGTGTATAAGGTACATTGTCGTTGGTTGTTTTGTATTTATTACGGCATACATACAAGACTGAATCTTACTTTGCATGTTATTGTTGCAGATGACTACACTGTGCTCAGAATACAAGAGATATGTCAGAGTTCCAAAGCTCTGTGATGTCAAGCATTCTCTAGCATTCCTAACAATTATACATTTTTACACAAGCATCTATATCAGGAAGCATTGCACTAAATACCTGGAACTATGGTGGTAAATAATAGTCAGGAATGTGTTACAAAAATGGTTATCTCTGCCCTACATATTCTACAAAACTTTTATTTTTCAATTTAATTTTGTCTTTCTATCTAGTTAGTACTGCACCCAAGTCTCCACATTTGTAACCATTGTCTAACCTCTTGGGGTATAAATTTTTAACAGTCGTACAATCAAACATCCAGCTTGTTCATGGTTATTACACACAACACTATTTTGTAACGTATTCTATGTCTTGTGGTTAAACTGAACTAGTGTACTTGACACATCCTTATCTCCCTCGATAACCTGCCTCCCACGACACAACAGCTGCTCCAGTATCCCATAGTTTCCCATAGTGGTAATAAGAACCTGGTGATTGTACTTTGCACTAAGATTTGGTCAAACTTTACATTCCATTCGCAACTGAGTCTTACCAAATTATAATAATAAAAAAAAAAAAACTCTATTGAGGTTCTCTTGTTTCTGTTTATGGGATTTGGGATCAGTGATTGTCCTACACTTTTATTATGCATATTTAAATAACTGGAGGTTTTTAATATCATTCCAGTGACCACTTGAGTGTAAACTTACCTGCCACGTCAAGGCAAACCTCAGGTAAACAATCTCTAATGAGACAGAGGGGTATTTTTCTAAACATCTACATACTTTTTAACCCTTAATAGAGAACACATTGGGTTTGCGGCAGCACTGTAACATGGCTGTGTGATACAAAAGCAAATACAAACATACCAAATAAGTCCTGCACT
This sequence comes from Pelobates fuscus, assembly GCF_036172605.1. Lineage (NCBI taxonomy): Eukaryota > Metazoa > Chordata > Amphibia > Anura > Pelobatidae > Pelobates > Pelobates fuscus. The sequence goes on from NC_086328.1 coordinate 32,060,615, forward strand.
CAAACGCTCATTACTCCTGGGTGGCAGCGCTGAGTATAGTACACATCAGCCCCAATACATACATTAAAATCCAAACGCTATCCTGAGTCCCAAGAATAATACCCCTTTCTGTCTCATTAGAGATATTCTTACCTGAAGCTGAGAGAAGCAAGTTGAATTGTTAGTGTAGGACTCACCTAAGAGTTTTGCCTTGGCAAGTGAGCTTACACTCATGTGGCCACTGGGTGATACTAAAAATCTCCAGTTATTTAAATATGCGTAGGAATTTGGGATGGTGCGCAAGTAACTTTTTTCTTTGGTTTTTATCGTATGTATAAGGGCTGATGTGTACTTTGGTCATTGCTGTAGTGGGAGTTTGAGCGCAGGGCTTATTTTGTATATTAATAATATTTAATATGTCAGACTTAGAATGATACAGCGCAGGTTTTAGGCGCCTAATCCATAAACTTGACATCGGGTTATAGCAGTGTGTAGAAATACATGGAATATAACCATCAATGGTGGAGACTAAATGCTAGAAAATAAGGTGACACAGACAAAATCGGTGAGAAAAAAAATGTTTTATTGAATTTGGGGTATTTGTAAAACTATACAAATTTACAGCATAGTGCAAATATGTCTCATCAGTGCATCAGATTCAAGTTGAGCAAACATATCTGTGTGTATATGAAGTCAGGCAAAGTTACAATGTATATGAACATGTCAGGCAGTTATGATCCACCTAATAGAGTCATAAACAGTCGCAGCCAGCGTATTATAGGGTAACGTAGCTATGTAAAAACTACCATAACCACTGTGTATTAATGGCAGCCAAGTCCAGTCATATTGTGTATGAAGCCATAGTAATAATGCATTTTCAGTTGGCAGAAAGTTAAGGCATATCTGTAATAATTAAAATGTTTACTGGGCTATTTACAAAAATTGAGAAATAAATGTAATTCCATTGCAACTCTCAGGTTTTAAGATGCCTGACTTAGACATCTATTAAGATGTAGAACAAAGATGGATGGCCTCTAACAAGTCAAATGGATGAAACTCCAGGTACTCCAAAAACCTTTTTTTTTTTTGGTGCAGACTTTATTAGGAACTGCTGGTGACAACATGTCAGCCAACCTGCAGTTCATAATAACGTCTGCACACACACAAAAATGTATTTTTTGGGATTGCCTGGACCTTCTTTTGCATTGAAAGTATAGTTTAGGACACGCCAGCCCCTTGTTCTGGAGCACCTATCTGGAGAAGTTCTCCGTCACTGGTACAGTGTGGGAACCAGGGGAGCAGTCCCTTTTTTTGCTACATGGCCTTTAACAAGCAGGCAATGTCACACACAGTGCATAAATATCTTCTAGTCAAGGGGTGTTTGCAGTTTTGGGTCCCAGTGGCCTATTTATCGTTTTAATGCACAGTTAAGGGTTATATATTTATTTGTCAGTCAATACATTCAAGGCTAAAGGATGGTCTAATTCTCTGATTGTGTATAGCTGATCTGCAGGGCCTGGGAAGGGGGAAGTTATAAAATATCAATTGTATCCCATAGTTTATATATATCCAATGGTTTATATAATAAAGCGGTGAAGGATTAATCCACACTGCCGATGTCTGTGAACTAGATTTGTTGTGATGAATTATTTAACAATTTGAAATTGTTTTTACAGCACTTCGCCTCAAAGCTGTACAGTTACCCTGAACATTGTTATCTGTCCATTTAATAAACACAAACAAATTCTACCATTCTATTGTGGCGATGTGGTAGGCTTCGTGATAGATGGTTGAAAAGTATTCTGTTTAGTCTAATACACATAATAACCTTCCTATAAAACCAGCCAAGTTGTTGAACTAGAAGACTGTGTTGATAAATGCTGAACGTTATTTATATAGCATAAATATAGACCTCTGACACTCAGAAAGCTAAAACCCAGAACAGAACACCTTTGGCTGTTGCAGATTAAGACACGTTTTAGACAGAATCTTAGAGAACTCAGCATGATTGGAGTTGCAGTTCACAGAGGAGAGAGTGCCAGAGGGACTCGTTCAGAACCTTGGTAAACATTGTACATTAATAATCATAAGTACAAGCCGTTTTACATTCATTGTGTTTTAATAAAATCTTTACTTAATAATAATAATGGAAAATGTATTAACGTTTGAGAAGTGAGCAGTAACGGTCTGAATTTGTATAGCAAAATGGCACTACCCCACTCTGCCCACAAGAGCTCACAATCTAATTATTGTTTTTTTCTCATTTGAAAAAGTTTTTATTCAGTTTTTCAAATATTTTTAATTTTCAATAGTATGGTTACTTGACAAGCTGCAACGTGGCAAGTTACGTTGGTATTATTTCAGTTAACAATTCCTATGATTTGTGTTATATTTAAATCTATGTAACAATTCGATATAAACAAGGAGTAAGCATTAGGAAGACATTCATAAGAACACATGGTCTCCAAAGGTCCAAAGGCCTCAAACAGGGAACAATCATCTGATATGGGACAGCTGGTTACTTTGCTTCCTAATTAGTCCGAACACAGAGGGGATGGGTGCTGCGGACTCAAATTTAGCATTAAAAAATAAATAAAAATGCTTTAATGCCAGTGGAATGCCAGTGATGCAGACCATTTCAATGAGATGAGGCCGTTGTAGTGCCTACAGTGTCTCTGTAAAGGGTAACTATCACTTCCAAGATTTGTAATGCTTTATTTACTTATCCTCAATATTTAACAAACATGCATTTGTGAAGTATGAAAAATAAAATGTAAAAATCAACACTGCCATATTTACCTCTATTCTAGACTATTCTAGACATCTTGACTCCATCTTGACTCCCTGTTATAGGCCCTACCCCTTTTGTCTTATTGAACACAGGACGTGAAGGAGGATAGTGTTGGAGATAAATCAAAAAGTATTATGTTCTGAAACAGGGTGCTTGTTTGCTGGTTCAACAGTGATTGCCAAACTTTTCAGAACACAACACTTTGATTTATTACCCCTGTTTTTATCCACCTTCAACCAGGTATGTGCCCTTGCTGTGCCAGGACTAAAGTGGATAGTGATCCCAATTGTTATATCTTCTATATTTGTTTAAAGTGTCTCTGTTATCCCCCCCTGCAGGTTGACAATAGTTGACAATGGGTGGAGTTTTAGTCAAGTCTTTGACATTGGCTGGTGAGCCTGTACTCACCTCCTTCCAGTGTCACATTACTTTCGGGAAGTCTTACGCCAAGGATCCTATGTGTTGACAATCCTCTGCGTTGACTCTTGTGAAATCATGAGAGTCAATACATGTTCAGTGAAAGCCTGGGCATGCAGGTCATTTGACGCTCACAACCAAGCAAGGGCCAAAGATGGAATTTATGGATCATCTTAGATATGCAAAGATGGTGGCACTGTGTAGTCTCCTTTAACTGAGATTCATCTTTAAAATTCAATAATTTTCCTTTGACCATTCAGTTTCTGAAATAAATTTCATTTTATACAGATCGGTTGTTTTAAAGATTTTTGAATCTAAAACAGATATTAATTTGTGCCTATATGTTGCACTTTTTATCCATCTGTTTATTTATTTTTAATGGTTTTCATTAAAAGCGAGTCTCTAAGTACCACAACCACTGCATCTTATTGTAGTATTTTGGGTGCGTAGATGCTGTTCCTAAACCTACAGTCTGACAAATGTAAGCACTTCTGTTTGTGAAAAACGGTTTACAATTTTTTTGTTTGAGTGCAGCGATTGACAGGTGTCCAGAACTCCTCTATTAGAAGTATGTAAATTGAACGAATATCAGCCAGTATGATGATCTCATTAAGGGAATAGTTACTGCCCAGCAGAGATTGGATTACCAGTAAGTTTATGGTCATTTATCTGAATTTTATGGAGGGGAAATATTATGTAATCTAAGTGAAGAACATTCTAACATTAAAAATATATTTTTTATGAAATTTTGTCATCAAGTACATTTAGAGACCATTTAACATTGTGGGCTTCTGCTTCTTGGGTCAAATTTCAAGAAAAAGATCAACATGTTTATTAAATGTCAGTGCATATGTCCCTTTAATTTCATTACTCACTGCTTCAGGCAGACCTCTACCAAGCAGCACAGTCAACTAACAATGATTCCAGAAAAAGGAGACCATAAGATAAAGTAACAATTACGTTAAAAATGATAACGTGAAAGGATATATTCTAATAAAACACAACTTGTAGCCTAAAATTAAAGGAACACTGTAGGGTCAGGAACGCAAACATGTATTCCTGATCCTATAGTGTTAAATCCATCATTTAGGTGGCTTGCCCTTCCTTAAAAGGTAATATAACTTATCTTATTTCCAGCACCGCACGGGTCTGCCGGAGGTGGCCGTGCCCCGTTCCGTCTCCTTGCTGACATCATCAGAAGGTATGATTTCAGCCAATACCAAGATTTCCTATAGGGAAAGCATTGGATTGGATGAAATCGGCAAGAGGTGGGACTGGCATTTCCAAACCCCAGCTTGGCCAATCAGCACCTCCTCATAGAGATGCATTGAATCAATGCATCTCTCTGAGTAAAGTTTAGTGTCCTCATGCATAGGGCGGAGACACTGATGCTAATATATCATCCATGGAATCAAATTATTATAAGAGGACCCTTGCTTGATTAGTAAAAATTAAATAAAAACAAAAAACAAACAAAAACCCAAAATGGACCAATGATCTTATGTGCCCCTGGAACTAGATAGTGGGTGAACAGACTGAAACATAGCCTGCCAACCCCTTAAATCCAGACTGCATTATCTGGCATGTAAGATAAATGTTTTATAATGTCACTAAAATACACTGTTACTTGGAAAAGAGATTAAAATACTTTAATACTGCAATAACTTAAAGTTCTCAACAGGCTAATAATTTTACAAATGCTAAATACAAATACTATGCTTTTGCTTATATCTCTTTTAATGTCTTGGGTACGTTTGTGTCTATGTATTTATAAATGTACGTACTTCTATAAGACATATATGTATATAGCTAAATGTATATGTATATATGTGTGTGTATATATATATCAAATAACAAAGCTCAACTTTGTTAATGAAAAATTGTATCTGACTTTGGTTTCAAGAGAAAAAATAAAAATAAAAAAAACAGCATTTTCACAGAATCCTCAGTGACACACAGCAGATAATTCTTACATTCAGTGCCAGCTCTGCGATTCCTCACCACAAAAGGAAAAAGGAGGAGAGGTGACTCATGTATCGGTATGAGAACACAAAATGAGCTGTCTGTACAGAATGAATTCTCTTTTTTTTTGGGGGGGGGGGGGGGGGACAGGGAAACATGTGAATCATGTGCAAAACTTTACAGGCCTCTGGTGCTTATACACTGACCTGCGCAGTCCCAGAATCCCATTCTTTTCATACATTCAGTTTTGCGTGTGCTCTGTAAACACACAAAGAAGTTTAATCGCTAAAACACGGTTCAGTGAATAATCTCCTCGTTATCCCACTCCCCAGTTGAAAATGAACATTCTGCAATATATAGGAGTTCTGTATAAACACACGTCAAATCAACATTTTGATAATATAACTTATAAAATAAAGTACCATCTTGTGTAAATATTAAGTTCTGACTATTTTCCTACCTCTGATACCCTGCCCAATTAATTAATGGGGTACACCTAGCTCCGTCTATTCCAAGAGGCTATATATAACCATACAGTGCAGGAGGTTCATTTTCACCCTTCGAACATGCAGCACGCTATGTGAAGTCCCTGTATGCACTGCATTTACAGTAGGCAGCCTCTATATAAATATATATATCACTCGTCCCTCTCCTCTGTAGGTTGTAGGCTCAGGGAGGCATCTCCAGGAATGACCCCCGTGGAGAGGTAAGAAACCACACCGTCATCGGAAGCAAAGAGACTGGAGGAACCAGTAAGATTCACAATGTCTTCAGACAGGAAAGAAGCAGAATGTTCAAGGTCTGAATCTTTTCCTAAATCAAAAGGGTTACAAAAAGATAGTTAATATGTCACGTATGTTGGTGAAGGACCAGTGACGGCAGTAGTCAACGGATTACAAAACAATGCGTTATCATAGAGGTACACAACTCAATTTGTTGGGGCATGCACTCGTTTTTTTTTTTTTTGGTTTTTTTAAGGTGTTTTTTTGTTACTGTGGATATTTATTTTTATTCATCAAAAAAAACAAAACAAGAACCAACTTAACAAATCTACTTATACATTTTGTCAACTCAACGTTTCTTTCAAAATGTGAATTTAATAAACCAGGCCCAAAATAACATTTTATTCTCTAGTGATAGTCTGGAGAGCAGTCAATTTTTTTTTTTTTTTTTCTTTAACTGTATAATTATCTTGTTCAACTGTACCCAAAATGTGCATTAAGGACTTATTACTATTAATTGTAGTACAATTGATAAAAGGTCACTCAGGGAACTTTACAATTGAAAAGCAGTTTGCCAAGCTAATGCCATGTTCATAATTAGAGACTGCCAAAAATAAGTTTAAGAACTATTGATTTAACTGAACACCTGGTATGTTGCCCCTTTTATTTAAACCTTATTCCTTATAAGGATCAGAACAAAGCCAAGTTAATAGTATTGTATACTGGCAAACTTGGCATTATTTCTTCTTTGGAACTATGATTGGCTAAGAGATATTAACCAAATATTTAAAACAAATTATCAAAGGAAGCAGGTCATTTTGCAATCAATCTATGCTTTTCTTTCACTGTGATTCCAATAGTGTATAGTGGCATAGTGGCACTATATATAGTGGCAAGGAATGAGCATTTTCTATACAAGGTGACATGGGAACAATGCTCCAGTTTGACCAAAGTTATACCATATCATACACGCATAACAGAAGGAGGACAATGATCTGTCTTTTGTTCTTCACCATAAAGCCTACCCTGGATTCAGATGGGTATTATGTGGTCATACGCTAACCATAATCTTACAAGAGCCAGTATTATCTAGAAGGATCTGCCAAGAGCAACGCATTATGCACATACAAGAACAATGACATCCACTGACAGAAGCTCTGATACACATTGACAATGCACACACAATACGCAGGGATATGCACACAGGGATACAGTCTCAATGCATTCACATTGATTCCATGCACAAACCATACTTTTTATGTATTCAAAGCCATTTATGACAGTGACAGTCACAATTAGTCTTCAATAAGTGTTACAGTGACAGGTTGATTCTTTTACGTCAACAAGTTACAACTTTAACATTAAATGATGATAATCTCTAATGGTGGATGGGTGGACACTGGGAGATGTTACTCCTATATTTCGCACACAGAGACTGCCTTGCCCTTATTATAGTAATTTGGACAATTTAAATATATTGTGATAGTATCTTAGCGGTATGCTAAGTGAAATATTGTCCAAATGTAATAATTATTCACAATTTGGAAAGTAACTGGCAATTGAAAATTAGCGCACTTGCCGTTTATCTCCTCTATCTGGCTACCTTGGCAGGAGGAGCTGAACGGTGGATTAAGGCACTTTGAGGGCAACTCAGCTACATTCTTCTCCAAATCTCCTGGAAGTTGCTGCAAAACAAAAGAAAACAAAAAAAAGGGAATGATATTGAAGAAACTACATTTTGTGTATACTAATGATATTATATATACTATATGAAAGTGTCATTCTAAGCACCAAAACCACTTTAGCTTGCTAGAGTAACAAGGATTCTGACTCCCCAGTATTTATTTATTTATTTAAATCAATCGATCTAGTTTCAAACATACAGCTGTATTTTTTTTTTTTGGAAGGGGGGGTGGGGGGGCGGGGGGGGGAGTAAAAACATCTGTAAGTAACAGGAATAATTTCATAACTCCAGCGAAATCCAAATGACAAAATTCAGACCAAAATAAGCAGGCAGTGACTATAGCTATTTCTGCCTTAAGTTTGCTGTTCAAATGTTATTTGTTAAGAAGAATCTGAATTTAGTAAATAATCCTAATTATTAAGTTTTTAGTCTCTCAACTTTTATCATTAGCTTGCTAGGTATACTGTGTACACAGCATATTTCTCACATACCTTCCCCAGTACTTGAATATGTTAGAAGTCTAGAATGGTATCAAAAAAATATTAATCTTATTTAGTCCCATATACAGTATTTGTTTAGGTTGTCCCATACACAGCATATGTATAGCCAGTCCCATATCTAGTATATGTATAGGTGATCTTATATCCAGTATGTGTTTGGGCAATCCCATGTCTAGCATATATATATATGGGTGGTCTCATGTCTAGTAAATGCATCGGTGGCAACCAAACAGTAAAATGTAAACCCCTTTTCTTATATAAAGATATTTTCAACAACCTTCCCAAACTAAACTACATTTTCTGCAGGTGATCTTTAAAAGGCTTTGTGGCAGACCGCCTGGCACCCCCACTGGGTGCCTCCACCAATCAATGCTTCCTATTGCTTACGAGTACCAAAAGCACCTCACCAGACACTATCAGCACTTTAGTCCCTACTTCCAGCATTACAGCTTGGTTGGGGTCTTGCTGTCCTCCACCCACCCAGTACCCAAGACTAGGATCCAGCTTCCAGTGGGTAGACCTCTCCTCCAAGATATTGTAGCAATATGCTCTTAAAAGAGCAAGTGATTATATTCCCAGGGGAGTATAGTGATATAGCAATCCCCAGAATAGATACAGCTGTTTCCCCCTCACATAAGATGAGACTCTATGTTGAGGGTAAGCAGGAACTCGTTTATTGGTAGCCACAACTGGCCTTATATGCAGGTCCACCTGCAAGGGGCACTCCCCCCTGGACCTGAGAGTAGAATACAGTAAAAACATACACACAATTACATTGGCTCTCAGGTCCAGGACACTACCAGATAAGACAAGATAATCCCTCCCCTGTGCCTGGGAGATAATTGAGTCAAGCACTGTTTTAAACTCAATTATCTCCAGGCACAGAAAACATAATTTTTTATAAAACTCCAAAAATACATTTAAACAAACAAAACCCCCAGTTACATCCCCTGATAGCCCCGATCTGGGTGACCAACATATCCAAAAATCACCCAGATCGGTTCAGTGGTTCAGGAATTTCCTGGAAGTCATCATTTGACCAACCACACACATGGTGCCATGTCCAAAATAGTTCCAGAGAATCAGGGCTTGCAGTCGGTCTAGTTTGGTCGTTTAAAAAAAACGAACAAACTACCGAACAATGTTCTTACCCTGGAGCTTATTCACCTTGTTCGTGGGAACGTTTCCACCGAACAGTGCCCTTCTAAGTTGCGTAGAACCGAACGCAGGCGATCCTGGAAGTCCAGCGGTGTTCGGGAGGATCAGTGTCCTAAAACAGTACCATGAAGTCAACGACCAAACATCGCTGCCTGCGTTCGTGGGAACAAGATGGTCGCCCAGACGAACACTTAGAACACTGCGGTGGAAAATGTACAAACTGTCAATTAGGCTTAACAAGCTCCCGGGTGGTCTCTGGTCCGTGCGCCTGTTCGGTTCCCGAACTAAATATAAAATCCCACAAACCAAGCTGTTCACATAGTTTTTAAAGGGCCCATAGTATTTTGGCAGGAGGCTGGCAAGCAGGCCCCTCCAAGAACACGTGGCAGAGGCATTTCTGCCACAGGCTTTCACAGAAAACCATTAGGAAAAAAAATATATATATTCTTCAGGTCTTTAAAGAACATACATGATGTGTTTATCTTTGAAACATACCCGACACCTAGAAATAATTGTACAATCCCTGCAGCAAAAAAAAAATCATAATGTTCATTTGACTTTTTTTGCAAAACGTAGGCCAGAATTGTAGAATTTTAAAAATGGCTATACCATGCATCTACAAGTGTTTATGTGAAACAGACACAGTACCGGATATGTTCTTACCGGTGATAGGCTCGTGTCCATCGTTGGAAGGTTCCACTCACTAACACATAGACCAGCACTGAACACCTAAAACAATATTAATAAATAAAAGATTAAACCATCTTCATGGTTTGTATCGATTATATCTAAAAATTTGCATTCACAATTACATAAAATGCAATTACATTTACACAATTTTAATCACAATGGTACAGCTTGATTTTTTTTATTACTTTGTTTATAAGAACCATAACTCCAAACTGGATGCTGAAGTCGTTATAGTGCCAGGAGTCTTCTGACTCCATCCCACAATAAGGAAACTGCTTTCAAACTGTTTGACACTTACTTGCATCCTCGGGGTTCTGCTCCAGTTCCCACATCCAACATATCAAAAAAGCGCAAATTCCTACATTTACATTCATTCTATTTATTGACTGAGAATTCCATCAACATACAGACAAAATTGGTATTCTATTATGGGGCTTTAGTTATATCTGGAGAGGGAACCAGGGCAGAGGCATTGTTTGACTACTTATTTAGGATGGTGCCAGGTGCTTTATGGATATTTAGTCCTTTCAGTTGTTATTTATTACAACTTCCACTGGAAGTCTCTTTCATATAGCTACTTCCCTTTCTGTAGAACGTTTTTCCACATCATGTGTTAGTCTTCCACACGTCCACCTCAGATCAGGTCCATTTGTCCTGATACATGCTACTGGAAGTGTTAATTGTTGAGGACATACTCCTACCAAGCAGCACAGTCAGACTGTAGGAATATCCATGATAATAACGCTTACATTTTGATGAAGAATACGCCTATCTCGGTTTCACTCAACGCATCTCAGGGTTTAAAGAATAAACCTATAAGTCATTTTAATGCAGATAGAATACTCACATCCAGAACAGCAGCAGAGTCCAAGTTGTAATGTTGACTTCTCAATAGCATCTGGAGACCCTCCAAACTGACATCAGTGCTATCCAAAGTATCCGAGAGCTCAGGCCTGAGAAGATGAACGAATGTAGACAGAATATGGTCATTAAAAGTCTAACGTATTTGTTAAAGTAGTGACTCTCACCTTCAGATCCTTCTACTCACCTTTCCATTGGGTTCCTTTGCCCTTGTCCCTCCAATTGCTGTGACCCAGAGGGCTGTGGGGTATTGCAGCTTTCTTTCCCTTCCAATATAGACTGGACCATTGCAACTGGAAGGACAGGAGGATCTGAGCAAGCACCGCAATTGCTCAAAGACATATCCGCCTCCGTGGATCCCTTCATTCCTGGACTAATGGGCTCTTCTTTAATCAGTAGAAGGCATTTACTCCTTCATGGAAAAAAGCAACAAATAGATACTTTTCATGCTAATTATCACCATCATCATTCACATAGCGCCAGCCTATTTTGTAGAGTTTTACAATTTTACAAATTTTCCTCCGACCCGTCATAAAATTGATAAATAAACTTTGCATTTTAAATAATAAAGTAGAAGAAGCTTAGAAAGAATCTAAACATTGAACTCTGCTCACATTTTTATTGACCTGCACTTCTTAAAGAGGCACTGTCTCCATCTTGGAACTTAGGGATTGACATTTCAAGATGGCGGGAGATCCCCTCAGTGTCTAGAAGTGTCAGGCATTGGAAATACACTGAGACAAAGTAGTAGTCCCTACTTTGCCTCAATATATCTCTTAAATAGGTTGGAGTTTTAGTGAAACTCCAACAAAGTCGATATAAGTATTTTGTAAAGATTCAATATTTATGAAATACACATTTGTACGGGAGGGGGGGGGGGGGTGACCGTGCTGCTTAAACACCTCTAAGGGGTATCAGAGGTATCAGGCATTCAGAAACCACCTAATTGCTATGTTAAAGGGACACTATAGTCACCAAAACAACTTTAGCTTAAGGAAGCGGTTTTAGTATATAGATCATGATCCTGCAGTCTCACTGTTCAAATCTCTGCAATTTAGGAGTTAAATTTTATTTCTGTCTATGCAGCCCTAGGGACTCACACACCATGCATTAAAAAAATGGTTTAACTTTCAATTAGATGTAACTTACTTTAAAAGTTCTTATTGCCTGCTCTCTAAAGTGAACTTTAATCATACACAGGAGGCTTCTGTGGGGTCTAGCAAGCTATCAATAGTGATGTCGCGAACATAAAACTTTCGGTTTGTGAACTTCCGCAAACGTTCGTGAACCGGCGAACCGGGCGAACCGCCATAGACTTCAATGGGCAGGCGAATTTTAAAACCCACAGGGACTCTTTCTGGCCACAATAGTGATGAAAAGGTTGTTTCAAGGGGACTAACACCTGGACTGTGGCATGCCGGAGGGGGATCCATGGCAAAACTCCCATGGAAAATTACACAGTTGATGCAGAGTCTGGTTTTAATCCATAAAGGGCATAAATCACCTAACATTCCTAAATCACAATGGATATGGATTGACACCTGACATATGACATATTGACACCTTGACATATGGATTGACACCTGTCCTCAGAGACCCTGATACACACTGACACAGAGCAGAATAGGGACTGTTCCCCTTACATAGGGTCACTTGGCAGATCTGGATTGACACATATCCTAAGGATCCCTGATACACACTGACACAGAGCAGAATAGAGACTGTTCCCCCTACATAGGGTCACTTGGCAGATATGGATTGACACCTGTCCTCAGAGCCCCTGATACACACTGACACAGAGCAGAATAGAGACTGTTCCCCCTACATAGGGTCACTTGGCAGATATGGATTGACACCTGTCCTCAGGGACCCTGATACACACTGACACAGAGCAGAATAGGGACTGTTCCTCCTACATAGGGTCACTTGGCAGATATGGATTGACACCTGTCCTCAGGGACCCTGATACACACTGACACAGAGCAGAATAGGGACTGTTCCTCCTACATAGGGTCACTTGGCAGATATGGATTGACACCTGTCCTCAGGGACCCTGATACACACTGACACAGAGCAGAATAGGGACTGTTCCCCCTACATAGGGTCACTTGGCAGATATGGATTGACACCTGTCCTCAGGGACCCTGATACACACTGACACAGAGCAGAATAGGGACTGTTCCACCTGCATAGGGTCACTTGGCAGATATGGATTGACACCTGTCCTCAGGGACCCTGATACACACTGACACAGAGCAGAATAGGGATTGTTCCCCCTACATAGGGTCACTTGGCAGATATGGATTGACACCTATTCTTTGGAATTTTCCCACGCTGTGTAAAATGACAAAGAGCACTCTGATTGGTGGGCTTGGAATCTAACCAATCAGAGTGCTCTGTGTCATTTTACACAGCATGGGAAAGTTCTTTGGAATTTTCCCAGGCTGTGTAAAATGACAAAGAGCACTCTGATTGGTGGGCTTGGAATCTAACCAATCAGAGTGTTCTGTGTCATTTTACACAGCGTGGGAAAGTTCTTTCGAATTTTCCCACGCTGTGTAAAATGACAAAGAGCACTCTGATTGGCTTAAACCAGCCAATCAGAGTGTTCTTAGCCTAATTGCAGGGCATGGCAAGGCTTTATAAGCCTTCCCCCGCCCTGCAGAGCTCAGTCTGCGCGGAGCCCTCCATGGGTGAAGATGGATTTTTTTTTTTTAAATTGCGTCGGTTCTTATGGCTTTTTATTTGGGGCTGAAAAAAGAAGATTTTAGAAAAAAAGAAGACGTCAAATGGTAAGTTGAATTTTTCTTTACAGATTAGTTATTTTATTCCCCCCTCACTATTTTTTAGGGTGAGGGAGGTAGGGAGGGGGTAACCTCTCTTGGGGTGGGTGGGGGGGGGGGTGACTAGGGGCTTGGGGACCCCTAGTCACCTTTGATTGGGGGGGGGATTTTTATTTAGGGCCCCCACCCACCACTCAGGGGTGGGGGCTGGGTTGGACAGTAGGTCCCCCCCTTATTGTTTTTTTAGGGCCCCCACCCACCGCTCAGGGGTGGGGGCAGGGGGGAGGACAGTAGGTCCCCCCCCTCATTATTTTTATGGCCCCCACCAACCAAGCAGGGGTGGGGGCCGGGGGAGGGGGACAGTAGGTCCCCCCCCCCCCACCTCATTATTTTTAAGGCCTCCACCCACCGCGCAGGGGTGGGGGCCGGGGGGCAGGACAGTAGGTCCCCCCCTTATTGTTTTTTAGGGCCCCCACCCACCGCTCAGGGGTGGGGGCAGGGGGGGAGGACAGTAGGTCCCCCCCCTCATTATTTTTATGGCCCCCACCAACCAAGCAGGGGTGGGGGCCGGGGGAGGGGGACAGTAGGTCCCCCCCCCCCACCTCATTATTTTTAAGGCCTCCACCCACCGCGCAGGGGTGGGGGCCGGGGGGCAGGACAGTAGGTCCCCCCTCATTATTTTTATGGCCCCCACCCACCGCTCAGGGGTGGGGGCGGGGGGAGGACAGTAGGTCCCCCCCCTCATTATTGTTATGGCCCCCACCAACCAAGCAGGGGTGGGGGCCGGGGGGGGGGACAGTAGGTCCCCCCCCCCCCCCGCCTCATTATTTTTAAGGCCTCCACCCACCGCGCAGGGGTGGGGGCCGGGGGGCAGGACAGTAGGTCCCCCCTCATTATTTTTATGGCCCCCACCCACCGCGCAGGGGTGGGGGTGGGGGGAGGACAGTAGGTCACCCCCCAGTGTGTATCAGGGTCCCTGAGGACAGGTGTCAATCCAAGTGACCCTATGTAGGGGGAAAAGTCCCTATTCTGCTCTGTGTCAGTGTGTATCAGGGATCCTTAGGATAGGTGTCAATCCATATCTGCCAAGTGACCCTATGTAGGGGGAACAGTCCCTATTCTGCTCTGTGTCAGTGTGTATCAGGGATCCTTAGGATAGATGTCAATCCATATCTGCCAAGTGACCCTATGTAGGGGGGACAGTCCCTATTCTACTCTGTGTCAGTGTGTATCAGGGATCCTTAGGATAGGTGTCAATCCATATCTGCCAAGTGACCCTATGTAGGAGGAACAGTCCCTATTCTGCTCTGTGTTAGTGTCTGGGGGGGGGGGGGGTATCTGCAGTAATACAGAGTGTCTGGAGGGAGTATCTGCATAACACAGGGTGTCTGGAGGTAGTATCTGCAGTAACACAGAGTGTCTGGAGGGAGTATCTGCAGTAACACAGAGTGTCTGCGGGGAGTATATGCAGTAACACAGAGTGTCTGGAGGGAGTATCTGCAGTAACACAGAGTGTCTGGAGGGAGTATCTGCAGTAACACAGAGTGTCTGGGGGGAGTTTCTGCAGTAATACAGAGTGTCTGGGGGCAGTATCTGCTTGTAACATTTATATGCACTGAAAAAAATAAAAAATAATAATAAATTGAAAAAAAAAAAAATGAATGCAGCTTCCGAATGAATCTTAAATGGATGCTGTCCAGGAGGTGGGAGGGTCTGGAAGGGAGGGTCTGCTGCTGATTGGCTGGAATGTGTCTGCTGAATGTGAGGTACAGGGTCAAAGTTTACTCAATGATGACGAATAGGGGGCGGACCGAACATCGCATATGTTCATCCGCCGCAGCGAACGAGAACACGGTACGTTCGCCGGGAACTATTCGCCAGGGAACCGTCCGGGACATCACTAGCTATCAACAGTGCAGGGGAAAATACATTTTAAATTAAATAGAATTTGCAATGAAGGAAGCATAAACACTAGCTGAATATTTACAGGAAGTGTTTAGGAAGGCTGTGCAATTCACATGCAGGGAGGTGTGACTAGGGTGCATAAATAAATTGATTTAACTCCAAAATGGCAGAGAATTGAGCAGTAAGACTGCAGGGGCAATATCTATACACCAAAACTGCTTCAATAATGATAAATTATGATCTGCCTATAATTAAATTAGAGCCTTTTTAAATGACCACCAAAAACACCCAGACCACTTCAACTCAATGAATATGGGGCAGAGGTCCTGTCATTTTAACCCTGCAATGTTAAACATTGCAGTTGTTGTTTTTTAGAAACTGCAATGTAAAGGGATAAATCAACTTGTAGTGGCTGTGATCTTGACAGCCACTAGAGGCGCTTCCACTGCAACAATCATGTAAAACTAGGTCACGTGATGTTGCAGCTCATAGGAAAGCAGTGAATTCAGTGAGAAGCATTTTGATGCACACAGTGTTTGACGTGCATGCGCATCAGCCCCCAACACTCCTCCCTAAAGAGCATTGAATTGGACAATATGCAAGATAACAGAATGGCTTTGCGGGAAGTGCAACAGACAGCAGTGCCGAGGGAGTCCGCAAAAACGACCCTCCCCCTCCAGGTTTTTAATGAAAATGGGGGCTTAAAACTAAACTGCAATTAGCACACCAGAGTGTTAGGGATTCCTATCGTTATAGTATTCCTTGTTTTAAAGACTTTGTCCAAATACAATCCCATCCCGCATTATGTCATTACCTTTCTCCATCTGCTGTGGCTGGTGCTATTCCTGTGTTAGTGGGTGTAGACTCTGTCACGTCTGATATGATCGGCCCAGCATTGGCAGCAGAACCGCCCATTGATGACGCGGGATCTGCTGATGGCTGTAAGGGTTACAGTGAGTTAGATCATACAGTTACAACATCCAGCCAGTGGAACTATTTGTTGTACTTGACTATTTATTACACATTTTCTATGTGTCATAATCCTCATACATAAAAACACTTATTATTATTATAATTATTTATGTTATAACGCGCCAACAAATTCCGCAGTGCTGTACAATGGGTTTAGTGTTAAATCTAAAGGATTACGCTAACCAACTTTCCCTCCCCAGAGGACGGGCTGATGGGAACACTTGGACAGCACTATGAGCACTTCAAATCAGTGAAGTGGTCAAAGTGCATGAAGAATTGCTGTAAGACATTTTAGATAGCTTCCACGCTTATGAGCAAGGATACCCAGACCTACAGTATCAATTTATTTTATTAGAATTAGAACACAGCCTTGTCATGTTTTTTTGTTTTGTTTATCTTTCCTTATGCCCCCTCTATCTTAAAGATTACCCTCACCCCGCTCATCCTTTATTTATATTTATTATCGTTTTCTTTCTTGTGCTGGGTCTCGGTCTCTTGGTGCAGCCATTTTGTTCTAATCAGCCAATAATGTCTGCTGTTTGCTATTCTGTACGGTACTTTTTACGGATAGACTATTAGTAACATTTCAATGGCAACTAAAAGAGAACTTTACTTAGGCTCCACTGATTTTCAAGTTGTGCCAACTTGACTGCTATCCAGTGCTAATTATCAGTTATTTGCAAATATCCTACTAAAATATATAATGATCAAAATATTTAGTAAAATAAAGCTTTTATTAAAAAAAAAAAGAAAAAAGAAGAAAGATTCAACGTTTGAGGACTTTTAAGGTTGAGATGTTGCCACAAGAAAGCCTACTTTTTACAGATTGAGCAAATCGTCTTGTTGCATGAAAACTGTATTTGTCTTAGTATACATGTGTTAAAAATGGAGAGAGGCATGGGACTCACCGATTGAATATAATACGGAACATGGAGGGAATCCATTGGAAGGTGTCTGCTGAATTTGGAAAGTGGGAGGGCGGAGTTACCATCATCCAACATGAGAGGGCTGTAAAAGAAAATGAGGAGTTAATTTTAAACGTATGTTTTTTGTTTTTTTTCCTTCTGGAGTCAATGTAAATCCAAAATATTTTGGATTTAGGTAACTATTCAGATACCAATGACTTATATTCATAATACATTTCCTTTGGTTTTCACTACTGATTTCCTACTATTTTGCCAGCAGATTTATAATGTAAATATATACATACCTTAAATTGCATTGTAGTGCTGCGTTTGGAGAGATCCCATAATGCTCTCAGCACATTTAAAGAGTATCACACAGCATTCTGTGATTGAACTGCATAGCTGTAGAGTAGCGGTTCCCAACCCAGTCCTCAGGTACCTCCTTAAGAGTCCAGGATTTAGAGATTACCCAGTCATGTTTAAGGTGTGTTTAGAAAAATAAAAATAAAACACTTTAGACCCAACAGGGTAATCCCTAAATCTTGGACTGGTAGTGGGGTACTTGAGGACTGGGTTGGGGACCACTGCTTTAGAGCAGTGGTTCCAAAAACCAGTCGTCACGACTAGTGGTGTATTCTGGTATTGTGCTGCCCTAGGCATAACAAAACATGGGCACCCCCCTCCACATACCCTCACTGATGCATGCACTGACATACACTCACTTACAGATACACAGTCATTGTCACACACTGTTTAACCAACACACACTTTCACTGAAACATACACATTCACAGACATACACACTCACTCATTCATAGTTACACTCACTGACCTTCACTGACAGACACGCATTCACCGACAGACACATACACACTCACTGACAAGACACACATGCACACTCACTGACAGAAATGCATACACACTCACTGACAGATGCACACTCAGTTTCAGACACACATATACTCACTGACAGATACACACATATACAACACTCACTGACAGACATATATGCACTCAGTGTCAGACACACACATTGACTGACAGACACACATACACTAGCTGACAGACACACACTAACAGACATACACATTCACTGACAGACACATACTCTCAGTGACAGACACGGATACACATGCTAAAACACGCATACACACACTGATGCACGCATACACACACTGACGCATGCATACATACACTGACAGACACACATTCTCAGTGACAGATACACACTCACTGACAAATGCATAGGTGCTGGTCCGTGCTGTTGTTCTTTCTCGCCTTGACTACTGCAATCCCCTTCTCTGTGGTCTTACGTGTTCCCAGATTGCACCGCTGCAATTTATAATGAATGCGGCGGCAAGGCTCATTTTCCTGTCCGCCCGCACCTCCAACACCTCCCCCCTCTGTTAGTCCCTACATTTGCTTCCAGTTATATGTAGGGCTCAATTTAAGATTCTGGTGCTTGCTTACAGGTCCCTACATAATGCTGCTCCAACCTACCTATCCTCCCTAATACACAATTATGTCCCGCTCAGCCGAAGACCTACGTCTATCCTCTGCCCGTACTCCCAAATCTGATGCTCGCCTCCAAGACTTCTCCAGGGCTGCACATTTTCTGTGGAGCTCCCTTCCCTTCTCCGTTAGACTTTCAACCAGTCGCCACTCCTTCAAAAAATCTTTAAAACACGCTTCTTCAGGAAAGCATATAATTTAAACTGTTATCAGGTTTTCATTCCGCCCCATGACTCCTCTCCTGCGCCTGTCAAAAATAACCTACGTTCTCAGTAAATACTTTTCTAGCAACCTATTTCAATACCCCTACTTATACCGTTTGTGTCACTATAAGCCACTCCCTCTAGCATGTAAGCTCTTTGAGCAGGGCTCTCAACCCCTCTTTTCCTGTGCGTCCATTTGTCTGGTTGCAATTACGTGTCTGTTAGTCCACCCATTGTACAGCGCTACGGAATTTTGCTGGCGCTATATAAATAATAAAATAATAATAATATACACTCTCAGTGACAGACACACACTCACTAACACACATACACTAATACACTTAGTAACAGACACACACACTCTCTAACAGACACACACTAACACACTCACTAACAGACACACACTAATACACTCAGTAACAGACACACACACACATTCTAACAGACACACACTAACACACTCACTAACAGACACACACTAATACACTCAGTAACAGACACACACACACATTCTAACAGACACACACTAACACACTCACTAACAGACACACACTAACACACTCACTAACAGACACACACTAATACACTCAGTAACAGACACACACTAATACACTCAGTAACAGACACACACACCCTCTAACAGACACACACACTCACTAACAGACATATACTAAAATTTTGTAAAAAAAAAAAAAAAAATTTAATTAAAGTTCAATCCACCCAGCCTTCCTACCTTTGGGAGTGCTGGAGTGGATTCTTCCTTGAGGTCCAGTGGGGTTGCTGCTGGCTGGGCTGGCACGCACGCGGGCAGGTGGTCGGGAGGGCAGGCTCACATTAGAGGCAGCGAGGGAGCTCTGATTGTCATATTCCGGCTCCGGCATCACTGCGGTGCTCGCGAAGGGAGCTGAGCAGGGGAGAGCTCAAGAGAGAGTGCTCCCTTGCCCCCCGCCTCCAACATCAGGTAATGCCAGCCTCGGGGGGGGGGGGGGCGTGATTTGGCCAGCCGGCCAGCTCCTGTGCCCTCCAGGACAAGAAGCTGGCAAGGTATTTGCCAGGGTGATTGGGGGAGGCTTTTTTGCCGCCCCCTGAAGGTGCTGCCAAAGGCAAATGTCTTGTCAGCCTCGTGGTAAATACACCGCTGCTCACGACCCTCCAACAGTCCAGGCTTTGCCAATATCTCCTATCTTAGCAAACAAATATCAAGATTCATTAGCATCATGTGGCTCATATTTCTTTGCTAAGATAGGTGATTTTAAATATCTTTGTAAAATGTAAAACTGTAGTTTTGTTTTGTGTGCTGTTACTTTAACTGTATTTTGTATGGATTTCAGTCTTTACAGCAGCAACAAAACTTAGAAATGCATGCTATGAGTGTGACCCCAATTCCAAATTTTAAGTGTAGATTTGGAATCCAGACAGGGCCGGCGCGTCCATAAGGCGGCACAGGCGGCCGCCTTAGGGCGCACCGGCTCTGGGGGCGCCAGATTTCAGTGACCGGCAGGAGGGTAATATAAATATTGAGAATAAGTGCACCCAATAGATATTAGGGCATATTCTGAGAAAGGATGGACAAAAATTAGTGGAGTGAGAAAAAGTATATAAATAAAAACTTATAGCTTAAAACTATAGAATAAAAAATAATATATATTAAAACTTAATGTTTTTTAAAAAATAACAAAATATCTGATAAAGAAAAATAAAATAGAAATAAAAAATAAAAAATATATTGTTAAAAATTTCTTTAAAAAACTTTAATTAAGAATATAATGATAAGAAATTATAAAAAATTAAACAGATCGAAGTCCACATTCAGCCCCTTGGGGTGTAGGGTATCTAGTTGGTATACCCATTGCATTTCAGTTTGTCCAATCTTTCTTATAATATCTCCCCCTCTCCAGTGGTTTTTCACTATTTTAATTCCAATAAAAGTAAGGTGTTTAGGGTCATTGTTGTGCATGCAGAAGTGTGCTGGTATTGAGTGGTTTTGTACACCTTTTTCTATATTTCTGCAATGTTCTGCAATTCTGGTTTTTAATGGTCTAATCGTTCTGCCCACATATTGAAGGCCGCACGAACATTCTAGTAGATAGATAACATTTTTGCTATTGCATGAAATAACCTCTTTTATATTATATATTTTATTTGTATTATTTGATTTAAACTCAGTAATAGTTATTTTAGTAATTTTTGTTTTCTTACATGCCATACAACAATTACATTTGTAAAAACCTTTTTTGTCCATAAAATTATTTATCTTATTGGGACTATTTTTTGTAAATTTTTTTGTTAAGTGCATTCTAAGGTTAGGAGCTCCTTTTTGTATGAATGTGTGTGTCTGTCAGTGTATGAGTGTGTTTTGTCAGTGTGAGTGTGTCTATCAGTGTGTGTTTGTGAGTGTCTGTCAAATCAGTGAGAGTATGTTTGTGATTGAGTGTGTGTCTGTCAATGAATGAGTGTGTGTCAGATCAGTGAGTCTGTGTCTGTCAGTGACGTCTGTGTGTTTGTCATTGAGTGTGTGTGGCTGTTAGTGTGTATACACCACTGAGTGTAGTGTGGCGGAGTGGAGCGCTGTACAGGAGCTTCTGTTTCCTGTACCCGGCCAGACTGACAGGGCACTGAGAGAGCACTTCCTGTCAGTCCAGCCAGGTACAGAAAACTGAAGCTCCTGTAGAGGATCTGCTCCGCAACGCTACAAGACAGGTAGGATGCACACCAGGAAGGGGAGTGTGACCGCTAAGAGGGTGGGGAGTGCACCAAGGGACAGAGAGGGGAGGGGAGAGAAATACCAAGAGACAGGGAAAAGAGGGGGGGGAGAGGAACACTAAGGGACAGGGAAGAGGGAGGGGCTGGTTAGGAGGCACATAGGTGAAGATGTTAATTTTAGAGGGGGGGGGCGGAAAAATGTATCTTCGCCTATGTACCCAAAAATCCTTGCACCGGCCCTGAATCCAGACCAGATTCCTATTGGGCTGAGCACCCCACCCATCTAGTATAGGTGCCTCTGAAGAGGTGACCACAGGAAAGCATACATTGAGAAGTCTCGGGAAACAGTTTAAGTTGTAAGTATTGCAAGTTAGAATGTAAATCTTCCATGTTAAAATTAGCGTAGGAACAACCGATACTGAAGTACTGTGGTGTATTGGTGGGCTTAACTCAATATGACCACATGGTGTAACTGAATCCCCATATTTGTTTGGTAAGATAGGTGATTTTAAGTAAAATTTAAAACTGTATTTTTGTTTGTGCATATGCGCTGTTACTTACTGTATTTTGTATGAATGTTGGATTTACAGCGCTCAGCAAACATGTTCTGGGTGTTGCCCCCAATTTATTATTTTGTGAGTATCTCCATTGGAATAAAAAAGGGAAATACATAAATCCTGGATTGTTGTTGGGTCATGAGGACTAATCTGGGAACCACTACTGTAGAGTATAAATCAAGGTTGGTGGCCTAGACTATCAGGGATTGTCATTAAAGTGTGAATTGTCAGGAATTTGTAGGAAATGAAAACAGTCTATTCATTTGCTGGCATGTTGTCAAGTATATAAAATTTTTGTCTCATGCAAATTTGTGTGACAGGCACACACACTTCAGTGTTAAGTTACAGCTACGACAGGCGTATAAGGCTGTTTTCAGTTGAAGAGAGTCACATAAATGAATGCACTTATTGACTGCAAAATAATTTGCTGTCAGATAGATCAGATAAGGAAGGATCAAAAGGGACACAATAGTTAACAGAAAAATGTCCACAAATTTCTTAGAATGATGTAAAGTGATCCATGCAGAGTTGTAGGACAAAATCAAAGGGGGTTATGGGTCTTGAAAATCAAAGGGGGTTATGGGTCTTGAAAATCAAAGGGGGTTATGAATCTTTGTTTCAAGATTCACTGTGTTGTTCTTATTCAGCAAAGTAAATTGATTGTGTGTTGTGATAAATGTGATCGAGCAGTTATCTCTTAGCCTAGCCGATAATACTTGCTTCAGATTTTGGCACAGTAATGGTGTTGACGTTTAAGATTTAAGACAATGTTATATTATATATTCATTATTTTTCCATATTACAGGCTTCACCAGTGTGCATATTACATTATTTTAAGGGTTAGGGCCTCTTTAATCTCGGTGTAGCATTGAGACAAACTTTCCTTAAAAGGACACTCTTTTGCAAGCTGGTTTTAGATGTATCAGCCAATGAAAAGCAAATCATAATTCAATGTACACATTTTTCATTGGGTTTATATCTACTAAATTGTAAAAAAAAGAGAAAAAAAACATTGGAGTGTTCATTTAATTCTGCCCCTCCCCCTGTGACAACATGGGGGTAGGGGAGCTGCTGAGGAGACACTCACCTCAGACACTCCCCGGGCATATTAGTATCAGGAGGGCTGAATTAATGTTAATGGAAGACGTATATCACAATGCTGCCCTAAGACTAAAGGATCCTTTGCCTCAACCCTAATAAAAGATTTATATCAGACACGTGAGCAGACATAGGTCTAGTGGTTTTACGTATATATATATATATATATATATATATATATATATATATATATAGTTGCTGGGCTGACCAATATCACCTCTGCAAAATGGGCACCTGACGCCACAACGCTGGTGCCAGAGAACATGCTGGTAGCACAGCCCTACCTCTAAGCTGGCAATGTCCTCCTGGCCTTGGGCACTATAATATCTAAGGTTTTTTGGAGTGGGGGAGCAGACCAAGCTAGCAAGGGTTACACCACCCAAAGCCAGTGTTTTCATAAGAAACTGTATTTGCTTGGAGTAACCTTTTAGGGAAAAAATAACTAAACTAGAAAAATTCTCCAAATCAGACATGAAATTTTGTTCGGCTACTTCGGTCTTACATTTGAAATTAACTTTGAATTCTGACAATTCTCACTTCAGTAAAAAGCCCTCGGAAATTTTAGGAGGAGCAGCAAAAACGTGCACACACGCAAGTTTCACTGAGCTTGCTCTCCCAGGAGAGTCAACCTGCGCCGAAATCTACACAAAGCCTGGGTCAACAGGTGTATGGCTGCCGACAGTTTATAGAACAGTTACAATCATCCTAAGTAATGCTTGGGGATACACTACTTATCCTAGAAACTCTGCTGTATAGAGTGTGTCTGATTAGAGAGAGCTATGCCTACAGTTGTGGGCAGACACACCTAACAATGCATCAAGGAAATTTTGAAAGCGAATACATTTAAAAATAAATAAATAGTATCTTTGTACTATTTGTAGCAGTCCCTTGGTCTCTTGAAAAGCACTGGGATGTGACATTAATTTTTATATCATAGTACAGCAGCATCCATAGTAATAAATAAAAAGAAAAAAAAAGTGTAAATTGGAGACAATACTTAAACATATAAACTATCATTGAGTTGTGTTTTTTTTTTTTTAAGTGTGTGTGTGTGTGTGTATATATATATATATATATATATATATATATATATATATATATATATATATATTGGGCATATCAAACATTTTTAAACCTCAGCCACATTTCATGGATCGCAAGCCACAAGTATTAGTTATTTCCCAGTATCTAAACTGAATGCCACTCTCAGCCCCTTGTTCTGCAGTTCCTCTGCCCCTCTTTCTCTAATACCACCTCCCTCATTCTGCCCCCCCCCACAATAGGCCTAGGAGCTGAGAGGGCACTTTGCACAGAGGGCTATGAAAGCCACCGGTCAGCATATTTGACTCAGCAAAACCATTCAGTGACCGTCACCAGGGTGACCAGTTCAGGTGACATGCGCCCTGGCTGTGCTGAGCTGGTCGTTTTCTTCGTGAGTCGGTTTTGTTTGGTAAAGGGGGAGAGAGGGGGGGCCTCCCTCCTAAACACTCACATCTTTCTCTTTATCCCGGAGCTGGTGGGGCCAGGGGGCAGTTGTCCAAACAGAAACTGGATTAACTGTCAGGGAAAAAACACAGAATCAGGTGTTAATTAGAGATCTCTTGTATCATAAGCCTGATCTGACAGCCTCTATAAGAACTAAATAATCACTGTACACACGCAGCAACACATAGTACACAGTACACATAGCTAATGAAAACCTTCAAAACACACAATAAAGATAATTTAGCCAAATTAGATATATTATCCAAGTCATAGTTACATAGTTAGATAGCTGAAAAGAGACTTGCGTCCATCAAGTTCAGCCTTCCTCACATTTGTTTTTTGCTGTTGATCCAAAAGGCAAAAACAAACAAAAAAAAAAAAAAAACCCAGTTTGAAGCACAATTTTGCAACAAGCTAGGACAAAAAATTCCTTCTTGACCCCAGAATGGCAGTCAGATTTATCCTTGAATCAAGCATTTATTACCCTACATTGAAAGATTATATCCTGAAGTCAGCTCTGTTTACAGCTCAGATGTTCTGGCATTGAATTTTCAGAACCCTGGTAAATTCCTGACAATTCATGGATTAGTGAGTCTATTCCCTAAATAGGGAATTTTAGTGAAATGAAATCCAAATTGTTAATTTTAGGCTAAAACAGTCAAGCTGTTTCTATAGCAGAGCTTTTCCCATCAGTAATGTTTGCCTCCAATTTGAATTTGTTTTTTTTCAGTTCATTACAAGTCATCGTTTAATGAATAAATCCCTTGAGTTTATTTTTCCCTAACAATTTATGATTTTAACAGTTTTTATTTTTCTAAGAGCAGATTTTATAGTTAGCATACTAGTTTTAAGATTTCAGGATATTTTATCATATTTTCTAAGCCAATCATCCCACCCATTTATTTCAATATAAAATACCCAGTATGTCATACTGCTACACGCAAGTTACA
Organism: Pelobates fuscus; assembly: GCF_036172605.1. Taxonomy (NCBI): domain Eukaryota; kingdom Metazoa; phylum Chordata; class Amphibia; order Anura; family Pelobatidae; genus Pelobates; species Pelobates fuscus. Next base: position 32,086,452 of record NC_086328.1, read on the forward strand.
TTATTTTATACGGCAAAACCAGTATCTGTACATATGCCTTCATCTGTACATATGAAATGTATATTTGTGTACATGTGCATAGGTATGATGTCATCATACACACACGCCTAAAAGTGGCGTTGTCTTTTTCAGTGCGTTTACATATTTTGGAAAGACCCACCAAGTGGCAGGCCTCCTGAAGTGAGAAGCTAATGGGTGACACTCTCCCTCATGGGCACATTTATAAATACACAAACTTTACTCACCCTGACACACATTCCCAGATGCACGCACACATACACTACCACATACACACTCACAAACACAAAATTCAAAGATACACTCTCACACACAAATACAATCTGACACAAATACAGATAAAACACTGACAGGCACTCATATGTCATACTAATATACATGACCAGATGCATACACAGATAGAAACAGCTAAATAATAACACAAAGACACACTACAAACACATATATACATTGTCAGACACACAAACACAGATAAAGAATTGCCAGATATACACACAAGCAGCAGCACACTGGCAGATATACACAGAAAAACAGACCCATAAATACACACACATACTGCAAACTGCTCTCTTCTTCACGTGCTGGGACAATCAGTATACGAAAGCAAAAGGGTGCTCACCGCAAATAGATTATCAAGTGCAAAAGTCAGTCTTTATTATTTAAAGAGACAGCACATATGCAAAACAACCATGACAGCACAATACAAAATCTGTACAAAAAAAGTGACCAAGACTAACTCAAACAAGAAACACAACGAATAGTAACTTACATTGAGCCTAGAAGAGCTGGACACGTGTCAAAACAACCCTCTAACATTTTGGCACTGGCAAACGTGCTTTTCTCAAGAGACAGCACACCCACACACCTCCCCATCCTAATTTATACCATTTCCACAGCTGATGACCATCCTTTTACAATTCCATACAAGCCCAGATTTGACATCATCACGTATGGGGTTGGAAGAATAATATGTAAAAGATATGTCTACTTGCATAAACTAATGCCAATACTGCTGCTACATTCGCCAGATGCGAAATGAACATTTCCTATGGTGTTGAGACAATACGATATGAATTCACTTCCTTCCAGTACTGCTGTACAGGAGTGTTAAAGGGTTTGTCAGTACTGCCCAGTATCGAGAAGGCCTGCTGTAGTTCCATAATAGGGTCCAGTCAAGGGAGATATTTATATCTCTCCAACTGGATTATATAGCACTAGAAGACCTCAAGGCTCAGCCATGCACCTAACCTAAGTGCAAACTGTAGTCTCCTATGACTGCTCTGCTAATAGCCACCATCTAAATTCTGGAGTTGTCTTCAGTTCTTGGCACATCCATCTGCCAGGAACCCACATAAGTGTTGTGCTATCATGCATTTGTAATAGTACAAAACAAAAGTCCAGATTCCAAGGATACACTCTAGATCCTCTCATACAATCTAGAAGATTATCTCTTTTCCAACAATTGTTGCTAGCGACAAATACAGGGTAATGAAAAAGTTGATGGTTGTTGGTGGAAGCTCTGTCTTTTGTCAACGTTTGTCTATGTTGGCATTGCCCATGAGAAAAATAATCACCTGATTTGTCCTATGATATCTTGATTACAATGGGATTTCAATGTAATTCCAACACAGTCAGCATTGGTTTTTCATAAAGATCTTTATGAAACAGTGATGAGCAACCGTGTCGCTTTAGCGCTGGCAAAGCATTGTAGGAGCCGCAGTTATAGCAGCCTGCCCTACGTGTAGATAGATATAATCTTTTATTTTTTTTGTTCTGTATGAAGAGATTACCCTAAGAACAAATCATCTCTCATTACTTGACATGAGTGGAGACGGCCCACCATTAAATCCATGATTGGTACTGTTCCTCTCTACTGCATTCATGTGGACTGCATGGATTCACATCTTTGTACCCAATGTATATATTATATATTCATTTAGCGGTCCTGTGTTCTATGTTAAAATATTTTACCAGCCACACTTTTTACTTGTATTTCAGTCCTGTACTTTACATGCGCTACAATCCTATATATATATATTTACAGGAATATGGGTATATATATTTACAGGAATATGGGTATATATATATATATATATATATATATATATATACCCATATTCCTGTAAATACCCATATCAGAGTCCTGTGAATCGCCTTAATTCCAGTTCTGTACATTTTTAGAATTTCAGTCCTCTACTTTCCTTACATTCCGTTCTATACATTATCAGTATTCCAGTCTTGTACACAACCTGTTTTCCAGTCCTGTATTTTATCTACAACCCAGTCCTGTATATTACCAGTATTACCTGTTTTCCAGTCCTGTTTTTTAACCTACTTTCTAGCCCTGTACCTTACATTGCATTCCAGCCGTGCACATGACCAGGAATTGCGTGTACATTGCCTGCATTCCGAGCCAGATTTACATGTCACATTCCTGTTGGCAAATAATTCTAATGGGCCATCCCCCAAACAAAAAGGCATATAAAATGAATTTAATGATTTTATTAACTGGACATTGCAGGCATATTTAAATTTGACAAATTTAACTAACATATATACTGTGTGTGTGTGTGTGTGTGTGTGTGTGTATGTATGCATATATATATGTGTGTGTGTGTGTGTGTGTGTGTGCATATTTCTTCTACATTTATTGTGTTTAAGTACATTGAGGGTATACAGCTGTGTAAATGCACAGGTTACATGTTAGAAGTGATTAGGGGGTGTTAAGGTTAGAAGGGGTCTGATAGTTGCATTACATAGGGTGTTTAGTGTTAAGAGGATTAAAAACATGAGAGGGTTTAAAGTTGCTGTGCAAATAGCAACACATAGCCCGGCTCAACAGCTGTATGGCTGCTGTAAGTTTAGAGAGCAGTCCCAATCATCCTAAGTAATGAGTTGAGCTGTGGCTGGGAGATAAAATACTTATCCTATAAACCTCTGCTGTTTGGGGTGTGTCTGATTAGAGAGAGTTCTGCCTATAACTGTGGGCAGACGCAGAGAACAATGCATCAAGGGAAATTTTAAAAGCAAATTACTTTTTAAAAAATATATATTTTGCATTATTTTTAATGCATTATCCTTCTAATTGCTACTCAATAATTTCTTTTAATTTCCCTACAATTAGCTCCAGAATCGCTATACATATGTGTACTGCTCCCTTGGTCCCTTGAAAAGCTCTGCAATGTGAAGGTTTAAGGGAATAAATACTAACAATATTTGTTTTACATCCTAGTATGGCAGCATGCACAGTTATAAAAAATATATAATAATAATAATGAAAAAAATGAAGACAATATTAAAACATATAGGCTATCATTGAGCTGGCATTTAACAGGTTTATAAAATGGAGATATATAAAGAAATGGCCATATCATACATTTTAAAACCTCATGCTTAAGGGATTGTAAGCCACAAGTATTAGTTATTTTCCAGTATACAGGTGATACTCGAAAAATTTGAATATCGTGCAAAAGTTCATTTATTTCAGTAATGCAACGTAAAAGGGGAAACTAATATATGAGATAGATGCATTACATGCAAAGCAAGATAGTTCAAGCCGTGATTTGTCATAAGTGCGATGATTATGGCCTACAGCTCATGAAAACCCCAAATCCACAATCTCAGTAAATTAGAATATTACATGCAATCAATAAAACAAAGTGTACATAGAACAATATCGGACCTCTGAAAAGTATAAGCATGCATATGGACTCAGTACTTGGTTTGGGCGCCTTTTGCAGCAATTACTGCCTCAATGCGGCGTGGCATGGAAGCTATCAGCCTGTGGCACTGCTGAGGTGTTATGGAAGACCAGGATGCTTCAATATCGGCCTTCAGCTCTTCTGCATTGTTCGGTATCATGTCTCTCATCTTTCTCTTGGCAATGCCCCATAGATTCTCTATAGGGTTCATGCCAGGCGAGTTTGCTGGCCAATCAAGCACAGTAATCACACGGTCATTGAACCAGGCTTTGGTGCTTTTGGCAGTGTGGGCAGTTGCCAACTCCTGCTGGAAAATTAAGTCAGCATCCCCATAAAGTTTGTCTGCGGAAGGAAGCATGAAGTGCTTCAAAATCTCCTGGTAGACGGCTGCGTTGACCCTGGACTTAATAAGCACAGTGGACCAACACCAGCAGATGACATGGCTCCCCAAATCAACACAGACTGTGGACTTCAAGCATCTTGCAGTGTGTGCCTCTCCATTCTTCCTCCAGACTCTAGGTCCTTGGTTTCCAAATGAGATGCAAAAATTACTCTCATCAGAAAAGAGGACTTTGGACCACTGAGCAACAGACCAGGTCTGATTTTCTTTAGCCCAGGTAAGACGCTTTTAACGCTGTTTGTTGTTCAGGAGCGGCTTGAAAAGAGGAATACGACATCTGAAGCCCATGTCCAGGATCCGTCTGTCTGTGGTGGCTCTTGATGCACTGACTCCAGCCTCAGTCCACTCCTTGTGAAAGTCCCCAACACATTTGAATGGCCTTTTCCTGACAATCCTCTCCAGCTGCGGTCATCCCTGCTGCTTGTGCACCTTTGTCTTCCACAAAACATTCTATTAATGTGCTTTGATACAGGACTTTGGGTACATCCAACTTCCTAAGCAATTACCTTTTGAGGCTTTCCCTCCTTATGGAGGGTGTCAATGATGGTTTTCTGTACAACTGTCAGGTCAGCAGTCTTCCCCATGATTGTGTTTCCCACTGAACCAAACAGAGACCATTTAAAGGCTCAGAAACCCTTTGCAGGAGTTATGGATCACTTAGCTGATCAGAGTGGGCTACTGTGAGCCTAGAATGTTGCACCTTTTCACAATATTTAAATTTACTGAGATTGTGGATTTGGGGTTTTCATGAGCTGTAAGACATAATCATCGCACTAATGACAAAGCACGGCTTGAAATATCTTGCTTTTCATGTAATGAGTCTATCTCATATATTAGTTTCCCCTTTTACGTTGCATTACTGAAATAAATTAAGTTTTGCACGATATTCTAATTTTTCGAATATCACCTGTATATACTGAATGCCACTTAAAAACTTGAGCGGGTCAAAGTTGTGATATAATGGGTGTTAATTATTATTATTGGATTTAAGGTTTGACTGGGGTTCAGTTTAATATTTGGGTATATAGGGTGTTGATAACTATTGTGTTCAGGGTTAGAGAAGGTTCAATTTTAGGGATTTTAGAAGGAGTGAAAACTAGGATTAAAGGACCACTATAGTGACAGGAAAACAAACTTGTTTTCCTGGCACTATAGTGTTAATAGCACCCCCCCCCCCCCCACCCTCATGGCCCCCCTCCCGCCATGCTCTAGGGTGAGGAAGGGGTTAAACGCTTACCTTTCTCCAGCGCCAGGCTCTTCTCACTGTGAAAATCACAGTGAGATCACAGTGAGAAGCGCGGAAGCGCTTCTATCGGCTGTCAATGAGACAGCCACTAGAGGCTGGATTAACCCTAATGTAAACATACAGCTGCAGGGTTAACCCTAGATGGACTTGGCACCCAAACCACTTCATTGAGCTGAAGTGTTCTGGGTGCCCATAAAGGATTAAGGTAAAGGGTTTTGAGTGCTTAAATATGGTACTTATGGGGTTATTCACTAAAGTGTGAATTTAAGGGACCACTATAGTGCCAGGAAAACAAACTCGTTTTCCTGGCACTATAGGCATACCCCACTTTTAAGTACACAATGGGACCAGAGCATGTATGTTAAACGAAAATGTACTTAAAGTGAAGCAATACCTTTTTTTTCCCTTCCCAATGCATTTACTGAGTTGCAATAGTAATTCACAAGCATAACCGATACTGCAACTGCAGATTTCCAGTGATTTGATTTCCAATTGGCTTTTATTCAGTTAAAACAAACAGAAAAAAAAAAAATTAATTCCAGGTTGTGCCATTTATCTTTAATGTTTTACTCATCTGACAACCTTAAACTGGGAAGTAAAATAAACCTGCCCACTGGGCCATTTTCTGCCAATACAATGCCAATTTGTATTTGTTAGCAGCTTAGTTGCACACTTTATTTAAAAACACCTCTTCATCACTTTAAGCATTTGTGGTTTAACTTTGAATCCTCAGAGTCGTGGCTAATGCAGCTAAGCTGCTAAGTCATAGTTATAGAAAATGGCAGCGTAAACCCTTTCACTGGATGGCAGCCGATTGCAGAATATGGACAATGTATGGGCAGAAAAAAATAATATATATATATATATATATATATAATTTTTTTTCTGCCCATATATATATATATATATATATATATATATATACCGTATTTTTCGCTCCATAAGACGCACCTCACCATAAGACGCACCTAGTTTTTAGAGGAAGAAACCCAGAAAAAAATATTCTGAACAAACTGTCCCATAGTGTTTCTTACTATGGGACAGTTTGTACAGAATATTTTTTTTCTCCCCTGTCCCATAGTGTCCCCCCCTCCCATAGTCTTCTCCTCTCTCCCATAGTCTTCACCCACCCCCTCTCCATAGTCTTCATCCACCCCCTCCCCATAGTCTTCATCCACCCCCTCCCCATAGTCTTCATCCACCCCCTCCCCATAGTCTTCATCCACCCCCTCCCCATAGTCTTCATCCACCCCCTCCCCATAGACTTCATCCACCCCCTCCCCATAGACTTCATCCACCCCCTCCCCATAGACTTCATCCCCCCCCATAGACTTCATCCCCCCCTTACTGTCCCCCTCCCCTTGTCCCATAATTACTTACCTGTCTTGTAGCGTTGGCCGGCAGCACAGGGCGCACCGCGGTAGTGGAACTTGAATTTCATGTTCCGGTTTCCGGCGGGACTGAAAGGAAGTGCGCACTCAGCTTGTGCACACTTCCTTTCAGTCCCGCCGGAAACCGGAACATGAAATTCAAGTTCCACTACCGCGGTGCGCCCTGTGCTGCCGGCCAACGCTGCAAGACAGGTAAGTAAAGCTTCATATTCGCTCCATAAGACGCACAGACATTTCCCCTCACTTTTGAGGGGAAAAAAAGTGCGTCTTATGGAGCGAAAAATACGGTATATATATATATAATTTGTTCAGCTAGGAGTAGACATTATAAATTTAAAGGGACACTCCAGGCACCCAGACCACTTCTGCCCATTGGAGTGGTCTGGGTGCCAACTCCCACTACCCTTAACCCTGCAACTGTAATTATTGCAGTTTTTTATAAACTGCAATAATTTCCTTGCAGGGTTAACTCCTCCTCTAGTGGCTGTCTTTTTCACTAGACAGCCACTAGAGGGAACTTTCTGGTCCATGGCAAAGATTTTCTTTGCTAGAGCGTCGCTGGACGTCCTCACGCTGTGTGAGGACCTCCAGCGTCGCTCAATTCACCATAGGAAAGCATTGAAAATCGTTTTCAATGCTTTCCTATGGGGTGCGCTAATGCGCATGCGCGGCATTGCCACGCATGCGCAATGGGTCTCCTCGGCCGGTGGGCGGGATCAGTCTCGCCCACCGGCCGACGGAGACAGAAGGAGGAGCAGCGGGAGAGGAGCAGGCAGCAACGTGGGACATGTCGTTGCTTCAGGTAAGTCACTGAAGGGGTTTTCACCCCTTCAGCAACTGGGGATTGGGGGGTGGGAGAGGAATCCTGCAGTGCCAGGAAAACTGATTTTTTTTCCTGGCACTGGAGATTCCCTTTAAGATGATTAACCTGTGCCATGTCAGAAGGTGTGAAAAGTTCTTGCCTCAAAGACACTGAACTGAGCTGCTCCGGGCGAGAATAGAACCTTCAATTTCCTGTTCACTCGTGGACAGAAGAGGCGCGGCGGGAATGTCTGTACTCGCGAGTGTACTTAAAGTGAGTGTATGTAAAGCAGGGTATGCCTGTAATCCTTATATGTGTCCTTCCCCCCTTCAGCCACTTACCTTAATCAGACGGTGGGCTCCCTCGGCACTGGTGACCTCTCCTCCCCCCTTCCGACGTCAGTTCCCGAGTGGAGCCGAATGCGCGCATTCTAACCGCCCATAGGAAAACATTACTCAATGCTTTCCTATGGATGTTCTGCACGCTGAATGCGATTTTTGCATTGACAGGAAGACGACCACTAGAGGCTGGATTAACCCTGCAATGTAAACATAGAGGTTTCTATGAAACTGCTATGTTTACAGCTGCAGGGTTAAAACCTGGGGCACCTGGCACCCAGACCACTTCATTGAGCTGAAGTGGTCTGGGTGACTATAGAGGTCCTTTAAGGCCAAAGTAGCTGAACTGGAAGCATAGCTGACTTAGAGAATGCTTTCATATCAGCTATTATAACCTTGAATTTGAAATTCACTTTGAACTCTCACTTTAGTGAATAACCCTGTAAGGAAATGATTTATTTAGGCTTTAAGAGAGGTTGCATTAAGGGTTAGGGTAAAAGGGGTTTGTATAATAGTTTCTGGAGTTTGGAGGGTTATTAATAGAGTAATCCCCCTCATATGATTGATAGTGGAACTATAGTAGAAGGTACAGAGTGTGCATCACAGAATGTTTCTCCTGCTCCTCCTGCAATGCACTTCCTGTTAATGGGCAGTGATCCCTTCCTCTTCCTGTCCAGCCTCACACACAGACACTGGAGGAGCTGGGACAGCACTGAGTTTTACTCCCTCTATAACTGTTAGGAGACTGACTGGACTATAGAGGACACTGGCCAAGGCTCCTGGTAATAATCTCCCCTCACCAGCCTATCTAAACTCCAAAAAGGCACATTATAAGTGCTGTAAATAGGTGCCCCCCTACAGGACAGGCGACTGCAGGCAAGGGGCTACTCTGCCTAATGTGAAATCGGGCCCAGCCTACATCCCAGCCCTGTACATTCCCTATATATAACATGTATTCCCTTCCTGTACATTCCCTATATATAACAGTTATTGCAGTATTGTACATTGACATTTATTGCAGCCCTGTAGATTATGTGAATTCTAGTGCCATATATTAAAGGACCACTATAGGTACCCAGACCACTTCAGATTAATGAAGTGGTCTGGGTGCCAGGTCCATCTAGGGGTAACCCTTTTTTTGCTGTAAACATAGCAGTTTCAGAGAAACTGCTATGTTTATAATAGGGTTAATCCAGCCTCTAGTGGCTGTCTCATTGACAGCCACTAGAGGCGGTTCTGCGCTTCTCACTGTAATTTTTACAGTGAGAAGACGCCAGCGTCCATAGAAAAGCATTGAGAATGCTTTCCTATGGACTGGCTGAATGCGCGCGTGGCTCTTGCTGCGCATGCGCATTCAGCCTCTGACGGCGAAAAGGAGGAGGAGAGTTCCCCGTGCTGAGGGAGCCCGGCGGAGGAAAACAGAGCCCGGCAGGAGGAGGGCCCAGAGGGTGGGGGGGACCTAGAGACCCTATAGTGCCAGGAAAACAAATACCGTATGTTTTCCTGCCACTATAGTGGTCCTTTAACTGTATTTCAGTTCTGTACATAACCTGTATTCTACCCCTGTACATTAATTGTTATGTATCCCACTTCTGTAATTTATGAACTGCAGTTTCCTTTTACCAATATAACGATTTACTTGTACCCTATTATATTAGTATACAAAATAGATTTTAAATGTAAAATTAATGCCAAAATAGCTGATCTTGGAAAATGATCAAATTTGGAAATCTTGCAGTCAGGGCAGGAAGGGGGGAGGCCAGCTTTTGGGCATGACATTGATGTAAATTATAGAATTGGCACACACATAAAAACAAGACCACATGAACCCTAAAATTGCCACGGTCTCTATTTGATCATTAACTTGCCTTTAAAAGAGAGTCGATAGGTTTGGAGAGAGCTGATTAAACTGCCTGAATGAATAATGTGACTAAATACTGCTTCAGGGAAGGAAACGGGAACGTCCTTGATATATTTATTTATATCGCAGCAGGCACATTGATAGTATTTTCTGTTTTTCTATCTACAAACTGTGGCTGTTGTTTTCACAGTGCAAATCTCTGAGAAGAAAAGAAATGCTGAGCCCACTAAGAGACCATTCATAGGAGTTTTACTGTTTTGCTCTTATCCTGTGTTGTTGCAACATATTCTCCCCCACCCCATTGATATCTAACCAATGTTCCCACATGCACTCTGTTTTCCTCGACTTGTCTCAATTCTGCCTGCTGTAGGGAAGTACACGAAAAGTGCTACCTTAGGGAAAATGGTGGGGTTTATTCACTAAACACACAGTTTCAAACTTCAAACATGACATGGGTTTGGGGGCAGTTAACCTCCTAAAATGCTTCATTGGCTTTCCTGCTGAGTATTCTACCTAATTACATAATTGAGAGGAAATTGCAAAAGACTAGCAGTTGCCATGAAAACAATGGTTTTAGGGTTTAACTGACCTTATTGATTATCTTCTGCTGTTGAGAGTGATTCTGCCTGAGCGAAACAACCTCGCGCCATAGGACCTCATTCTGCCTGAATGCAAGGAAAATTGAAGAGGAAAAAAAAAAGAAAACACTTGTAACTTTTAGCTAAAGGGTTTTTTTTTTTTAACACGGACACCAGTTAGTTTCAGATTCCTGAAGGATCTATTGCTATTCACAAAATAGTTTCATTGTGTGCTCTGGGACAAAAATCAGTTTGGCATGGTGAAGGCCAAGGCAGTAGGACATTGAACATGTTTTTGCTTATATTATAAGCTTCAGTATTGTTGTCTAATTACATGGTCACTTCCTGTTCATGATTTAGTAGGTGAATCTATAAATGTAGAAATTTTTGGTTTATATAATTTCTAAAAAATATAAAGTGTGTAGACCAAACAGCAACAGGATCATTCACAAAATTTTCAAATTTAAAGGGACGCTATAGTCACCATAACAACTACATCTTAACGTATTTGTTCTGGTGAGTATAATCATTCACTGCAGGCATTTTCATGCAAATACTGCCTTTTCAGAGAAAAGGCAGTGTTTACATTGCCCCCTAGGGACAGCTCCTTTGTCCACTCCTCAGATAGCCATTGGAGGTGCTTCCTGGGTCAGTGCTGCACAGTGTCTCCACGCTCTGCATGGAAATGCAGAATTTTCCTCTTAGAAATGCATTGATTCAATGTATCTCTTTGAGGAGATTATGATTGGCCAAGCTGCCATTTGGCCCGCCCCATGCTTCCTCCTTACCGATTCCAGCCAATCCAATGCTTTCCACTATGGGAAAGCCTTGTATTAGTTAAAAATCATAAATTCTGATGATGTCAGCACAGTGGCGAATCGTAGGCGAGGCCCAGCGCCAACGGACTCGCACGGCGCTGGAAAGAAGGTATGTTTTATTACCATTTTAAGTGGGTTAATGGGGGAGGGGGCAAGCAACCTAAATTGTGGTTTTACCACTATAGGGTCAGGAATACATGTTTGTGTTCCTGACCCTATAGTGTTCCTTTAAGACCAAAATAGATAAATTGCAAGAAGTTTCATAGCTATAATCTTTATCTCCGCTATTTTGACCTAACCTTTCTAACTCCCTTTGCATTTCCAACCATTTCCAATTCCCAACGCTGCACATTCAATCAGGCAAATAAGGTACATCCATGTACTTGAGAAACTGTGGATGAAAACTCACAGCATATAGCCTGGCTGAGCATGTTTGGAGTTGATGTTGGCAGGCGGGCATTCCCTCCAATGGCCATTGGAGTAACTAAATGACCTCCATTTGTTTAAATATACATAGGGATTTAGGAGAGAGCGCAGGTAACTTTTTTCTTTTCTTTGGTTTTTACTGTATGTTTGGAGTTATACTTTAGATATCTGGATTCCAGATTGGATTGGTGAACTAGGGAGGAATCTCCACTCAGGATAAAACTTCATTTTCAGGGAATCAACTGCATTGCCCACCCTGGATTATGCTATTCACTAATGTTAGGAGGTATACGACTGCCACCTGTGCTGCGATGCTGGGTGTTCATAAAACCACCCCTGCTTCCCATGTTAGTTTTAAAGAGTCTTGTGTTTTAATGTTTACCTTGAAATCTTGACCAAAATGTTTTGGATGTAACTGTATCTTAAAGCATTTTAGATTTGCTGGATCTTCTTGCTGCCCGTCCCTATTTTAGATTTGCTGGATCTTCTTGCTGCCCGTCCCTATTCCACTGAGCACGCCCCCAGCCCGCCCCCATACCACAGAGCACGCCTCCGGCTAAAAATATGTATGTTTTTAATGTGGGTATCTGTGACATTGTGTGTGTATATATCGTGTGTATGTCTCTGTGTGTTTGACTGTGTGTATCTAGAAATCTTTGTGTGTGTGTGTCTCAGAGTGTGTGTCTCTGTCTGTCAGTGTGTCTCTCTGTCTGTCAGTGTGTGTCTCTGTCTGTCAGTGTGTGTCTCTGTCTGTCAGTGTGTGTCTCTGTCTGTCAGTGTGTGTCTCTGTCTGTCAGTGTGTGTCTCTGTCTGTCAGTGTGTGTCTCTGTCTGTCAGTGTGTGTCTCTGTCTGTCAGTGTGTGTCTCTGTCTGTCTGTCTGTGTGTCTGTATGTCTGTCTGTCAGTGAGTGTCTGTCTGTCTGTCAGTCAGTGAGTGTGTGGGTCTGTCTGTCAGTCAGTGAGTGTGTGGGTCTGTCTGTCAGTCAGTGAGTGTGTGGGTCTGTCTGTCAGTCAGTGAGTGTGTGTCTCTGTCTGTCAGTGTGTGTCTCTGTCTGTCAGTGTGTGTCTCTGTCTGTCAGTGTGTCTCTGTCTGTCAGTGTGTGTCTCTGTCTGTCAGTGTGTGTCTCTGTCTGTCAGTGTGTGTCTCTGTCTGTCAGTGTGTGTCTCTGTCTGTCAGTGTGTGTCTCTGTCTGTCTGTCAGTCAGTGAGTGTCTGTCTGTCTGTCAGTCTGTCAGTCAGTGAGTGTGTGGGCCTGTCTGTCAGTCAGTGAGTGTGTGGGCCTGTCTGTCAGTCAGTGAGTGTGTGGGTCTGTCTGTCAGTCAGTGAGTGTGTGTCTCTGTCTGTCAGTCAGTGAGTGTGTGTCTCTGTCTGTCAGTCAGTGAGTGTGTGTCTCTGTCTGTCAGTGTGTGTCTCTGTCTGTCAGTGTGTGTCTCTGTCTGTCAGTGTGTGTCTCTGTCTGTCAGTGTGTGTCTCTGTCTGTCAGTGTGTGTCTCTGTCTGTCAGTGTGTGTCTCTGTCTGTCAGTGTGTGTCTCTGTCTGTCTGTCTGTGTGTCTGTCTGTCTGTCTGTCTGTCAGTCAGTGAGTGTCTGTCTGTCTGTCTGTCAGTCAGTGAGTGTCTGTCTGTCTGTCAGTCAGTGAGTGTGTGGGCCTGTCTGTCAGTCAGTGAGTGTGTGGGTCTGTCTGTCAGTCAGTGAGTGTGTGGGTCTGTCTGTCAGTCAGTGAGTGTCTGTCTGTCTGTCTGTCTGTCAGTCAGTGAGTGTGTGGGTCTGTCTGTCAGTCAGTGAGTGTGTGGGTCTGTCTGTCAGTCAGTGAGTGTGTGGGTCTGTCTGTCAGTCAGTGAGTGTGTGGGTCTGTCTGTCAGTCAGTGAGTGTGTGGGTCTGTCTGTCAGTCAGTGAGAGTGTGGGTCTGTCTGTCAGTCAGTGAGTGTGTGGGTCTGTCTGTCAGTCAGTGAGTGTGTGGGTCTGTCTGTCAGTCAGTGAGTGTGTGGGTCTGTCTGTCAGTCAGTGAGTGTGTGGGTCTGTCTGTCAGTCAGTGAGTGTGTGGGTCTGTCTGTCAGTCAGTGAGTGTGTGGGCCTGTCTGTCAGTCAGTCAGTGAGTGTGTGGGTCTGTCTGTCAGTCAGTGAGTGTGTGGGTCTGTCTGTCAGTCAGTGAGTGTGTGGGTCTGTCTGTCAGTCAGTGAGTGTGTGGGCCTGTCTGTCAGTCAGTGAGTGTGTGGGTCTGTCTGTCAGTCAGTGAGTGTGTGGGTCTGTCTGTCAGTCAGTGAGTGTGTGGGCCTGTCTGTCAGTCAGTGAGTGTGTGGGTCTGTCTGTCATTCAGTGAGTGTGTGGGTCTGTCTGTCAGTCAGTGAGTGTGTGGGTCTGTCTGTCAGTCAGTGAGTGTGTGTCTCTGTCTGTCAGTGTGCCTCTGTCTGTCAGTGTGTCTCTGTCTGTCAGTGTGTGTCTCTGTCTGTCAGTGTGTGTCTCTGTCTGTCAGTGTGTGTCTCTGTCTGTCAGTGTGTGTCTCTGTCTGTCAGTGTGTGTCTCTGTCTGTCAGTGTGTGTCTCTGTCTGTCAGTGTGTGTCTCTGTCTGTCTGTCAGTCAGTGAGTGTGTGGGCCTGTCTGTCAGTCAGTGAGTGTGTGGGTCTGTCTGTCAGTCAGTGAGTGTGTGGGTCTGTCTGTCAGTCAGTGAGTGTGTGGGTCTGTCTGTCAGTCAGTGAGTGTGTGGGTCTGTCTGTCAGTCAGTGAGTGTCTGTCTGTCTGTCTGTCAGACAGACCCACACACTCACTGACTGACAGACAGACCCACACACTCACTGACTGACTGTCAGTCAGTGAGTGTGTGGGTCTGTCTGTCAGTCAGTGAGTGTGTGGGTCTGTCTGTCAGTCAGTGAGTGTGTGGGTCTGTCTGTCAGTCAGTGAGTGTGTGGGTCTGTCTGTCAGTCAGTGAGTGTGTGGGCCTGTCTGTCAGTCAGTGAGTGTGTGGGTCTGTCTGTCAGTCAGTGAGTGTGTGGGTCTGTCTGTCAGTCAGTGAGTGTGTGGGTCTGTCTGTCAGTCAGTGAGTGTGTGGGTCTGTCTGTCAGTCAGTGAGTGTCTGTCTGTCTGTCAGTCAGTCAGTGAGTGTGTGGGCCTGTCTGTCAGTCAGTGAGTGTGTGGGCCTGTCTGTCAGTCAGTGAGTGTGTGGGCCTGTCTGTCAGTCAGTGAGTGTGTGGGTCTATCTGTCAGTCAGTGAGTGTGTGGGTCTGTCTGTCAGTCAGTGAGTGTGTGGGCCTGTCTGTCAGTCAGTGAGTGTGTGGGTCTGTCTGTCAGTCAGTGAGTGTGTGGGTCTGTCTGTCAGTCAGTGAGTGTCTGTCTGTCTGTCAGTCAGTCAGTGAGTGTGTGGGTCTGTCTGTCAGTCAGTGAGTGTGTGGGTCTGTCTGTCAGTCAGTGAGTGTGTGGGTCTGTCTGTCAGTCAGTGAGTGTGTGGGTCTGTCTGTCAGTCAGTGAGTGTGTGGGTCTGTCTGTCAGTGAGTGTGTGGGTCTGTCTGTCAGTCAGTGAGTGTGTGGGTCTGTCTGTCAGTCAGTGAGTGTGTGGGTCTGTCTGTCAGTCAGTGAGTGTGTGGGTCTGTCTGTCAGTCAGTGAGTGTGTGGGTCTGTCTGTCAGTCAGTGAGTGTGTGGGTCTGTCTGTCAGTCAGTGAGTGTGTGGGTCTGTCTGTCAGTCAGTGAGTGTGTGGGTCTGTCTGTCAGTCAGTGAGTGTGTGGGTCTGTCTGTCAGTCAGTGAGTGTGTGGGTCTGTCTGTCAGTCAGTGAGTGTGTGGGTCTGTCTGTCAGTCAGTGAGTGTGTGGGTCTGTCTGTCAGTCAGTGAGTGTGTGGGTCTGTCTGTCAGTCAGTGAGTGTGTGGGTCTGTCTGTCAGTCAGTGAGTGTGTGGGTCTGTCTGTCAGTCAGTGAGTGTGTGGGTCTGTCTGTCATTCAGTGAGTGTGTGGGTCTGTCTGTCATTCAGTGAGTGTGTGGGTCTGTCTGTCATTCAGTGAGTGTGTGGGTCTGTCTGTCATTCAGTGAGTGTGTGGGTCTGTCTGTCATTCAGTGAGTGTGTGGGTCTGTCTGTCATTCAGTGAGTGTGTGGGTCTGTCTGTCATTCAGTGAGTGTGTGGGTCTGTCTGTCATTCAGTGAGTGTGTGGGTCTGTCTGTCATTCAGTGAGTGTGTGGGTCTGTCTGTCATTCAGTGAGTGTGTGGGTCTGTCTGTCATTCAGTGAGTGTGTGGGTCCGTCTGTCATTCAGTGAGTGTGTGGGTCCGTCTGTCATTCAGTGAGTGTGTGGGTCTGTCTGTCATTCAGTGAGTGTGTGGGTCTGTCTGTCATTCAGTGAGTGTGTGGGTCTGTCTGTCATTCAGTGAGTGTGTGGGTCTGTCTGTCATTCAGTGAGTGTGTGGGTCTGTCTGTCATTCAGTGAGTGTGTGGGTCTGTCTGTCATTCAGTGAGTGTGTGGGTCTGTCTGTCATTCAGTGAGTGTGTGGGTCTGTCTGTCATTCAGTGAGTGTGTGGGTCTGTCTGTCATTCAGTGAGTGTGTGGGTCTGTCTGTCATTCAGTGAGTGTGTGGGTCTGTCTGTCATTCAGTGAGTGTGTGGGTCTGTCTGTCATTCAGTGAGTGTGTGGGTGTCTGTCATTCAGTGAGTGTGTGGGTATCTGTCTGTCTGTCAGTCAGTGAGTGTGTGGGTCTCTGTCTGTCTGTCATTCAGTGAGTGTGTGGGTCTCTGTCTGTCTGTCAGTCAGTGAATGTGTGGGTCATTCTGTCAGTGAGTGTGTGGGTCTCTGTCTGTCTGTCAGTCAGTGAGTGTGTGTGTGAGTCTCTGTCTGTCTGTCAGTCAGTGAGTGTGTGGGTATCAGTCCAGGTGTCTGTTAGTGAGTGTGCGTGTTTAGGTCACCAGCCCCCCTTTCGATCACTTGGGAATGGTGTTTTTACTCACCTTTTTTCCTAACGCCGTGTCTGTCTCCATAGCTGAGATCATCAATCTTGATGATCTCAGCAAATCCAATGCGTTCCTGTAGGAAAGCATTGGGAGCTCTTGAGCATGCGCGGTAAAATGCTGCACCAATCAGCATCTCCTCATAGAGATAAATTAAATCAATGCATCTCTATGGGGAGCATTCTGCGCCTCCATGCAGATAGGAGACACTTTAGTGGCCGTTTGAGTGGCTGCCACTAGAGATGTTACTAGGCAGCAATGTAAAAAATGCCTTTTCTCTGGAAAGGCAGTGTTTACGTGGAAAAGCCTGCAGGGATAGGCAATGTACACCAGAGCCACTACATTAGCCTTTAGTGGTTCTAGTGACTATAGTGTTCCTTTAAGAATTGTATTTTCATTGTTGAAAAAAAAAATGGCTCCTAACTTTTTAAGCTGGCTCCTAGATCCAAAGCAAATTTGTCAAGCCCTGGCCTACAATATATGAGCCTGTCCAAACCACCCTTTTGCTGTGAATGCTATTTTCAAAGTCCAAACTCACTGCTTCATATCTTGCATCTGACACTCGGTGTTCTCCTGCTGTCCACGCAAGGTTTGGACTTCGTATAGCAGTCGGCTTACATCCTCGTGTCTCAGCTTTGTTTCTTCACTCTTTACAACAGATACCTGTTGTAAGGAACAATTTAATAAGCACACAACATTGTATGGTGTCATTTCACAGGGCATCTTCCTCTGCACCTTTTTAAGCATTACATATGTTAGGTATATATAATTCTTATTTTATTTTTTAAATGAAGGCACTTACTGTCAAATCAAAGTTCATAAATAAATGCAGTAATGATAAAGTATACAAATACTAAAGGGAAACTCTAAGCACCAAAACAACTTTATTTGAACAGTGATTCTGATGTATATGTCACTGCTCACTTTTCTGCTGTGTGATGTGAGTAGGGCTGCATAAACAAAGTGATTTAACTAAATGGCAGAGTATCGAGCAGTGAGACTGCAGGGGCATGATCTATACACCAACACTGCTTCATTAAAGACCACTTTATCTAATTGAAGTGGTCTGGGTGCAGTGTGCCTGTGCCACTTGGTCCTGCAATGTAAATCATTGCAGTTAATGAGAAACTGCAATAATTACCTTGCAGGATTAAGCCTGCCTCTAGTGACTGTCTATCAGACAGCCACTAGAGGCACCTATAGGATTCTAAAGGACTCTGATGCTGGAAGTCCTCACGCTCTGCATGAGGACATCCAGCGTCAGTGAAATCTCTGTGGAAAGCATTGATTCAATGCTTTCCTATGGAGAGGGCCTAATGCACTTGCCGCGCATGCACATTAGGTCCCCACGTTGGAGGAGACAGAGCTTCTACCCAGTGATGTAATTGTGTAAGTAAATAAGGTTGTTGTTTTTCTGCTGGAGGGGGGCATAAGGGACGGGGGACCAGAGGGCACTATATTCCTAATATTATAGTATTCCATTTTTAGCTAATATTGTTTCTGGTGCCTAGACTAGCGTATTAACAGTTATTTATTAAATGTTACTATAACAAAACAAGAAATCTGCTTTCGTTATCTAAACTATAATCTGATATCATTATGGAATTTGCTGTATATCATTTTAATTTTAAAAAGGATTGCTTTGATGCTTTGTATACTTATAGTATATATGAGTGTTGACCATACCTTTCTCTTGATGTGCTCTAGGAGATGTTCATGTCCTTGCAAGAAGTACAAGTGCTGAAACTCTGTGTCATCTCGTTCTGGCTTTACCAACCCACCCTGCTCAATGTTTACCACTTTCCTGAATCCATCTGGAACACAAGGTGAGCAGCGAAGTACAACCATTAATACTCACATATAATAATGCAGGTGACCTTGCAGAATGGTAAATATTATTTATAAAATCCAAAATATACCTTCTAAAATCATGTTTTATATAATACACCTTTTGTAAATAAAAAAAAAAATGTCAGAACTGAAAAACCCATACAACTATTCCACCCTTTCCTGGGACTTATCAGAATGGCTTGTATCTGTTTTTATGCCTTTACATTTAAAAGATCATTGTTAAAAAGGCATGCTTTAAAGTTTAAATGCTCCTTCTGCGAGGGGTGATGTAATGATCTAAATATGCTATAATCATTTGATTGCAGAAACATTAAATGCCACAAAGAGATACGACTGAAAAAGATGTGGCTTGGGTAAGGTTAAAGAAGGTGTAAAGTTTGCATTGCCTTTTAGGGTTGGTTTAGTGTTAACCCCTTAAGGACACATGACGTGTGTGACACGTCATGATTCCATTTTATTCCAGAAGTTTGGTCCTTAAGGGGTTAAAGGACTTCTCCAATGGAAAGGAGGGAAATATTTTTGTAATTTTATTTAGTTTTTTTATTTGGTAGATAGAAACCCCATGAAAACATGCATGCATTTACTTTCATTAGGGTACATCTAAATACTGCTTTCAAAAGCCTTTTGAAAGCCCTCCCCTTCTCACTACTCCCATACTTTATGTCGCTGTCCAATCACAGACTTTAAAGTGCAGTCTTTGCAAGATGGTTGCTCTGAGCAATTTCCTGCCTCTTGAGTTTTGTTACAAATCTAAAGACAAACAAACAGATACCAGTCACACTGATAAGTCCCAGGAAAGGCTGAAATACTTGTCTAAATTTTAAGTTCTGACATGTTTTTTTGTAATTTATTTATTTTGTTTAAAGCATTTATAGAATACATGAGCTAATCTACGAGGGAGTAACCGACTAGGCTGTCCGACAGCCAGGGGGCATAACAAGGTTAATTTATAAAAGGGCACAATTTTACTTAAATCTGCACTTTTTGTAAGATGAATAGAGGGTGCACTGTTCACACATAAGCAAGCTAAAGTGCTTTAGGTGTGTGTAGTGTTCCTTTAAAGGGTCCTTCTTTCATTGTGCTGTAACCCCAAAAATTATTTACAGTGCAAAGTGCTCTGTTATAGAAAGCAATACAGATTAATAAACCATGCACACATAAAAAGACATTTCTAAATTCTATGAGGCTTCTTAAAATCGCCTATCTCAGCAAACAAATATGGGGATTCAGTTCCACTGTTTGGCCATATTGTATTAAGCCCACCATTACTTCACAGTAGCCAGTACAGTGTCATTTATCTTGTAATTTTTCACACATGGTCTGAAAAGTGTTTAGAAAAGCAAAAATGCAAGTTTTCTCACATACAATAGATGCGACAAATTGGAAAACCTAAATGGTTATAGATATTTATAAGTACCCCAACGGCACTATTTGCAGTGCAACTTACTAAATTTTGCAACAGAATGTAAAACGGATATCTGCATTTGAGCGTTATATCCACATACAGTAAATACAGTTTAATCGGATCGTTCTAAAAAAAAAAAGGCAATTAAAGGTGATATAGCAATCTTTATCACTCTCTGGAATGCTAAGGTAATGCTGACAGTGAAATGGTAGAGCCCATTCACTCCCCCACAACCTTACTGTAACAATAGAATGATCCATTAAAACTTCCTGTACTATAGGAAGCAGGGGGTGATCTCATCGTTTCAGGAACTTTGCAGGCATTATGTCAGTGACTAGAGACTTCTGGCAGTGAGATGTGTTCCTTTACAGGCTTGTAGTTGTAATAAGCATAAAAACGAGTGTGGGTGAGGCTTCAGGAACTGATTTTTATAAGGCAAAAAAACATGAAAATGTTTATACAGGTTTTTGGTATTGAAGGGGTTAGACGTGCTCCCAGGTTGAACATCGGGAACAAGTAGATGGAAATGGGATTAAGAGATCGAATGGAAGAGGTGACAGCATACAGCTATTGAAATCTGAGGTTGCTGAGATGAAGTGACATAACTGCAAGATGGGGAATAGAATGAAAGTTTTTGGGATGATGGCAGAAAAGATGGATTTAAGAAATTTCATGGAATGAAAGGATACGGAGTTGGGGACCATGAAATGAGTGAAGTAATAAAAGAAAAGGCATAAATGAGGAGGAAGAAAATTGAATGTTGGGGGAGAGTAATAAGGCGTACTTTGAAATTTTTCATTTAACTATTTTATTACCAAATTCTGCCAAAACTTTTGCTAACATGTAATATTTTTTATTTATTTTCATATGCCTTTACATTTTTGTGGGGAATTTCCCAAATTGCTAGGTTATTAACTAAAGTGAGAATTGCAGAGAATTCAAAATCAATTTCAAATTAAAGGCCAAAATAGTGGATTGGGGGAAAAATTCAGTCAGTTATATAGTTATAGTTAAGCTATTTTTGTGTAAAATTTGAAATTTGCATTCCTGCCTACTACTGGTAAATTACATTGTGTCCTACTAACAAAAAGACCCACAATGCATCACATTGTGATGCTATTTACAATCCTAGCTAAGCCTAGTGAAATCCATCCTTAACCAATGCTAGGGTTACTTGGGGCTAGTAATGGTTAACACTAAAGATAAGAGCTTACTGTTTAGTAGATTGGCCCCCAGACTATGTAATCACTGTGAGAGACCAGAGCACAGTAACTGCCTGTCACATCATTCTGATGCCCTGAGAGGGGTTTTGCCTATTTTCACTGCAAACGCCAAGACCTTGACAGTGACATACATGGTATGGTAGCCGGTACACAGGTGTTAACTCCTGGGTCAGGACCAGAATGGAGTCCCAATGCTATTTCAGTTGGGCTACACCATATTAGTCAGAGGAAAAGTAGTGAGAAACTGTATCTGAAGTGCAAACATATCTTAAACCTAAAATGTGCCAATAACAAATGTTCTAATATTCAAATACTTGGACAATATCACTTTGTTTGTTGAATAGAAAACAATGGCTAGTAGGATAAATTGCAGACTTTTTCTTTGCTATTATTTACGAGAGGACAAAAAAAATATTAGCTTAAGTGTTTGTTTTAATTTCACTCAATTTCTTCTGCTTATGCATTGTATTTATGTAAGGAAAAGTAATGCATAGAGGTCTAATTTTTCATTTCTTTTTTTTTCCCCAACCATGTCTACATATTAAACTTGTTGTTTATGGAATGAATTTAAAAAACAATTATTTTTTTTTTGCATTTTATGTGAAACCGGGGCAACTAAATTAAAGGCTGAATCTGAAATTTTTACTATTATTTGCCAATATATTTTTGCTTATAGTTTTGTCCTGCGTCATTGACACATTGCATTAGGACTATGGATTTCGTGCACAGGGTGTAGTTCATTGTAGAAAAGTACCCCAAACTGTGTGACTACACCAACTGAGAAATACACTTTCACCCCATTAATAGTTAGAGTGCAGTTTTCCAAAATTGGGCACAAAGGTTCCTACATTATTAGCATTGACAACAAACCGTTCAAAAAGTTACCATTAGGATAAAACTGCAAGCACATTTTTGTCCCTTCTTCCTCCAGTGCCTAAATGTTAATTCAACACCATCTAAGTCCATCCTTTTTATTATGCCTCTTACACCTCTATTCAAGTTTTTAATAAAATTATTTATTTTGCCAACATGTGCCCATCCAAACAGATGTGGGCCATAAGATGTCTATGCTTTCATGGTAGGGCTGCAAGAGTAGCACAACAGCTTCTAGGATACAGGGGAGTTCCAGGCCTCTAGCATGCATAAGTTGTTGGCATCTGCCTCATACCATTCTTCTTGAAGTGTCTGTTGGCATATCATGGAAGGAGTGATGGAGCAGGCAGGATTTGTATGGGATCCACAGTCTCCATGTTCTCCAGTTTATGTTTGAAAATCCTGCCAGAATATCACTAAAGTGAGATTTGTTAGGGATTCAAAGTGAATTTCAAATGTAAGGAAAAAAAATAGCTGAAATGGAATAATTTGAAACTTGCCTGGAATTCACTTTAATTCCGGACAATATTCACTTTAGCAAATAACCCTGTATTGTATATGATGTCACTTGAAGTGTTTACCAATGACTACAGAGTGTGATCAGACCATTCTCAATGAATTCATAACACAAACCAGTTGTCATTGATAGCAGTGGAGCCATGGTAAACAGAGTCCATATCTCCTTCAAATCTCCGTTGATGTACCATCATAATGTGCAGGGCATACTGATGGACGTTAAACGGATACATATCACACTTTGCATCTCTAGGCGCCTCTCTTTCAAACCTATATATTGCATGCTCCACATGAGTAGAAAAATCCATGCAGATATTTGATTTTCATGGGGGCAAAAATAAAAATATTTTGTTATTGTCTTCTGGGCTATGCAACTTTCCACTGACTTCCTCAGACCCATCTGACCTGCATTTACATGCTGATGTGCTATGGATCTACAAAATGCTATCCAGGTAAACTCAAAAAGTAGTTTAGTTCACTTAATCGCATTCCATATATACTGTGCATAAGGTATTTCACACTCTTAAGAACTTACACATATTCAGTTGTCTCACAAAACTGGCCATGTTGTTGTGCTTGAAGTATTTTGGTAACACTTCCTTGGCAAACCTTCCTTGGTCGAAAACATGGAAACTGGTTCCGTTCTAGAAGAGATGGGGAAAATGGAGTGAAACGATTTGGGACCACAAGAAATAAGGAACTGGAAAAGGGTGGATGAAGCCATGTGGATGCAGAATACAGACTAAGGGGACTATACAAAGTTATTAACAAAAGTAGCAATTGTCAGGAATTTTAATAGAATTTCATATTTTAGGCCAACTACTCAAATTTGGAAAATCCTTTAAGCCTAAAAATACATGCACAGCAATCGCCACACTGCGTTAGCAAGACTTCTAGAAGAAGTATTGAAATCCATGACTTTTCTATGATATTTGTTTTTTATTTCCTCATTTTAGGGGTTTGGAGTCACCCTTTTAATTGGAATTTATCGTTACCCCTGCATTCTTTGATTCTAGGTTACACTGCTAGTCTGGGTCATTTAACAGCTTCCAAACCTGTTTCTTAAGGAGGGTAACTTGACTAAGGCAGTGAGAGGCAAAAATCCTATTACAGTGAAAAAAACACCTTAACATGGTTCTGCAAGTCATCTATTTGTCTGAGTAAATATGGCTCAATATTAATTGAGACAAATATATGGTTTACATAAAGATATTTACAATAATACTGGTGGGTAGTAAATCAGGTGGGAAAATACAAAAACAAACATTTCCACGTGCTTCACGGAGAAACAGATCCCTGATCTGTATGTGGCAGTATTTTTCTGGACCAACAAGGCATTTATTAGTACTTTAACAAATAGCTTCTCAAGTCTCTAATATAATCTACAAAGCCTGCTAAAACAACCTAAGAAAAATGTTTCACTTTGTAGTTGTTACTGTAATGAACCCTTACAGTAAAGATTCTTACAATGTTGTTGTTCTCATTTCTTCTCCAGGGACCAAATTACATTCATGGCATTAGTTGGGCAGCCCATTCTATAAACTTAAAGGGACACTATAGTCACCAGAACAACTGCAGCTTATTGTATTTGTTCTGGTGAGTACAATCATTCCCTTCAGCCTTTTTTCTGTAAACACTGTATTTTCAGAGAAAATGCAGTGTTTACATTACAGCCTAGTGATACCTCCACTGGCCACTCCTCAGATGGCTACTAGAGGCACTTCCTGGGGCAGTGCTGCACAGTGAGCAGCACTGCCATTCAGGGTCTCCACCCTCTGCATGGAGACACTGAACTTTCCTCATAGACATGGATTGATTCAAGGCATCTCCATGAGGAAATGCTGATTGGCCAGGGCTGTGGCTGACATGTGCTGGATCTGTCCCTGATATGACAGTCTCAGTCAATCCTATGAGAAAGCATGTGATTAGCTCAGACAAACACTTCTGATGATGTCATCCAAGGAGACTGTCAGGATCGGGACAGGGATCCAACACGCAGAGTACAAACAGTAGCCAGATACGTATACCGGACCTTAGAATGGCCGGACTAACGTAAGTAGTACAGTATAGAATGGTCAAAGACAAGCCGAGGTCGAGGGTAACAGAAGACAGGTAAGCGAGAGACAAGCCGAATCAAGGGTAACAGAGATAAGCAGAGTAAGGTAAACAAGCCGGGTCAAAACCAAAAGGGATAATAGAATACACAAGCACTGAGTGACTAGAACAAGCTAGAACCACGACAGGGCAATGAGCTAATGAAAGAAGCTCTGTTAAATACCCTGTTCAGAGCAGTAACCACGCCTCCAAGGCGTCCTGATTGGTCCTGCAGCAATCGAGTGACAGGTCGTTCCGGAGGAGTGTCCTGATGACAACTTCCTGCCTAGATGCTGTAAAAGGCAGTCACTCCCTCGCGGCCGGCCTTGCATGACCGGATAGACCGTGGGGAAGGGAGCCATCAGGCCGTCTGGATGGAGGAACAGCTAAATCTCTACCTCTTTCGGAGGTAGAGACCACAGGTACCCTGACAGTACCCCCCCTCTCAGATACGCCCACCGGGCGGAATACACCAGGGCGAGAAGGGAATCGAGAGTGAAACGCCCTGCGGAGACGGGGAGCATGCACCTCCTCCTGAGGTACCCAACTTCTCTCCTCAGGACCATAACCCTTCCAATCGACCAGATATGGCAGTTTCTCCCGGGAGATTCGAGAATCAACGATGGAATTGAACTCATACTCCTCCTGACCCTCCACCTGAACTGAGCGGGGAGGGGCGATCGTGGAGGAGAACCTGTTACATATTAATGGTTTTAGCAAGGAAACATGAAATGAATTAGGAATGCGTAAGGCATTAGGCAACGCTAAACGATACGCAACTGGGTTAATTTGAGACAGTACCCTGTAAGGTCCAATATATCGAGGAGCAAACTTCATGGACGGCACTTTTAACCGAATGTTTCTAGTACTTAACCATACTCTATCGCCTGGAACAAACGCCGGTGCTGCCCTTCTACGTTTGTCAGCGTGTTTTTTAACCAGCGTAGAATTGTGCAGAAGGATTTGTCGAGTTTGATCCCACAACTTTCTTAAATTGGCAACATGAACATCCACCGACGGTATCCCTTGAGAAGAAGACTCCGAAGGAAGGATGGAAGGATGAAAGCCATAATTCAAGAAAAAAGGGCTAGAATGCGTAGAATCACAAATGAGATTGTTATGTGCAAACTCCGCCCAAGGAATCAAACCGACCCAATTGTCCTGGTGTTCTGAAACGAAACAACGTAAATATTGTTCAACTTTTTGGTTAGTGCGTTCAGCAGCTCCATTGGACTGAGGATGATAGGCAGAGGAGAAATTCAATTTGATGCCTAGTTGGGAGCAGAATGATCTCCAAAAACGGGAAACAAATTGGGAGCCTCTGTCAGAGACAATTTGGGAAGGTATCCCATGCAAACGGAAAATCTCCTTGGCGAATATCTCCGCTAATTCGGGCGAAGATGGGAGTTTAGGTAAGGGAATGAAGTGAGCCATTTTAGTAAATCTGTCTACCACAGTGAGGATGACAGTCTGCTTTTTAGAGATAGGCAAATCAACAATGAAGTCCATTGCCAGGCAGGACCAAGGCTTTTCAGGAACCTCTAAAGGGTGCAGAAATCCGCATGGAAGCGAATGGGGTAGCTTGGTCTTGGTACAAACTTCACATGCCCCGATGAATTCTTTAATATCCTTGCGTAAGTCAGGCCACCAAAAATCTTTAGAGACCAGCGCATAAGTCTTGCGGATGCCAGGATGCCCAGCCACCTTGCTGTTATGGAGACAGCGTAGCACCTCCAGTTGGAGAGCGGCAGGAACGAAGTGTCGATCCCCAGGGGTCTGTTTGGGTGCCAAATGCTGAAACTTCATGATCTCAGAAAGCAATGGAGAGTGAATCCTGAGATTCGTGTTCGCGATGATATTCCCCTTAGGAACTATGGAGGACAGAAGTGGTTCAGTTATAGTGGATGGTTCATATTGACGAGACAATGCATCGGCTTTAGAGTTCTTAGAACCAGGTCTATACGTAAGTACATAATTAAAGTGAGTGAGGAACAAGGCCCAGCGAGCCTGCCTGGCGGACAAGCGCTTAGCCTCCCCAATATAAGACAAGTTCTTATGATCCGTTAGGATAGTAACAGGGTGTAGTGTCCCTTCCAGTAAATGTCTCCACTCCTTTAAAGCCTTAATGACCGCTAACAGTTCCCTCTCCCCGATGTCATATCTGCTCTCAGGCCCAGAAAATTTTTTAGAGAAGAAACCACAAGGGTGTAACGGTTTATCCACCCCTAACCTTTGAGACAGAACAGCCCCAACTCCTGTCTCAGAAGCATCGACCTCGAGCAAGAAAGGCAGAGTCGTATCAGGATGAACTAGAATGGGAGCTGAGGCAAAAAGTTCCTTGATAGTCTTAAAAGCACCAAGAGCTTCCTCAGACCAGAACTTAGTATCAGCCCCTTGTTTGGTCATATTGGTAATAGGCGCAATGATAGAGGAGTAACCCTTAATGAAGCGCCTATAGTAGTTGGAAAAACCAATAAACCTTTGGATAGCCTTGAGTCCTTTGGGCAAAGGCCAGTCTAAAATAGATTGGAGTTTACCAGGATCCATTTTAAAACCTTCCCCAGAAATCACGTACCCAAGAAAGTCTACCTGAGACCGATCAAAACTGCACTTCTCCAATTTGCAGTATAGGCCATGTTGCAGAAGTTTGTGTAACACCTTTCTGACCTGTCTATGGTGAGTCTCAATCTCCTTAGAGTGTATTAGTATGTCGTCCAGGTAAACAATGACACAATCATGCTGAAACTCCCTAAGTACCTCATTAATCAAATCTTGAAATACTGCAGGAGCATTGCATAGTCCAAATGGCATAACAGTGTATTCGTAATGGCCATACCGGGTATTGAATGCCGTCATCCACTCGTGACCTTGCTGGATTCTCACCAAATTGTAAGCCCCTCTGAGATCCAACTTGGTGAAGATTTTGGAGCCCTTAAGGCGATCAAATAACTCGGTAATCAGTGGGATAGGATAGGCATTTCTGACAGTTATTTTATTCAAGCCTCGGTAATCGATACAAGGTCTCAGCGTGCCATCCTTCTTCTTAATGAAATAGAACCCCGCCCCGGACGGAGAAGAAGACCTCCTGATAAATCCCTTTTCTAAATTCTCCTGAATATACTCCTCTAGAACCGAGTTTTCCTGAACAGACAAAGGATATACATGGCCCCTCGGAGGCATAGTCCCGGGTAGAAGCTTAATTTTACAGTCAAATGACCTGTGTGGCGGCAAAGAATCGGCATTCTTCTTGTCAAACACTGCCCTTAAGTCTAGGTAAAGGTCTGGTATTTGTCTCTCTGTGGACTGAGTAGGATTCTCCTGTATGTTAATATTAGCTAATGGAGAAACCTTGCACAAACACCGATCCTGGCAGCCCTGGCCCCACGAGAGTATCTCCCCTAACTCCCAATCGATAATAGGGTTATGTTCTTTCAACCATGGGTACCCCAGAACTATGGGAACGGAAGGAGACGAAATGAGCAGAAGAGATAAATTCTCCACGTGTAGGATACCAACATTTAACTCAATGGGTATGGTCTCACGAAAGATAACAGGGTCTAGTAGTGGTCTACCATCTATGGCCTCAACGGCCAAGGGTGTCTCCCTTAGCTGAGATGGGAAATTGTTTTTACTAGCAAAGGCTTGGTCGATAAAATTCTCAGCAGCACCGGAATCTATCAAAGCCATAGCCCTTACTACTTCCCTCCCGCAAGTTAAGGAAACTGGTAGCAGAAGCCTGTGATCTTTATAATTAGGAGTAGAGGACAAAATAGAAACACCCAAGGCCTGTCCTCTAGAGAGACTTAGGTGCGAGCGTTTCCCGGGCGGTTAGAACAGTTCGAGAGTAAATGACCCTTCGCTCCACAATACATACACAAACCCTCTCTTCTCCTGTACTGTCTTTCCTCCTCAGAGAGGCGGGTATACCCTATCTGCATAGGTTCAGGAAGCAAAGATACCGTGGAGTCAGGACTTGGAAAAGCGGGGGCTAACCTAAAAGAAGGTCTCCGGTTCCTCTCTCGAGTGTTCTGTCTCTCTCTTAAACGTTCATCTATACGAGAGATGAACGAAATTAAATCCTCTAAATTCTCAGGGAGTTCTCTGGTAGCAACCTCATCAAGGATTACTTCAGATAAGCCATTCAAAAATACATCCATATACGCCTGCTCATTCCACTTGACTTCTGACGCCAGAGACCTGAACTCTAGTGCATAATCCACCAGTGTTTGGTTCTCCTGTTTCAGACGCAACAGTAATCTGGCTGCATTAACCTTTCTACCTGGAGGGTCAAATGTTCTTCTAAAAGCAGTTACAAAGGCGTTATAGTTATAAACGAATGGGTTATCGTTCTCCCATAATGGGTTGGCCCATCTCAGAGCTTTCTCAATAAGTAGGGTGATAATAAATCCTACCTTTGCAATTCAAAGTGGATACTAATTTGGTTTAAGAAACCACGACACTTCTCAGGAGCCCCACCATAGCGTACTGGGGGGGTAATGCGAGAAGAAGCACCCACTGTGGCTACCTCTAGACCTGAACCGACAGGAGAAACAGGGGTATTACATATCTCCTCTGGTGGGTTATTGGCACGAGATAATAGAGCCTGTAGCGCAAGCGCCATCTGATCCATTCTGTGATCCATGGCTTCAAACCTAGGATCAGGAGAAGCCAGCTGACTGTTTGTACTTGCAGGATCCATTGGCCCTGTCGTAATGTCAGGATTGGGACAGGGATCCAACACGCACAGTACAAACAGTAGCCAGATACGTATACCGGACCTTAGAATGGCCGGACTAACGTAAGTAGTACAGTATAGAATGGTCAAAGACAAGCCGAGGTCGAGGGTAACAGAAGACAGGTAAGCGAGAGACAAGCCGAATCAAGGGTAACAGAGATAAGCAGAGTAAGGTAAACAAGCCGGGTCAAAACCAAAAGGGATAATAGAATACACAAGCACTGAGTGACTAGAACAAGCTAGAACCACGACAGGGCAATGAGCTAATGAAAGAAGCTCTGTTAAATACCCTGTTCAGAGCAGTAACCACGCCTCCAAGGCGTCCTGATTGGTCCTGCAGCAATCGAGTGACAGGTCGTTCCGGAGGAGTGTCCTGATGACAACTTCCTGCCTAGATGCTGTAAAAGTCACTTCCTCGCGGCCGGCCTTGCATGACCGGATAGACCGTGGGGAAGGGAGCCATCAGGCCGTCTGGATGGAGGAACAGCTAAATCTCTACCTCTTTCGGAGGTAGAGACCACAGGTACCCTGACAGAGACAGATCAGAGGCAACAGCTGCATACTTGAATACAAGTAAGAATTTACTATCTTTAGGCCGGTCAGGGGAGGCTAGATCGTGTTTATAACACTAGAGGGTCAGGAATACATGTTTGATTAAGCATGCAATATGATTTACTGAGCAACTGAAGTTCAATCTTCTGCAATTACAAAGACATTGCCAAGTTCCTATGGCCTCAAGGCTCAGT
Organism: Pelobates fuscus; assembly: GCF_036172605.1. Lineage (NCBI taxonomy): Eukaryota > Metazoa > Chordata > Amphibia > Anura > Pelobatidae > Pelobates > Pelobates fuscus. Next base: position 32,116,399 of record NC_086328.1, read on the forward strand.
CATTTTTTTTATTGCCAAATTTCTGTAGAAATACATAATTACAATTTACCTGCAATGTCACTCTTCCATTTACTAAGCTCTCTTACATCACCACCAGGACAATCTTAGTACTACACTTTCATTATTTCCCGACACAACTCATAATATAAATTACCTATAGGTATTTTTTTATTTTATTTTTATGACTCCTTTTTCTTTTTTTTTTTCTTCAAACAGTGTTCCAAGATCTACCTGGATGTGTGGTTGAGTACACTTACTATGTTTCCCTAGTTACAAGTTGATCATGATCTAATATGTCACCAGAGGTCCCAGTTCCACTACATACCTAAGATTCCCATGTGTTCTGTGCTGTTCCCAACAAACACTACCTTGAAGTGGCTCTGAAACCTGCTGGCCACCTTACCTGAAGCTGTGCCCAGTGGGCGTCACCATGCTGGTCAGACCACCTAACTAGTTTGTATGCTTAGCAAAATGCCTAATTATGTATATCCACCTACCTAAAATCCTCATAAACTGTAAGCTTGTTAGAGCAGGGCCTTCTTCACCACTACTCCTTTCTATAATTGTATAACGTTGCGGAATATGTTGGCGCTATAAAAATGATGACAATCGTAATCCTCTGGAAGCTGTGTTAGCAGTGTCAGTGCAACACTGAAGTCTACAGAGAATCCCGCAAAATCACAAGAGACTCCATATACAACCTCTTGTGGTCTTTGAGAAGTAGCCCGATTTCTACAGCCGTCCATTCCCCAGCCTTTGCAAGTGACAATACTTGGTAGCAGAAGCTCTGCCTTTTGGCAAGTTTTATCAATCTTGTGCTTTACCATAAGACAAAAAAACTTTTTGAAATACTATTTCATGATTTTTTTTTGTATTTTTTAATTTTTTTTTGCAAGATATTCTAGTACATTCCTTCACAGTAGCCAAAATCATTATTTTCCCAACACCAGTAAAAGATATGGAGCTAATCCAGTGCAGTTTGTCCTACTTACCGTAATTGGTGTCATTTATGTATTTGCTCTGAATTTTGTAAGAGAAAATGTAGGGGAAATCATTTTGAGGCTCTAAGTAAATCTGTGCCCCCTGCTCATTTCCTAATCCTGTGCTGTAAAATCTAAAGAAAATAATAAAATGTGGGAATATCACACTGTGTGCATGGTTGTGTAAAAATACAGTGAAGGAGGAGGAAAGTCGCTAACCCTAATCGTGTTTAGATAGGCGGTATTATCCGTGCAGGGGTTCTGCGCACACATTTGCCAGGGAGCCCATTCTTCCGTTAATCTTTTCGTCCAATGAGAAGCAGGTAAAATGTTAAAAAAATACACAGCATGGGTCTCGTATACCTCTACGGATAACCAGGAAGGACTCTGGGCTCCTTCTCAGTTGCAAGTGCGAAAGATCTCCACAATAAGACCTCAATCTAACAGCCATTATTCTTATCCATTCCTAAAATGCTAAATTCTCACTGCTAATGATTTTAATGAATGGGGAGCATAATTTCCCATCTTCTATATTATTATTTTATGTATGTTTTTTGTCTCCCTCGCCCCACACTGATGAGCATTGAATGAGTTACTAGAATGATGCCAATGGCACTCTTTTTTTGCTATTGCTTTTCCAAATATTGTAGTTAAATGAAACTTGCATTCATTCTGCAGAGCATGCATTTATTTTTTCAATGTCATACAATATCACCCCTTTCATAACATATAACAATGCGGATTATAAATTAGGTTCCAACATCGTATAATAAAATTATCACCTGTGACACAAAGTAAAGGCTATTCACATAACTTGGCTTTGAAATGGATCTTGGTGGAGAAGCAGGATGTTTACTAACAAATTGTTGAGATGGTTGGAAGTGAGCCAGGGGTTGAATGGAAATGTTAAGCTGGGAGGCTTGCCAAACCTCCTGGATCATCATTTTGATAACCCTGACCTGTGACTAAACCAGGAATTCGATGATCGTAGTACAAGCCATACACCAAGGAATGCAGTCGATTCAACAGAACCTGGCATTTTGGACCGAAAATACTGTGAATCTTACTCTACCTCTCTGTAACAATATAATCAATGTCATTCGCTTCACTTGTCAATGGTTTTAATGTCGTGGCCGATACATGTATGCTAGAAATTCTAAGTCTTGCTGTTGGTGCAGCTAAGTAGTTTCTAACAAGATCTTGCATTGCTGAGTGGCCAAAGACCGCGAGTGTACGCACAAGTTAATTTAATGTTAACTCACGAGCTAACAGCAGTTAGCAGGATAATATTAGGAGATAGTTTCAATGGGCCCAGGGATTAATTTAACTTTCTATGCCTGTGGTGGTATTGTTATTATGTTATATCCTATAAACACCTGCCTATTGCTGGGCAGGGCCTCTCTTTTTCACTCACTATATACCGGCTTTGCCAGTCACTGCTCTCTACCTTGTTCTACGCTGCTATACGAGAGAGCTGTAGTGGGAAAATTAAAGAATTAAAGGGATACTATAAGTGCCAGGAATACAAAGTTGTATTCCTGGCACTATAGCCCCCTCTGCCTCCCACCTCCCTATCGCCCCCCCTGTCTGGGTAAATAAAGGGTAAAAACAATTTATTTACTTGCCTTATCCCAGCGCCGATGTCCCTCAGTGCCGGGCCGACGCTCCGCCACCTCCGACAGGCCTGCGACAAACGGGTGCTAATGTGCATGCGCAGCAAATGCCACGCATGCCACGAAAATCTGACGTTGGATGTCCTCATTTAGAGCGTGAAAACGTCCAGCGTCCGCTACCGGACCAAAGGTCCGTTACGATTCAGGAAGCCCTCTAGTGGCTGTCTGGCAGAAAGCCACTGTGGGCAGACTTAGAGCTGCAATGTAAACATTGCAGTTTCTCTGGAACTCCTATGTTTAAGATTGCAGCACTAGGTGCAAAAGGTATATTGTACTCAGACCATTTCAATGAGCTAAAGTGGCCTGGGTGCCCACAGTGTCCCTTTAATGTTTGTGTATTTACACATCTGTGTATGTTCAGTTATATATAGTGTGAGTGTGTGTTTGGCTATTTACTTATGTATATGTGGGTGTGTTTGACTATTTATTTGTAAATGTACGTGTGTATGTTTGGCTGTTTTTATATGTATGTGTGTATATTTGGCTATCTAAGTGTGTTTGGTAAATTTTATTTGTATGTAAATAGTTTTGTGAGTGACTATGTTCGAATGTGGCTTGTTCAATTTGCATGTGTGTGACCTTGATGATATGAGAGGGACAGAGAGTGTGGTGGTGGTGGTGGGAGGGCTAATGACAGCTTGGCCTGAGGAAGCCCAAAATAAAAAATGCATCTCTGATTGGCTGTCTCTTACATTTGTTATTGCAGTCTCTTTAGATTAGTAACCTCTAGCCAAATGCAATATCTGATGCACACGAAAGGAATAATTGCGATCTTAGTTGAAAAACTTGATGAAGTGCATTGTAAAATGACTAAACACAGAACAAGGAAACAAAGATAATGGCATAGATCCTAGGGAGTTTTTATGTTTTATGGAAAAAAAAGCCGATCATCACGTTTCTCCTGTATTAAGGGAGAGAGAACACGGAAGATGGAAAAATTTTAATTGAAATATGTGCCTCAAGCATATGATCGCAGTTTGTACAAATAATGACGTAGATTGAAGAAAAAAAAACCCCCTAAAATACTGTTAATCTTTTCATCAGGAAAGTATATTAACAACAAATAAAATGTCAAGATAAGTTTAGCTCAAAATACATCAGGCTAGGTTCCTTCTATGATTCTCTAGGTTGTTTTTAATGTAAGCACGTTTTAGGGGAGCAAAAATAGCATGTAACCTTTTTTTATATTTATTCAATAGTATCTGTATTATCATCTGCTGGCATATCCTTAAAGGCATTACATCCAATCCTTACTGATAATACTGATATTTGGACATTCACAAAAAAAGGACAATCAGAACATTGTAGTCTCTTCACCGTTAGGAAAAAGTTGGCCCAGTAATTTACAGTGACATACATTTTCCAATAATTCTCCGGACTGATTATTTAAAGTGGACAACCACATTGCCTCATCTCACGGGGAAACCTGGCTAGGAACGGTGGTATCTGACTCCATTATCTTTCCTTCCTTAAAGGGACATTGTAGTAACCCAGACCACTTAAGCTCAATGAAGTGGTCTGGGTGCCAGGTCCCTCAGGTTTTAACCCTTCAGATGTAAACATAGCCATTTCAGAGAAACGGCTATGTTTACATTGCAGGGTTAATCCAACCTCTAGTGGCTGTCTTCCTGACAGCCGCTAGAGGCGCATCTGCGAAGCTGGATGCAAAATTGAGAAATGCTTTCCTATGGACTGTTTGAATGCGCGCGCGGCACTTGCCGCGCATGCGCATTCCGCTCCACTCGGGAGCTGACGCTGGCAGGGTAGAAGAGGGTAGGAGAGGGGTTTTAACCCCTTCAGTGCCAAGAGTGGGGGACCATGAGGGTGTGGGCACCCTTAGGGCACTATAGTGTCAGGAAAATGGGTTTGTTTTCCGGACACTATAGTGGTCCTTTAACTTCTTTCTCTCCCAACCAACCCCTTCCCCCAATTCCATTCTCTCTCTGCACAAACCAACTTCTTTCCTAACTCCATTCTCTCCCTCGATCAAGTTCTTCCCCAACTCCATTCTCTCTCTTCCTCCCAACCAACCAACCAACCCCATTCCTTCAACTCCATTCTCTTTCCTCAGTGAAATCCCTTCATCAACTCTATTATCTTTTCATTCTCTTCCAACCAACCCCTTCCACCAACTCAATTCTCTTTTCTTCATGCAGCACTTCCCCTAACTCCATTTATTTTCATTCTCTCTCTCCCTTTTTAACCAACCCCTTCCCAAACTCTGTTCTCTCTCCCAACCAACTACTCCACTGACTCCTTTCTCTCTCCCCACTTACCAACCACCTTTCTGACTCCATTCATTCTCATTCTCTCTCTCTCTAGTCATGACACTCCTTAGTTAATATGCCTTTGTGCAGTACTCACACTCACCACTGTTTCTGTTTGGCACTGTTTCTCATTTCTTTTCGTTAAGCACTACACCTGGCCCTTCTTTAGCACCTATATATTCTGGTTTCTCCCCTCACTCCCTGTCAGATCATTATCCTTCATCCTGTATCTGCTGTCTGCTGGTTCCAGCGATTCTGACTCCTTGCTCCTTGCTCCTGTGTCGTGTCGTGTATCCTGATCCTGTGTTCCTGTTCCGATGTCCTTATGGTCCTGTGTTCTCGTCTCTGCCGTGTCCTGTGCCTCCCGTTCCAGTGTTCGCTTGCAGTATTCCTGCCTAAACTCCATTTCCAGTGATTCTGACCTTGCTGCCTTATTTTCGTGTGACCTGCTTTGGGCTTTGCTCCTTGGTGTTTTTTATTAAGTGCTTGGTGGCTTAGGATCTGTGCCCCACTTATATTCTGTGGTGGCTGCACTATCCTGCCTAAGGCCTTTACTTTTGCCTAAGGACTATCACATGTACTCTGCCTGCTCTATTGTATTTATATTGATTTCTTGTGTGTGTGTGTGTGTGTGTGTGTATATATATATATATATATATATATATATATATATATTTGTGGCATTGTACACAATTTTTTTGTATATATTATCCTTTGGTTTTTGATTGCTCCATTCATCGTGTCCTTGCATTATTTCTCTGCTAAGTGGGTTCCCACATTTAAAGGGACAGTGCTGTTGCAGGGCAGCACCCCTTCATGCCATTACATCTCTCTAGTATATATTTACATAATGACCAACATGCAAATTGCCCAAGTCTGTGAGACTTCAAATAATTCTAACCTCTCCAAGATGTGTCATGAGCACACCCCCGCGGAAAGTTCTCTATCATAACATATTTGTATTCACAAATAAGAAAATCCTCAACTAAGCAAAACTCACTTTTTTCACACACCACTTAACCTGTATTAAGATCTTTTGAAAAAATGCTTAAAAAGCAGCCAACTAACACATGATTGTTCGATCAACAGATTGATTTACACAAATTATAATGTCCTCTAACATCACACCACTGCTAAACCTAGTCAAATTCATAGTCAACACACTAATATGATATAACTGGAAATTAACAATAATAATCTGGATATTAAAGCCAAATTCATCATTAATCATTTTTAAAGTCCATTATTTTCTGCGGTTATATAACAGTATAAGGTTACATAAACTGTTAGTACAATGAAATATTTTCAGGTTCCCCAAATCTAAAGATGTAGATTTATGGCTTAACCCCTTAAGGACACATGACATGTGTGACATGTCATGATTCCCTTTTATTCCAGAAGTTTGGTCCTTAAGGGGTTCAAGGGTCGCTGTAGACACCCAGATCACTTTACCTGATTGAAATGGCCTGGTTGCAGTGCCCCTGTCCCCATTAACCCTGCAGATAAAAACATTGCAGGTTTAGAGAAACTGTAAGTACTTTTAGTGGCTGTCTCTCTGGTTCTTCCTGACTTTTCACAGAGTTTAACTCTGTGAAACAAGGCTGACGTCCTCACGCTCTGCATGAGGCCATCTAATGTCTTGCAAATTCTCATAAGAAAGCATTGGTTCAATTGGTATGGGGAAGGCCTAATGTGGAAGACAACGCCGAGTGACCTCTGTGCTGGAGTCAGGAAAGTGTCTAAAGGGGGGGGTTAGTCCTTTAAGTCAGTGCTCCCCAACCTTTTTATCGCCGCGGACCGGTAAACATTTGATAATTTTTCCGTGGCCCACTTGTTTTGATTTAATAAGACAAAAAAAAAACCAGTCACATATATTAAAAAAACACGCAGACACATACATAGTCAGAAAATCACAAACACAGTCACATAAAGACATAGACTCAAAATTGTGTGTATGTGTGTGTGAGCGGTGCAGTGTGTATGTGAGGGTGGCAGTGTGTGTGAGAGTTGCAGTGTGTGTGTGTTTGGGGCGGTGTGTGTATGGGGGGCAGTGTTTGCGGGGCAGTGTGTGTAGTGTGTGTATGGGGCAGTGTTTGGGGGCAGTGTGTGTAGTGTGTGTATGGGGCAGTGTGTGTAGGGCTGTGTGTGTACTGTGTGTATGGGGCAGTGTGTGTATGGGGGCAGTGTGTGTATGGGGAGTAAGGAGGGTAGGGAGGCTTTTTTTTATTTATTTAATTAAATATAATATATTGATGTCCCCCCTCCCTTCTTACCTTTACTGGGAGGAGGGGGGACATTTCTTAGTCCCTGGTGGTCCGGTGGGGATTCCCTGGTGGTCCGGTGGTGGTGAGATGAACTCTAGCCAGTTACAGGGCTAGAGTTCACTCTCGCGAGATTTGGAGCGTTGCCGTGGTTACCACGGCAACGCTCCAAATCTCGCGAGAGGAGGACCCGGAGGAGCTGCAGGTAAGAGCTCCTGGGTCCTCTCTCCCTCCCCTGCCGGCTGCCAGCACCGTGCCTGCGGACCGGGGAGGGAGATCTCTGATCTCCCCTCCGGTCCGCAGGCACATTGCAGGGCTGGCACTTGGGCAATGCCAGCCCTGCATTAGCCGGCAGGCTCGCACACCCCTGGGCGGCCCGGTACCGTTTGATCCACGGACCGGTACCGGTCCGCGGCCCGGGGGTTGGGGAACACTGCTTTAAGTGCACTGGTGGGGTGGTTGGGGCAGAGGGGCACTATAGTGTTAGTAATACAGCTTTGTATTCCTTTGTAAGACTTTTATTTAACTACACTGGTTCTGCATAAAACGTATTGTCAGGAGCAGTATAAGCATCATTTATAAAACCAAAATATATCTGTGATATAATTTATTTCTTTATTAACACATCATTTCATTCAAAAACAGTGTTTATATTTTGTTGTTGTTGTTGCTTTTTAGATGTTTGAAGTCTGAGACTTAAAGGAACACTATAGTCACCTAAATTACTTTAGCTAAATAAAGCAGTTTTAGTGTATAGATCATTCCCCTGCAATTTCACTGCTCAATTCACTGTCTTTATCCTGTTCAATCACTTTGTTTCTGTTTATGCAGCCCTAGCCACACCTCCCCTGGCTATGATTGACAGAGCCTGCATGGAAAAAAAAACTGGTTTCACTTTCAAACAGATGTAATTTACCTTAAATAATTGTATCTCAATCTCTAAATTGAACTTTAATCACATACAGGAGGCTCTTGCAGGGTCTAGCAAGCTATTAACATAGCAGGGGATAAGAAAATCTTAATTAAACAGAACTTGCAATAAAGAAAGCCTAAATAGGGCTCTCTTTACAGGAAGTGTTTATGGAAGGCTGTGCAAGTCACATGCAGAGAGGTGTAACTAGGGTTCATAAACAAAGGGATTTAACTCCTAAATGGCAGAGAATTGAGCAGTGAGGCTGCAGGGGCATGTTCTATACACCAAAACTGCTTCATTAAGCTAAAGTTGTTCAGGTGACTATAGTGTCCCTTTAAATTTGGAACCCACAGGCTTCCTTAATTTCTTGCAATCTGTAAGTCGGTACCTGTCACATAGCAGTTACCCTAACTCTTACTCTATTTTGCACCTCACATTGTATTGATTTTTAGAATACTACTGTTCTAATGCTTTCTGCAACTCAATATAGACCTACTACGGCTTTTCTCTTACGTATAGTGACACCAGCTGGGTTACTGATATAGCATTGTGGATTTACTCTTACCACCTCACAATTTGACATTTGGGGATATAAAAGTTAGATGAATTGGCTGTCATGCTTACAATTATTTAATATTATTTTTATTATTTATAAAGCGCCAACAAGTTCCGTAGCGCTGTACAATGGGTAGACTAACAGACACTTATTTGTAACCAGACACGTTGGATGCACAGAAACAGAGGGTTGAGGGCCCTGCTCAATGAGCTTACATGCTAGAGGGAGTATGATATGATAGAATGATTTTCTTAATTGGCTACACCAGTGACTATAGTCCCACTGTTGCATTAGGTGTCTTTAGATATATGTGGATAAGATTTATCACTGTCATGCTATCATGATTACAATGTTTGGTAGAGTTCTAAAAGTGAAATAAACACCAACTAAAAGTATCTGCCAATCCCACCAGCTTTCGTAGCCATTGCCCTGCTTTTTGAACTTTTGTACCATTTTTGAAATCATAACACATACGTTTCCCTTATACAGGTCTAACATCGAAATCTGGGAAAGTGCAATGTGGTAAAATTACACCGACCTAACCGTTTTGCCTGTCATATTTTTGGCAGAGAATTGTAAGCATTGTTTTACCACATCTGGGGATCTTCTGTTGGCCACTCCTGATGTATGGGGGGACCCCATGATGTTTTATCAGAGTACCTATAATTTATCAACTTTTTATATTTAAAAGGTTTCTTAGAGGTAAAGAAGCTGAGTTGGCAACGATCTCTTTTAATCCTACATTGATCTAAACAATTTTTGTTTGTTTATAATTTATAAAGCAGGCTCTAGTGAATTTGTTTCCAAAACTAAGATAGGCGATTGAGAAATGTATTTATATTGGGAATAAGACACCACTTAATGAAATTAATTAACAAGAGATTCCAAGCTGTGTAGAATACTCAAAAAGGGAGTTTTTTTGCACTCGGAGAAAAAAAAAGCAAAAATAGAGACAATAAGATTGGTATATTATCTGCCCACAAATTGTAAATGATATATCCTATAAATGTATGTAAAGTTAGTTATTTTTTTTTTTTTTTTGTTTGACCTGAAAAATGAAGTATGTGACAGGAGATCCACGGCCTAGAAATGTCCTTTATAATGATACAATGATACAACACATGGTATTTAAATGGATCCGAAAGACAAAGGCAGAGAACAATCAAATACTAAACTACCCAGAGATACATACGCAAAAAAAAATATATAAATATATATACACATCTACATATACACTTATATTCATAAACATAGAATGTGACGGCAGATAAGAACCATTCAGCCCATCTAGTCTGCCAAATTTTCTAAATACTTTCATTAGCCCTGGCCTTACCTTATAGTTAGGATAGCCTTATGCCTATCCCACGCATGCTTAAACTCCTTCACTGTGTTAACCTCTACCACTTCAGCTGGAAGACTATTCCATGCATCCACTACCCTCTCAGTAAAGTAATACTTCCTGATATTATTTTTAAACCTTTGCCCCTCTAATTTAAGACGATGTCCTCTTGTTGTGGTAGTTTTTCTTCTTTTAAATATGGTCTCCTCTTTTACTGTGTTGATTCCCTTTATGTATTTAAATGTTTCTATCATATCCCCCTGTCTCGTCTTTCCTCCAAGCTATACATGTTAAGTTCCTTTAACCTTTCCTTGTAAGGTATTTATATAAAGATAAATATAGATTACCTGAACACATGGAAAATCATATTTTAACAGAAACACGAACAAAAATAGTGTTCAGAGTTTTACAGACATGTTTCTACCTATTCTCCTTTGTAACTATGTGGTTTAAGTCTGTTTTTACTGGGGAACATTTCACTTGGCCCACAGACCTGTTATCTAGTACAACTGTTGAACAACTACATCTCCCAGAATGCTTTGTTAGCCTTTAGACATGTGAGGTGCCGTTCTAAAACAGCTGGAGATCTACCTGTGTATACTAGACTCTTCCTGTGTCTCCTTTAATACCTCAACAAAGTACTCACCACACTCCAGCATATCAGATGGTTGGTATCAGGGTCTTCGACCAGTGTCCAAAGCTTAGTAAGGAAGGCTGGCACATTGTTACAGTACCCATCCATCGCCAGGGCATTGGCAGATTCCTGCATGTTGATAGATTCTTGCTACTCACACTCCATGCCGTTGAGGTGGTACGGTGTTAGGGACTGCCGAGAGGGACCCATATACTGAGGTCACAGTGTCACAATGACAGAAGCTGCAGCTGATTCACACCACTGTCACACTGTTAAACACTCAGCACTAATTCGCTGGTACAACCCCCCCTCGCACCTTTTGCCATCGCAGAACAATAGCCAAAGTGAGGCAGCATTCAGCCCCTGCTACAGAACTCTGAATAAACATGCAGCATCATGCAAAGACAGCACACAGGATGGGTATCACAAACACACATATAGCTAGATCAGGACAGCTACATATGGGTTATCATATATAATGTTATGTATATTCTATGTGTGGATAGATCTGTATCTTGTTTTAAACGGCATGTACATCTACAGACTCATTTTATTGAGGGGGAAAAAAGAAACCTGAAGACTAACCCAAATCCCTGTGTACGTTTAACAGAAGGTTTTGGTACCAACGAAATGGTCATTAAAGTGTAAGCTCACATGCCAACGTAAAGTCTTGAAGTCAAAACCCCTTATGTGAGTCCTAATCTCACAATTCACCTTGTTGCTTTTAGTTTAAAGGCAAAATCTGTAACGAGACAGAAAGGCATGAATTTCGTCAAACAAATGAACCCTTATTAGGACACACATGGATTTGGTGGTGGTACTGTAACATGGAAGCGTAATACCAAAACAAATTAACCCTGTCCTTAAACTCCCATTATTACTGGGCAGCAGCAATGGCTAGAGTATTAATCTGCCCAAATATGCAAATAACTATGCTTATAAACCTTTTTTTTTTTTTTAAAGTTAATTGGTAATCTATAGAACTAGATACAAAGTACATCTGGCCCTCTAATGATAAACAGGGGTAAAACTTGAGCAACTTAAGCATTTATTTCTACTATGGACTTCCAAGCATCATCAAGATCAATTGACAGTTTAGATTTTATTGTGGAACTAATGCAAGGCTCAAAGTAGCTTACAGACAGGGGTCTAATCAGTGGAAGGACCCAAATTTCCCAGTCTTACACTGACATTTCAACTCCTACAATATAATGGCTTAATGCCCATGGTATACACACAACGTGTGTTTTGAATGACACTATAGGCACAGTGAAGAGTTCTTGTCATATTAAATGGCACCTTTTCAGCTTTCAAAGATGGTATAGGCTTCAATGGGATAAGATAGGGAAATGTGGTCCTTTCTTTCATTGATTAGGCCCTTGACCGTCGGAAATATTGGTGTTCATAATGCAAGTCTCTGGCTGAGCAGTCTGCCATCTGAACAGTGTTGCACAGTAGGTTAGTTTGGTAGTCCATTGCAACACTGGGTTATGGAACTGCTTAGATTACATATAGCAGCGTTTTTCAATTGGTGTTCCGTGGAACCCTAGGTTTGCGCATGAACAAAATTTGGATTTTGCGGCGCCTTGCCCGTTGGGTATCGCTAACCAGGGGTCTGGTTAGGTGCCCTGTTGTATGGGATGCTGGGAGGAAGTGAAAGCACTTCCTCCCATACAGAATGCGCCGGCCTGAGGGAGAGCGGGGGCAGCGGGGAGTGAGCAGCTGGCACACCACCCTCTGCCAGCAGCCTGAAGGAAGAAAAAAGGTAAGTGAACAGCAAATATAAACATTTGTGTGTACCTGTGTTAAAGTGTGTGAATCTGTGTGTGTATGTACCACTTTGTATCTGTGTCAAGGTGTGTGTATGTCACTGTGTGTGTATATCTGTGTGCCAGTGTGTGTATCTGTCAGTATGTGTATCTGTGTACACTATGTGCCAGTGTGTATGTGTGTGTATCTGTGTGTCACATACATACACACACACACACACACACATAGAAAAACACTTGCACATACAAACCCAGATAAACACACTGGCACACATACACACACCTTGACATACAGATACATATACACACTGTGTGTCAAGGTGTGTATCAGTGTGTGCTAGTGTGAAGTGTGTATGTGTCGGTGTGCATCTGTGTATTTTTCGGTGTGTGTCTATGTGTCAAGGTGTGTGTATCTGTTTGTGTTTGTATATGCCAGTGTGTGTATCAGTGTCAGTGTGTGTGTGTGTATAGGACTGTGTATGTGTCAGTGCGTTTCTGTTTGTTAATGTGTAAGTATGTATGTGGCAGTACATGTACAGACATCCCAGCAATCAAACACCAACACACCACACACTCCTGCAAACACAAACATGGCATAAAAAGACACCCCTGAACTGTAACTCCAAAATTATATACATACACTAAAACACCAATACTACACACAAATGTGCTTCTGCATTTAAAATCCAACACTACATCCAAACACACCTCTGCACGCAAATGCAAACATTACATACAAACACATCCCTGTATTAAAATGCTAAAATTATATACAGACACTAACGCTGCACCCCTGCTCCTAAGTACTACAATCGGTTTGTTATCTGTAGAAATTAGTGTGTGTTTATATAGTAAACAAAAGATAAAAGATTGCCAAAAAAGAAGACATTATGCTCTGCTAATTGAAAGGTTTATGCAACGGCGTGACATTTGTTTTCCACGATGTCATTCCACGGAAAAAAATTAATTGGGAATCCCTGACACATATGCACATCTGTGTACTAGAGAAAGGTCATTGGCAGCTGGAGTGTTTTCTTTCTTTTTTCAGAGCATGCTGGTGTTATATCATCAATGTATGTGTATGTAAGATTGTATTGCCCTATTTAACGCATTATTACGTTACAGCAACTCTTCTGCTAGAATCTGAAGTAGGCTACCAGGGTTGTGTTCTGTATTTCACCACATTATGATGTTGAATCGTAAATCAATGCAGAATATACTGAATAAATCAGAGGGGAGGGGGTATCTGGGAGCCACCTTTAGCTCCATGTGCCCTCACTGCGTTCAGATTTGTCAGGAAGGTGGGGATTGAATGAAATCGTGAATAATACCAGCTTCCGGGACATTGTGTAACCCACACAGCTGCAAAAGTGCTGATCAAAACCCAACAAGTAGACTTTTCTTATAAAATCAGATTAGAATGTCCATTCAGAGCAGTGAGTCAGACTAGAAAAGCCAACTCTGTCATTTTCTCTTCTACAGGTGTTAATACACACATGGGTGAGAATGAATCTAAAACATGCAAAACCAATCTGAAACTTGGTCTGCCACCAACTGTTATTAGAGCAAACAGGGACACCTAGTGGACATTCTATGGTACTGACAAACAATATAATTACATTGTAGCACACATTGCACAATCAAACTGCATTGTTTAAGAGAAACAGAAAAACAAAATGTGTTCTACAAACACAAACTGCTGGCCCTGGATCAGCAACTTTTCCGAAATGTGATAAGACATGTGGTTTGAATTTGCACTTAACCTGTAGATTGGGGCATTTTCCCTTTTTTGTAGATTTTACGGAAAATTTTACGGATGATCGTAGGATCAGCAGGGGGAGTCCTCACAAGCCGAAGCATGGCATTCCACCGGGTCGGATCAGGCTGTGAAAACATAAAGGAACAGGAGCCCACAGGTTAAAGTCGATACTTGCAACCAATTTCAAGGCCAGACGATGCAAAGCCCCACAGACATCTGCAGTCCCACAACTCATAGTGATTAGAACAATTCAAGGTACATAATCAAAACCCCGTTACGACACAGGCCCCACTTACCAAACCAAACCATTCGATGTATCTCGTCTAAACATACAATAAACTGGGTGGGAAATAATAACATAACATGAGAAATATAACATTGGTGGGACAATACTCTCCTCCGTGTCTTTAATAAAATCATGATTTTTCAGCATGTAATAGCAAAATCATGCAATTTTATAACAAGACACGGAGGCTCATATTGCAAGTTTAAAGCAGGTCCACTACTGCAGCAAACGTATGCGGGCCGGTCGAAAGTAAAATTCCCGGAAAGTAGATTCCCTTGACCAGTCGGCCGTCCTCATGAGATCCTCCAGACGCGCACCTGCAGTCCTCATCGAAGAGGCCGAGGCCCCCCTGACCGAATGGGCGCCAAAGACCGTGGTATTAATGCCCGCCTGAGACAATAACCACTTCACCCAACGTGACAATATGGTGCTAGAAACCGGGTGGAAAGGAGGACGAAAGGATAAAAACAGCTGTGGAGAGATAGCGGAACGGGGAAGTTTGGTGCGATCTTCATATTCTCGTAGGCAAGCCACTGGACACAATGCCAGAGAGGTAGGGAAACTCGGATAGGACACCGATTTGATAGACGTTTTTGTGCGTCGACTGATGTTGAACGTTACCCCTTCTGGAGTGTATGATCTGACATCAAAGTCCAGAGCTCTGACGTCCGAGACCCTCTTGCAGGAGACGAGGCAGAGCAGGCAAACCAACTTGGCTGATAATTGTTTTAAGGAGAGTGCGGAATTAGCGGGCCAGGATGAGAGAAAAGACAACACAACGGAGACATCCCAGGTCGTGGAGTAGCGAGGCCTGGGTGGTCGGGAAAATCGATAGCCCTTGAGGAGTCGGCACACTAAGCAGGACATCCGTCAAAGCCTTGATGAGTCGAAGAGATGGCAGACCGATAGAGATTGATAGTCCGGTAAGCTTTTCCTGCTTCAAAGAGGGAAGTCAGGAATTGCAGGACCATGGTTACAGGAGCTGAAACGGGATCCGCATCCCTAGTCAGGCACCAGCCAGCGCAAGCTCGCCAAGCTGACCCATATGCCTGTCTAGTGCCTGGAGCCCACGTTTCTGCCAACAGGCGTCTAGTTGTTTCCAAAACTCCCTGGATCTCCCAGGGTGCCCAGAGAACCGCCACGCCAGGAGCGGAAGGGAGCCTTCCAACAGGAGGGGGTGACATTGTCCCATCGGGTCCAGCAGCAGTTCTTGAAATGACGGCAATAGTCGGGGATAGTCCACTGTCATCTCGAGCATTTGAGGGAACCATGACTGCATCTCCCAGAAGGGGGTCACCTTCAGGGCCCGGTCCCTGCGGGTTTGCAGGAGTGACCGCGGAATCATGGAGAATGGAGGGAAAGCATACAAGAGGTCTCTGTTCCAGTCTTGCAGGAAGGCGTCTACTGCCTCCGCTGACGGATCCGGCCTCCAGGTGAAGAAACGTGGCAGTCGGGTATTGAGCCGGGATGCGAAGAGGTCAATGGCAAAGGGACCCCAGAGAGATGATATACTGGAGAACACGTCTGTGTCCAATCTCCAGTCGCTGGTGTCCGAAAGATATCATGACCCCCAGTCTGCTTGAACGTTGTGCAGGCCAGGTAAGTAGTCCGCGTTCTGTTCTAGGCAAAACTCCCAAAAGTATTTCGCCAATCTGGCCAACACCACAGACTGTATACCGTCCAGGTGGTTGACATATCTCACTGTTGAGACATTGTCCATGCGGAGGCGGATGCATGCCAGGGCCCGGTCCCTTGCGAAACTGCCAGGAGCTCCTGCGCGTTGATGTGTAGCCGGGATTTGGAGTCCGACCAGCGGCCCCCTGTCGAAACTCCCTTGAAATGGGCCCCCCAGCCATGGATGCTCGCATCGGAGTCGATGGTGGTTTCTGGCAGCGAGCCGAAGATCGCCTTGCTGTTCCACGCAGACAGGTTGAGGATACACCATCGTAGTTCGTCCCTCGTTTCGCTGTCCAGGGACACCAGATCCGCGTTGGATGCACCGGCCCTGAAGTGCGCTATTTTCAGGCGCTGCAGCGCTCGGTAGTGGAGTGGGCCCGGAAATACTGCCTGTATAGATGAGGCCAGTAGGCCGATGAGCCGTGCAAGCTGTCGCAAGGTGAGCTGGGGTCGGATGAGGTCTCTGCAAAGCTCTTTGCGGATGGATCGAATCTTGGACATCGGCAGGCTCAGCGTCGCCTGAGTCCACGAGGAACCCTAGGAATTCCATGCGAGTGGCGGGGGTCAGGCATGACTTTTCCCAGTTGATAATGAATCCCAAGCGGGAAAGAAGGTTTATGGCCAACCGTAGGTGTGTATGGAGAGTGGAGTGCTCCTGAGCCATGAGTAGGATGTCGTCTAGGTATATGATTAGACGAACCCCTCGACTGCGCAACCAGGCCATCGCTGGTCGCAGCAGCTTTGTGAAGCACCACGGTGCTGAGGAGAGGCCAAATGGCAGGAAGGTAAATCGCCAAATCTCGTGCCGCCAGTGGAAGCGCAGGAGGTCTCGGGACGTCACCGAAATCGGTACAGTCCGTTATGCGTCTTGCTAACCAGTCTTGCTAACCAGTAGGAGAAGATCTCGTAGCAGCTGAATACCCTCCATCTTGAAATGGCGGTACCGAACCATGGCATTGAGTGGGCGCAGATTTATGACGGGCCGCATTTGTCCGCCTTTCTTTTCCACCAGGAAAATGTTGCTTATGAAACCTGCGGGGTTGAGAGGTGCCCGTTCTATTGCCCCTTTGACAAGGAGGGTGGAGAGTTCTTCGTCGATCAATCTACGATCCCAGAGTGAGAAGCAGATCGGTCGAGGAGGGGGAATGTCTACAAGGTGCCCCACGAGTTCTATCTGGAAACCCCAAACAGTGGTCAGCACCCAAGGGTCTGAGGTAATTAGTGACCAAGCTGGGAAAAAATGTTGGAGTCTGCCCCCTACACAAACATGAGAAGAAATACGAGGTATGAGGAAACTCACCGTAAGGTCATCTGGAACTGGAGTTGCCACAGAAACCTCTGGATCGCCACTGGCGTCCGCATGACGGGAAGAAAGTGGAACGGGTATTAGTCTCCTGATAGTCAGCACGTTGCTGGAAGGAGCCTCGTCCCGTGCCACGGGATTGAAAGTAGGTACGGCCGGACAGACGGCTCCTGAATCTGCCGGCCCTGGTGGAGACCCGCCCCTGGAATACCCGTCTCATGGAGGCTTGGGCCTTGTCAAGGGCTGTAAATAGATACAAATGCAGAAAGATAAGTTCTGTGCTCACTCCCATCACTGGGCGGCAGCAATGACTACAGTACACATCAGCCCCAATATATAGTAAAAAGCAAAGAAAAACAAGTTACCTGCGCTCTCTCCTTAATCCCTATGTATTTTTAAACAAATGGAGGTTTTTTTAGTTACCTCCAATGGCCATGAGAGGATGAGCCCACCTGCCAACGTCAAGGCAGACCCCCCTAGGTGGGTCCGAACTCAAACCATTCACCTTGCTTCCTTGAGCCTCTGGCAAAAATCTCTAATGGCCATTGGAGGTAACTAAAAAAATGTGTTTAAAAATACATAGGGATTAAGCAGAAAGCACAGGTAACTTGTTTTTCTTTGGTTTTTACTATATATTGGGGCTGATGTGTACTGTAGTCATTGCTGCTGCCCAGTGATGAGAGTGAGCGCAGGACTTTGTTGTATCACTCAGCCTTGTTACAATGCAGCTGCCCATCCCATGTGTTCCCTATTAAGGGTTAATAATATATAGGGGTGTATATAAAAAATACCCCTTTCTGTCTCATTAGAGATTTTTGCCAGAGGCTCAAGGAAGAAAGGTGAATGGTTAGAGTTAGGACCCACCTAGGGGGGTCTGCCTTGACGTTGGCAGGTGGGCTCATCCTCTCATGGCCATTGGAGGTAACTAAAAAACCTCAATTTGTTTAAAAATACATAGGGATTAAGGAGAGAGCGCAGGTAACTTGTTTTTCCTCAAGGGCTGTAAATGCCCGAACGAAACGCCCTAGTCCTTAATAAAGGAATCGCCGAAGAGTAAGCCTTGGGCATCCTTACCAGCCTCTGTGAGGGCAAGATTGGCCAGCTTTGGTTCAATCTTAAACAAGATGGCTTTACGCCGTTCTATAGAGAGGGAGGTGTTAACACTCCCGGCAATACAAATTTCTCTCTGGACCCAACCACGTAGGTCTTCAGGGTTAACCATGCGGTTTCCCGCTCTGGCGTCTTCCGCCAAGTCAAACAATTTGACCAGGGGACCGAAAATATCCAGGTGTTTATCCTGGCAAGATTTCAAGGCAGAGTCTAGCCCTTTACGGGGTTCCAGCCCAGTTTAGTGAGGAACCGAGTCATTTTGGGGTCTACCTCAGGAGTGTCACATACTTTATTGGGCACCACAGGCCTGGCACACTCCGCCCTCAATTTGTTATGTGCCGCTTTGCTAAGAGGGCGGCGTACCCAATTCTCAAGGTATGTGGCAACGTGGTCGGCCGGGAGCCACTCTGCTGACCTCGGATGGTGTAGGTCATCTGGGTCGAAGAGTGGGACATTGAACGGGGTGCAGAGTCCCTGTATTGCCTCCGGACATCTCTGCCTGAGCAGAGGGAAGGAGGTCAAGGCCCACATCTGCGGAATCCATATCAGAGTCACTGTCTGACTCAATCTTAGCCTCCTCACCTGACCCGATATCTGAGTCTGAGTCTCTCTCTCTAACTGTGCTCTGGCACATTTCCATAGCCGCGCCCGTTCTGCTCTTTTGCGTGGATGAGACACACTTTCTGGGGCGACCGCAGGTACGCCAGTCATAGAATTTCTGGAGGCAGAGGGATGGTTGGACTTATGGGTAACCTTTCTGGGTGCCTCTCCCGGTGGGTCCACAGCAGGACGCGATAGTGGCGTCGTGGAGCCCGAGAAATGCTCGTCCGAAGGACGTGGCAATAGGGCTTGGGAATTAGCATGGAAGAAGGTAGATGACATGGACCCCATGGCTGCCATAATGGCGTCTGTCACTGAGCGCTGTAGCGCTAAGAATTGTGCCCTTTCAGGGTGGATGGTTCTGTCTACCAGGGTGGGTGGAGTGCCCGAGGTGACAGGGGTCTCACCCAAATTAAATGGGGCATCGGTCTCCCCAGAGGGTGGGGATCCAGAAGGTAGTCTGGGTTTAGACATAATGGAGAACAAAACAGGACCGAATCCCTAATAATTAAATTATCAGAATAGGAATTAAATTATCAGAATTATTAGGTTAGTCACCCAAAACTGAAAGCAATAGGTATAAGAGAGATCTCAACAGGGCCCAGACCAATGGCACACGCACACACAAGGTAGGGAGGAAGACAGGAAATCAGAAAATGGCCGCCGGAAACCTTGCGAGATTCGCTGCAAAATCCTGTGAAATTCGCTAAGTTAAAGAACCGACCGTTAGGTAGAAAGAAACTAATTCGTGGAAATAGCTAGACTAATATAAGTAAGAGGAGAAAAACAGATGAACTAGCAGACCGTTCGTGCAAAAATTAGTCGAACGCGGCAAACAGGCGAATGGTGCTATCTGCCGGTAAAATAGTGAACAGCATGTGTTCGTGACGAATCAGCCGAACGGGCTTAATTCATGCACGAAAACAGCCGAACAAAGCGGTGAATGGGCGCAAAAGGGACAGGGAGAGGTAACAGCAAGACGGAGATAAGGAAAAAAATCACAAGGACAGGGTCAAGTGAAAAGGGGTCTATAAACAAAAATATAACAGGGGAGGTCTGGACCCTGGGTTCACAGAAAAAACACACAGATGTTTAGCATAAAACAAGCAGAGAAAAAAATCTCTAAGAAAATAAGACAATAAAAGAATCAATAACAGATAAAAACCTATACAGTGTAATACAAGGATATCAATAATAATATCAATAGCAGGTAATCAACAAGTAAATTGTGTACTTATCTTTGTATTGGAGCAGCAAAGAAAGAGGGAAATGGAAGGGAAGTGCTGCCTATTATACTGGGACCTGAGCGGGGAGGGGCCTATGTTACTGTATGTTCATTATTTTTTTCATTCTGTTTGTATTCTTTGCTGCTATTGGTGGACACTAAAGAAAGGGATATGCAATTTGAGCCTCCGTGTCTTGTTATAAAATTTGAATGGCCATTTCTATTGCTATCCCAAGTCAAGAGGTTTTACAAATCTCCAGTAGGTGACAATATAGTGGAATAAAGTGGATTTTACAAATATTTCCAGTATATCAAGATATGTAAATCTATTAGAGGAAGGACATATTAAACTTGTCCTTGTGGATAAAAGTCTGTTGTGAGAAATGATGTACCATTTATATGTGTACACATACTGTAAGGGGTATCAGAGCCCAAAGAGCTCCTTACAAATACAGTAGTTGATTTTATATGTTGCTATTTAGTCTTCATTTGTTACTTATATACTTGAGTGTATATGCTCTTCACATGCTAAGTGAGGAAAAAAGCAGGAAAGAAAAAGTATATATACAATAGAGAATTGTTGGTGAACACATTACATTGAATTTATTAAACTTCAATTTCAAACTCAAATGTATATTTGTGTATTTCTGCTAATTTAAAACTACATACCTCTTAAAGAGACACATAAATACTGTGCTTTTTAGTTGTAGAATAAATACTATTGAAAAAATTAGTATCCCATGTATATGCATATATATTGCAATCAAATACAAATATAATTTAAGTATGCAGTATTTACAAAAATAAGTTATTTTTTAATTGGAATCCATAACTTCGCATAATTAACTAGAGACCTACAAAATCCCTTATTTAAAAAAAATGTTAAAGGACCACTAAAGGGTCATAAACACAAACATGTATTTCTTACCCTATAGTGTTAAAATCACTATCTAGCCAGCCTTGACGTCATAAACATAATATAATTTTACCTTATTTCCAGCGCCGTGTGGGTCTGCTGGCACTGGCTTTACCCCCAATCCACACCCATGGCTGACATCATCAGAAGTGATGATTTTAGCCAATTACAATGCTTTCCCATAGGAATGATGATCGCAGACAGGGGGCAGAGCCAAACGCAGCCCAAGCCAATCAGCATCTCCTCATAGAGCTGCATTAAATCAATACTTCTCTATGAGAAAAGTTCAGCGTCTCCATGCAGAGCGTGGAGATGCTGAACAGCACTGACCCAGGAAGCACCTCTAGTAGCCATCAGAAAAGTGGCCATGGAGATGTCTCTAGGGAGCAATGTAAACACTGCATTTTCTGCAGGGACTGACTATACTTACGTAAAAAAAACAGCTACATTAAGCTGTAATTGTCCTGGTGACAATAATGTCCCTTTTTTGTATTTATTTTAGTTACATCTAAGACTAGAACACACACAAAACCACATGTTTGATACTGGATTTTCCCCCAGAAAAAGTTTGCAGTCCCTAGCCCAGTATGTTGCAGATATATTGTTATTTCAGAAGTTGCCCATCCTGCTACAGCAGTTAGCAATTTAGTAAAGTGGCCCCTTACACCTCCAAGAGTCATACGTGTCACGGCTGACAGGTCAATTTCTCCTGATCCCTATAAATCTTTAAATGTGCCAAAGGTTTGCCAGACATGCTTTCTGCACTCATAGAACAAATAGAGAGAGCTATCCAGGTAAGCCATCTGCATAGAAGGGTAAACTAATACATTATAGGTGGTAGTAATTAAAGGAATACATTTACATCTCGGGATTTGTAATGGTATGTCTACTTATCCCATGTATTTAACAAATATGTATTTAAGAAGTGTGAAAAATAAAATATGAAATGTGGAATTCTATGCCTTTTTACCAATTCTATCCTTTGAATTCAGCAGCATACAGCAGTCAGCATAGAGAAAGCCTCCCTAGAAAATGAGAAACTAAACAATGTTTCTATTTCTCCTCTTCTTTTGCAATGTTTACCCTGACGTTGCCTAGTCTGAACTGGATTGTGATGTAATTTACTAAATCTTTTAATATAACGTTCAAAGAAAGCAGAGCATCTCATGAAAATAAAAAAAAAAACCAACATTTTTTTAGGTGATTTTCAATGGTTTATTCAACGGTGTAAATTCCATAGAAGTGACGGTTTCCCTTTAAGGTTTAGTTTACAACACAGAATGAGATCACACAATACCAGAAGACTGTTGTGTACAGGAATCAAAATACGTATTGCTCCAATGTGAACAATTCCACCCATGGTTATATAAATATACCAAATGTCTATTTAGTTCTAATTTCTTTGAAAAATGCATTTGCATTCAAATACAATCTGTAATTCAGTAAGGTAGATAATTCTGCAGAAAGTTCAGTAGTGATTGCAAGAATTTGAGGTTTCTTTGATTACCAATCATGAGATCTATTAAAGGGATAGTCTAAACACACCAAAACATAGATGTTATCCCTATTTTTGTACAATGTAAAAGGTTTCTGAGAAATGGCAATATTTACATTAGTCCAAAAACACACATCTAGTGGATGTCAAAATACAGACCAAGAAACAGCACATACACACACAAAAAAATAGTAAAGCTTACAAAGTTACTTAAAATGACCTATCTTAGCAAACAAATATGGGGGTTCGGTTACACTATATATCCATATTTTAACACATTTATCTCCCATGTTAAAATTTGTGTAGGACCCACTAATATAGTAATTCTAGTATTCCAGACAGACACGCGTCACTTGCTTCTTAAAACCTTATCTCTTTATTCCTCTAAAATAGGCAGATCATAAATAGTGTGCATGGAAGGGTCTTTCAACACAGTATTTTATATCTTCCAGCAAAGCAAGAGTTAATTGAGCGTAAATATTACAGGATTGTGATATCTGTTTTATCAGGATGAGTAAATCATTATCACCCTGCTATCCAGTTAGTCTTCCAATTTCACAGAATCAAAGGCAATGATTTAAATCTTTTATTACTATAATTATGAAATCAGTGAGACATTTGCATTGCCAAGCGTTTCCAATAATACTGCAGGTCTTTAGTAACATACAGATCAGACCAAAGCGCAAACATTACAGAGTAACAGATCACGTCTCAGACATGGATCCACCAATCAGTTGCAGCAGCTGCAGCTCTCGCATCCCTTTTCACACTGACAGCCCTGGCTGCATTTACTGCACTCGGCCGGACAGCAGGAGCAGCAACCTGTGGGAGAGGAGGGAGAAACAGCAGGTTAGTCACTTTCCAATATACCTCAATAGTGGTTTCCAAACAAGGGTGGACGCAGAGCCCAATCTCAGGTGGGACACTATGCCAGATTGGGTTGGGATGAATCTTTATAATTCCCTGTTTGGCATTAGTAATTACGTGCACAAAAAGAATAAAGCTGTGTAAACCAATAGATAGAATAGGAACACAGATGTCAGTACGGTGGTACCAGATCCACCAAATGGTCTTGAACCCAACACAATAAATTTAAATAGAAAGTGAATGTATCCTTATAGAAAAAGGGACTCAATGCTGGTTTTTAATAAAAAAAAGGGAGAGTGAAGAAGAAAATGCAACATGTAACAACTAACTTAGCGCTAAGGTAAGTGGGGAAAGGATTACAGAATCCTCAGCGATATGTATCCATAGTATCTAAAAAGTCAATACTTATTAATATAGACAATACACAAATGATACAACTGGAAGTACTGCTGATGGCTTCATGATTGCTGCTAAACACAAGAGAAACTGGATTACTACAAGGGAATATTAACTAAGTAGTGGGGGGAGGGGGGTGGAGGTACAAGAGCAGGTATAATAAAAAAACAAAACGGAGGGTGGCTCTAGGTCCTGGTGAGAGACTCTGGGGCTCGGAGATTGAGGCCTACCCGGGAGGGGAGAGGGGCTGACGGCCGCTGCCTCGCTCTCCGCCCCGACAGCAACTATTTGCCTGGCGCACTCCTGGTCCCGTTACCCCCCCCTGTGGGCCGGGGGGGTCATCCCGGCCCCCACCGGGCGAGCTACCGCCTTTGCTTATCACCTGGGCGGCCCGAAGCCGGAGGAGAAAGGCTACCATGCGGTCTCACCAAAATGGCCGACGGCTGCACAGCAACTTTGCTGACTGGGACTATAATCCCTCTGAGACAAACACACAACCTGAGTTGTCAACACTGGAGGTCCTTACGGGCTCTTGTGCCCCCATAACACTGGCATATGTATGCTGACAGGCGAAAACCACCACAGCCAGCACTTCTTCCACGTACCTGTGTTAAAGCGGCAATACCCGAAGCACACCCAGGGCAACAGCAGACCGAGCAAGCCCTATCCACGATCAGTGCTGGAAGAATAAACCGAAAGCAGCCACAACCATGGACACACACCAAGGCTAGCAAGACACGGCATTCAAACATGCCCAACAACTGGGAAGCTATGGCGGGACTATAGGATCTCATAGTGTAACCCCCACACCTGGGCATGGACTATGACCCCGATGTCTCACGCTTTGCGCTCAGTTGGAGCTGGCGGTGACCCCAGCCGTGCACCATAGGAAGCATAATGTACAGTATATGTTGACTAACACACACAACCTCTGCATATAATCTTGTATATAGTTAATTTTGTTTAAGCTTAAAACGTACTGAGGGAGATAGCGGAATGTGTGATGCTCTGCCCGGTGGTACCCTGCTTTAATGAAAGTATCAGCTAAGTGGGAAACCGAAATATAACTGCATTACTTCTCTTTAGTTAGCACTGCGTAATCTATCATAACCTGTAACGTTAATTTAATGTCTTACCTACTACATGTTATGCTGTTACTGAACAAGAGGTATGTACCTCGCTTAAGCATAGTCATGCCAAACCGTGTCAATGACACTAAAGCGGTGACACTAACGAAAATCAACCGTAAGCTACTGTTACTAAATCGACAAATAATTCACAATGACAGACGTAGTTACCCAGCTTGTATTTAACTTGTATTATTAACCAAAAAACTGTGCGTTTTCTCTGATGTTATCCAGCAGTTAGCGAATAAGTGCTTGTAATCTGTTTGGGAATGCTGTTGTGGCATCACTGATATACTGTTAAACCATGCACAGAAAAAATAAAGAATTAAAAAAAAAAAAAAAACGGCTAAAAAAAAATGAGCATTGGGCAAACCAGAAAGGCAGGAGTGGAGGAATAAGAGAGTGAAGGCACTGAAGCTTCCCCTTGGAGTCGCTTCATGCAAGGGTAGAATAGATTTTCACAGCGCAGAGTGTGCGATGACAACAGATGACATTTTTGCATGGGACTGACATTAGGCAGCCTAGAACAGAGTCTAACAAATTGGACAAGACTTAATAGTTGTTGTTTTTTTATTTCTAATAATAATTGAATAATTTAATAATATGTTAACACAATAATATATTTAGCCCAAAATCCCACATTTTGAAACAGACAAAGAACGATACTATAATTTTAGAGGTGTGAGTGGGGGTGTGGCCAGGGTTTGGACTGTTATGGAAAATTTGTGATGACTTACTAATAATTCATGCAACTAAACTGTAATTTAGAACAGTGGTTTAAAGACCTATACTGAGAGTATTATAATTGCTGTTATACACTCAGACACACCAACAATATGGAGGGACATTAGGAGAGAAAATAGGGACAGAGGGATTTAGACCAAAATAGGGACAATCCCTACTTAATACGGACACTTGGGAGGTATGCGCTCCAAATATTTTTACACCCATACCACGTTTAAAATAAATACATTCTCTTATCAAGTGGAGAATTTATTTTAAGAGACAAGGGATAAATAAACGCTGTGTATCATAATATAACACTAGATGGCAGCACTTACTTTTTGGGCAGCATTTGCACTTCTTACAGTTGCAGGAATTTGCACAGGAGCAGGAGACCTCTAAGAAATGATAGAACAATATGTTATATGCTGTATGCAGTGTGCTATGTATAGTATAGAAGGCAGCGGGTACCTAAGAAAGGAGAGAATAGTAAGTGATATATGATGGGCATAGGATAACAACACATAATGGAGGTGGGTTATGAAGGGAGCTGTTGGTATACCTGGTACAGTGCTAATTGCTTATTATTATCTGGTGGACTCTATAACAGGATATGGTTCTCCTCAATAATTAATAAACATTCATATTGTACCTTCCTTGACACTAGAGGAGGAGGCATCATACAAGCTGACCTCACGGATGAAGGAAGTAAATTGTTTAGATCACTGAGCTTTATTGTTGTGCTGGGTCTCAGGGTTTATAGAGCGTTATTTACTGACACCTTCCACCTGGAGACCCTGACCATGTCGGAAAGGAGTGCCCTAGAGCAGTGCTTCCCACCCAGACACTCTAGATTAGTGGTACCCAACCCAGTCATTGGGGCACACCAACAGTCCAGAATGTATGGATTTCCTAATTCTATTCCATGGGGATTCTAGACCAATAGAGTAATTAGACCATTGGTGAGGAAGTGCCACCAGGATTGTTCAACATTTACAGAGAAAGATTTGAGAAAATATAGTTCACTTAATCAGCAGCTTCAACCCATTTTCTACCTTCCTCTCTCAGGGTTTTTAGATGTGGGAATTATATGGGATTCAAAGTAGACTCAATGTGGAATTCAAATTCTAGGCCAATATAGCCAAACGGAAAACTTTGCGAGCTTGAGAAGACTTTTTCCACTATTTTGGCCTCACATTTGAAATTCATTTTGAATTCATGACTATTCCCTAACTTCCCCATCTTGGTATATAAATGCTATTTAAAGTCTATATGTCACATCTTAATGGGACACTCTAGGTAGCATAATTCATTTAATTGACGTGGCTTTGGTACTTGGAGTTCCCTGGCACTGTCCCACGGTTCAGATGTCAATTAATGATTCCTCCCTCCTTTTGGTACCTAGTGTTCCTTTAAGGAATGTTTATTTACCATCAGTCTGTCGCATACTAAGGGGAGGACAATGATGCTCTTCATGTTCTATCAAGAAAGCTCTCAGGGAAGGGGGTGGAATATAACATATTAAGTATTATGCCCACCTACATGGCAACTCCTTTCATCGATCACAGTCCAATTACAAACTGGGCAGATGGACATGCAGAGTTTCATCCTCTCTCGCGGTCCTGCTTGACCACTCTATTGTATTGGTAACCAGAGATAGGCGTTTAAGAGACACATAAGTAGGAAAGGTGAGTTAGAAGGTAATTAGGGATTTGAAAAATACAGAGAGAGAGTCAGAAATGGGGAGGGGCATGGTTCAACACTTAAAGCTTACAGTTTAGGGGGTGAGTGTGCCATTTGACCATTCCACCAAAGCTACCACATAACCTAGATATGCCTCTTTCATCTGTATTTTCATCTGTCACATTCTCAAACTTCAAGCCAAAATGTACCCAAAATATGAACCAACCAAGACACGCAATGGTCGACCATGTTCATTTTGATTTGTGATTCTGAATTTGACCCTTGTTGCCAAAAAAGAGAGAATTGATGGGAGGACAAAATGATGATTGATTGCTAGGGCACAGTCACTAAATGGTTAGAAAATGCAGTGTACTGCAAAATATATACACTATATACGGTAAGTATATATTTTCTAGTACATGGGCACAATTCCATGCCCTTTTGGTAGGTCTGATTTAGCTCCTGAATCAGTTTTCGATACTGAAATTCTGCAGAGCCAAACTAACATATGGTTGAAATTTAGGTGTCATAAAAATGTTTCTATTTTAGGGATAAATGGTTCCCCCAAGCCAAATGTTCTCATTGTGCAGAAGTTTAATGCAGACTTTAGATCAATTGTCAAAAAATTCCAATTAAAATAGCAATATTTAAATTTACTTAAGCAGAATAGGTACTTATTTTTTGCTAATTCTCAAGTACTTTTTAGGTAATGCTTTTCAGATTTTCTTGATTAATTCATGGTATACAGATTATCGAGGTATGTTCTCGCTATATACAAATCGTTTTTATATCATACCTGTTGCGCAGGGACAGTCCTGGGGGTCCATGCTTGTTGCTATAGTAACAGGATCTCAGTGAGTCGCTCTGGATGCTCTGTGAAGCTGTATGGAATGCAGGGCTCAGCTGATCCTATATATACCAGAGCTGGGACTGAGTGCAAAACACAGACAAGTGCACAAACACACACCCTGTACCATGTGACACACACACAGCCATGTGTGTAAAATTCAATAACAAATATTACAAGCTGGTTTTAGAGAAAAAGTGCAGAGTCACACGGAATGAGTTTACAATCCTCACTAAGTCCCATTTGAGATAGGAGACTATTGTGTTATAGTGAAAGAAAGTCCAATCCGTTTGGTGCATTTGTGTACAAAAGTAGCTGAATTAATTAATAGTTAAATCAAGGACACACAATAATAATAAAACCAGGCAAGTTTATTGGCTGCATTAATAGTGTGTGTGTCCCTCTAGGTGATTGTTGTGTGTCTTTTTGTGATGTGATTGATTGGGGTGGACACATGGGGTGTGTGGGATTTTTGTGTGTGATCTGGGTTTTCAGACAGGGTTAAGTGAACAAGGAGTGTGCCCTTGGCCACCATAATTCAGAACTGATTTGTATTTCCTTCTTCCACATATAGGTCTTTTCCCCTATATTTTGAGTTATTTTTGGTTCCTCAAACCCAATCGAAGATAAACACCATAAAAAGTGACTACTTATCAGTACAACATACGTTGTTTTTTGTGCCTAATTTTTAAAGTTTGTATTTATTATTTAAAAATATATTTTTGTTGGGTGAATAAAACTTTGTAATTTTTTTTTTTTATTATGACTTAATAATTGATGTTCATTTTTCTAAGGTAAAAAAAGCATGGGTGTACGTCAAAATGGTGTGTGTGTGTGTGTGTGTGACTGGAGTGAATACTGGTGTGCAGTATTTAGGTGTTGGGACAGGGATAAAGTAAAGCTACCTGAAAAAAACAAAAACAAATGGAGAACTTACTACTAGCCAGGCATTAAAACTTGCCCGCCACTGGAAAACTTGGAGAGTCCGTGTGTCCACTCATCACGGGTGAATTTCTACTTGGTATTGCTAAATATTGACTCACAGTAAGAACAATAAGGATGTGGAATTATCTGCCTGAAGAAGTGGTGACTGGATGAATACTTACAGAAACATAATGTTCAGAGATATCCTTTTTTATGTTTGGGGTTAACAGCTTCTTGATCCAAGAGATCTGCCTGCCATTCTGGGTCCAGGGAGAATATTTTTTTGTTTTTCTAGTTTGTTGCAAAATTCCAAAGTGCTTCAAACTGTGTTTTTGTTTTCTTTTGGATCTACATCAAAAACTGTTGTAAGAAAGGATGCGGTTTAGATAGTGTCACTTGAAATGACACTTTAAATTGTACAACTTGGGTCAGTAATATAGGCTGGGGAAATCGTAACCTGGCATATGTGTTTACAAAATACATCCCATGTATTTGTTATGTATGATACACTATGATATGTTAGATTTGTTTTTACCCTATATGTTTATGAAAATTATTTTGGTTTGATACGGTTTTTAATGTATCATATTTAGGTATTTAACGCAATAATTATTTTAACATCACTTCTTTTTCTTATTCCATAATCTTCTCATACTTAGCACTTCATTGGTCTCTCATTGCCACATTATTCACCCCCTTCACTCACATTCAAGTAAATGTTGTCACACGTGCCATATAACTCCCACATTGCCTCTTAGAATGGAATAAACATGCAATAATTTAATAAGACATTTAGGGGCCAGACTGTGATGATCGCAGAAAATATCTTTGGTCATTAAAGAATTTTAAGGTTACTGTGATTTGTCAGCCCGGCACAAGTGGGTTTTTTTGTGTGTATATCATCATTTATATATATTTATTTTATTTAATTGAGCCATAAGATTTCAAGTGACCCATAAATCACTGTTATATAATCCAGTCTTGGTTGGTCAGGTGTAGAATGTCCCGTCCATCCATTCAGCTGTCTAAGTTAGAGGAATACCCAGCCCAGGTCAGTGTTTCACTCAGCTCAGTTGGTGGTTTCTTTGTGAGCACGGCCCATTCAGGAATATGAGTCACTAGGAGACGTCTGGCTGCATTGTGACATCTCTAAGGGACGTGTGCAAAAGATTCAGCTCTGTCACTGCACTCGTTCTTAGCTCATTCACACAGCTCACTCAGTCAGCACTCCGCACCAATTCTAGGAGTCCATTCTGATTCTTTAATTCTGCCTCCGGTACTCAAATTTCTTAAACCCTTATCATATAGTGAAAGCATGCATTAGAATAAAATGTATAATCCTCACTTGCTCCACTTGTGTAAGGCCCAAGGATTTAGGCAGGGCCTCTAGAACCATGAATCTGTTTGCCCCTATTAAATACCCCTATATAAAGAATTAAAGGGAGGCAAAACTAATAAACTACCTAGGGTTCATAAGAAATTTCTTCAACTCTGAGTATCCAGTGCTGGACACACCGTGATCACCAATTTCTGCTTCCGGAACAAGGAGACGAGCCGCAGTGATAAACCATTTTTTGCATGAACTGACAGCAGTGTTAAACATCAAATAGTTGTGATCATAAATAATATGTAACGTTAGGCTAAAAGTGCTAATTTGGAAAAATTCATCAATTGGATTTTCTGCAATTTGATGTTTAGTGAGTGAACACCTACACTCTTTCATGACTACACACAAAGACAAACAGTCCCTCTCTTTTGCACACACGCACAAAAATGCCTGCTATCTCCATTAAATACACATAGTTTCTCTTACACACACTGCATCCGTGTACACAAACAAACTCTCTCCAGTACGCTTGCATACTTACAGATCCAAACAGATGATGTACAAAGTCTTTCTAGGTTGGAAGCACACATACACAGGCACTCTCTACATTACATGCACATAGACACAGACACTCTACATTACATGCACATAGACACAGACACTCTACATTACATGCATGCAGACACAGGTACTCTCTACATTACATGCATGCAGACACAGGTACTCTCTACATTACATGAATGCAGACACAGTTACTCTCATCATTACATGTTCATAGACACAGACACTCTACATTACATGCATGCAGACACAGGTACTCTCTACTTTACATGCATGCAGACACAGGTACTCTCTACATTACATGCACATAGACACATGTACTGTACTCTCTACACTAAATGCACACAGACACTTGTACTCTCTACATTACATGCACACACACATACACACACACACACACACATATATATATATATATATATATATATATATATATATATATATTCCCTTCCAGTGTACAATTTCACCTTGACTTGGTGCAAACCCAAGTTGATATATGTTCAATAGACGAAAGGGTGCACTTGTGGGACTTTATTTTCAATAACTGTGTTTAATTCAGTTGCATATCAACATCTTGAGAAAAACCCAAATGAGTAGAAATGCCGATCTAGGACACATATATGATATGCAAAATTAAACATTTATTGAAAAAGACCTACGAGTGCACCCTTTTGTCTATTCTCTCTCTATTATATATAATTTATTACTGCAAATTAAAGCGTGAATTGCAAATTTAAGCCACACATTGGATTGGGTATTTTAGCCTTAATTTTGCAATTCTGCTTTCAATTTACTAGAAATCCGAATTTAGTAAAGACCCTCTGTGTGTTGGCATTTCTGCAGGACACATTAATATAATACTTACTGTATATGAACATAACAGAGTTCTACAGCAGTAAAAGTATTATATCACATAATTTACCTACTATCCTGCATTACTCTGTACCTCTTTCCATATTGTCCCATTCTACAGGGGTGTCCCTTTATCCATACTCACCTAGTATCCTTTTATCCAGATTTTCTCCCCCACTTTCTGTCCTTCTGTACACATCCCCCCCCACCCCCACTTCTATCCCTTTTCTCATATACCCACCCACACCTTCAACTTTCTACATAACACACACACAATCTTTCCCTCTTTCCATATATGCCCACTTCACTCATCCCCCCATCCACGTTTACATATACACATTTTCTACTCTCTCACTCCTTCCCACAATCAATCTCATCCTAGACCCCATGCATACAAAACCCATTCACATCTCCTGTCACTTTCTCTCCTCCTGCTTCTAGCAGCTGGTGATGTCTCTCCCAATCTTTCCCTTCACCTTCTCTACACACACTAAGAAAACAAGAACCCCACAAACCTCATCACCAACATTCAGTGTGCACTCTAGAACGCCCGCTCCATCTTCAGTAATTTAAAATCAACAGCCATACATGACTTTTTCATCTCAAACACACTACTTGCACTTAAAGAGACCTGGCTGTCCCCCTCTGATAGCGCTACTCCTGCCTCTTTATGTTTTGGTGGGCTACAATTCTCTCACCCTTCCAGACTCAACTGTAAATGAGGTGGTGTAGGCATCCTTCTTTCCCCTCAATGTACCTTTCAACCAATCATAACTCCACCTGCCCAATCCTTTTCTTCTTTTGAAGTTCACACTGTCCGCCTATTTAAACCCACTCCTTTAATAATTGCTATCATCTACCGACACCCCCCCCCCTCTCCACCACCCCCACCCCCCCAACCCCCAGGTATCCTAGACAAATTATTGAGCACTTTTCTTCCTGGCTTCCCCACTTCCTCTCATCTAGCACTCCTTCTCTTATACTTGGGGATTTCGATATCCCATTCAACAACCCCAATTGCATTGATGCCTCTCGTCTGCTCTCTGTAACCTCCTCCTTTGGCCTCACGCAATGGTCCAATTTAGCAACCCATACAGCAGGAAACACTCTTGATCTCGCCTTCACCAATCTATGTACCTCCTCTAATCTTTCCAATATTCCTTTTCCTCTATCTGACCACCATCTGCTGAATTTTGACATCGGCATACCTAAGACCCAATTGACACTACTGTCTGAACATCAATCTCACAGAAACCTCCAGTGTCTTGACCTAGAGCATTTCTCCACTAATCTCAAAACTCTCCTTTTACCCATCTCAAACCTCACCTAGAACTGCAACCTCCTTCTACAATTCCACCCTCTCCTCTCAACTAGGCATCATGGCACCTCCTACATTTAAAGGCAGCAGGCGCCCCCAACAACAACCCTGGCACATCCAGCTGACTCGATACTCTAAAAATGCTCCAGAACTGCTGAACGCTGTTGGAGAAAGTCTCACTGTGCGTCTGACTTTCTCCACTATAAATTTATGCTGCGCTCATACAGCTTTGCTCTTTCCTCTGCAAAAGTAAATTACTTCAATACCCTCATAACCACAGTCTCCAGCGAACCCAAATGACTATTTCCCATATTTCTCTCTTCTACGCCCTATTGTTCCTCCTCCACCTACTAACTTGACCGCCTCTGACTTTGCAACTCACTTCACTGACAAGATCTCTACAATCAGGGAAGAGATCTCTCATCTTTTTTCTTCCCCTTACAATACTTCCCCTAACCTCACTCCCTCTGCTGTTCTATGTTCATTCGCACCCGCTACATTGGAAGAGGTTTCTGCTCTGCTCCAGTCCTCCCGCCCCACCACCTGCTTCCTAGATCCAATTCCCTCTCAACCCATCCGTATTCTGTCTTCTTCTCACCGCTCACTAAAATTCTCAATCTCTCTCTCTCTTCTCTGGCATATTTCCATCGCCCTTCAAACATGCAACTGTAACCCCAATTCTAAAGAACCCCAACCTTGACCCTAACTCCCCATCCAACTACCGTCCTATCTCGCTAGTGCCTTTTGCATCCAAGATCCTTGAAAGAGTTGTGTATGCAAGATTGACAGATTTCCTCAAGTCTAACTCTCTGCTAGACCAGCTTCAGTCTTGTTTCCGCACTAAGCACTCTGTGGAAACAGCACTGACCAAAGTATCCAATGATCTACTCGCTGCAAAATCTCGTGGTCACTACTCTATCCTAATTCTCCTTGACCTGTCTGCAGCTTTTGATACTGTTGATCATCAACAGCGTCTTCTCATCCTCCGCAATATCGGTAAGATATTGCGCTCTTTCAGTGTTTCTTTCTCCGACTCTGCTTCTTCTCCCCAACTCCTCTATGTTGGTGTCCCCCAAGGTTCAGTCCTTGGTCCCATACTGTTCTCTATCTATACTGCCTCCCCTGATAAACTCATTAGCTCCTTTGGCTTCCAATATCATTTCTATGCGGATGACACGCAAATCTATCTGTCCTCTCCTGATCTCTCCCTGTCCCTGACTACATCTCTGCTATTTCTAACTGGATGGCTGACAACTTCCTTAAACTCAACTTGACCAAAACTGGCATTCTAGTCTTTCCTCCCTCAAGTGTTGCTACTCCTGTGTCTGTCTTCCTCCAAGTCAACGGTGCTACCATCAGCTCCACCACGCAGGCTCGCTGCCTAGGTGTTCTCTTTGACTCCGACCTCTCCTTTACGCCTCATGTTCAGTCTATCGCCAAATCCTGCCACTTCCATCTCAAAAACATTGCGCGCATCCGACCCTACTTAACTCCAGATGCGACTAAGGTGCTGGTCCATTCCATTGTCCTTTCTCGCCTTGACTACTGTAATCCGCTTCTCAGTGGTCTTACGTGCTCCCAACTTGCGCGGTTACAGTCCATAATGAATGTGGCAGTGAGGCTCATCTTCCGGTCCGCCTGCACCTCCCACGCCTAACCCTTCTGTCAGTCCGTACATTGGCTTCCTGTAAGATATAGGGCTCAATTTAAAATTCTGGTTCTTGCTTTCAAATCGCTACATAATGCTGCTCCCACCTATCTATCCTCACTAATACACAAGTATGTCCCGTCTAGGCCCTTATACTCTGCTGAAGATTTACGTCTATCTTCTGTCAGTACTGCCACCTCTGATGCTCCGCTTCAAGACTTTTCGAGGGCTGCACCGTTCCTGTGGAACTCACTTCCCTCCTCCGTTAGATGCTCACCCAGTCTCCAATTCTTCAAAAAATCATTAAAAACCCACTTTTCAATTAAACTGTTAATAGCTCCCGACTGGTTCCTCTCTTGCAACTGTCCTTAGTCTAATACTATCCTTACCTTTTGTGTCACTTTACCCCACTCCCTCTAGCATGTAAGATCATTGAGCAGGGCCCTCAGCCCCTCTGTTCCTGTGTGTCCAACTTGTCTGGTTACAACTACATGTCTGTTCATCCCTGTTTAACAATTTAAAATAAAGTGATGTTCTGCCTTCCTACCCTGATGGTAGTGTGGCCGAGCGGCATGGGACTGATGGTCCTAAAAGGAGATTTCCCCCCCAGATCCGCCACTGGTTCCAAGACCTCTATATTGTTAATGTATCTGAGTGTATATCACATTAATGTGTTTTTCATTTACAATAAATGTGTTTAGAAATCAGCCTGTGTAAATAGGCTAAATTACATTTTAATTGCAGAAATTATTAGTGGGTCACAAAATGTCTCAGAGCAGCCTGCCTCTGGTCACTCCCCCACTCGCAACCCTGTAATTAGTGTCCCACTTTGTTGATATCTATACACACACACTGTAGATTTCTTCTCTCTAGAAACTTTCACTGGTAGCAGGACAGGACTGCTGATTAACAGACCAGAGTAAAGCCACCCACACATTCTGGCTGTATGCTCATAGTCAGAGAATGCACGTACATCGGAAAAACCCTCACCCATCGTCAGCAGCTAGGATGAAAGTACACTGCTGCAAGACAGGGGACGGTTTTGCAGAAGTTGGGACAAGATTATGTGGCTATGGGCCACATCAGGTTTACAAAAATTATGTGGTAACACTTTATGTACCATAAAATATCATCTCTGTATTGTGCTAGCAAATGTGTGAATTTATAATGTATTCACAAAGAAAAATTTCACTCTTATGTTGCTGCGTACAGCTACACTGATCAGTGAAATTTAGTGCATAATTATAAGGCTACCAAGTACAGAACCACACCAGGTCCTTCCAACAGCCCCGATTTCAGTGGGACAGTCCCTATTTTCAGGGTCCTGTCCTGAATGTGCTCCCTGGTATCTCACTTTTGGGGAT
This sequence comes from Pelobates fuscus, assembly GCF_036172605.1. Lineage (NCBI taxonomy): Eukaryota > Metazoa > Chordata > Amphibia > Anura > Pelobatidae > Pelobates > Pelobates fuscus. Next base: position 32,152,799 of record NC_086328.1, read on the forward strand.
TCCAGGAAACTGTCCTCAGAAAGCCTAGCACAAGCACATTATTAGACATGCTTGCGCTATGCTCAGGACACAAGTACCACGCAGAGAGGACAAAAATGGACCTGTCTGGGTAATTGGCAGGTGGCTGCAAAATAGCCTGACCTGTCTATTCTAACCAACCTCTTTTCTGGACCACACAAGTGACACAATTCCGCCTCTTTTACCTCAATACAATAGTTTCCCGCTTCACTGATGTTGGGGTGTCTACAACACAGTGGCCAGTTGAATAATATCAATAATATGCTTGTGTGCATAGTTGGGGCAACCAATATTGACGGGGAAGGAAGGAATCTTATTTGGAATAGTGGAATAAGTAATAACCTTATAGAGGAGACGAGGCAATAGGAATAGAAATGGTAGGAAGTGAATTATATTAAGAGGCAGAAATGGACTCCTATATCTATATTGAGAGTACAAATCTAAATCAGAGTAACAACATTTTAATTCCAAAAATGGGCCTTTGACAAGCCCACCTCTCTATTTTAGAGTGCTTGGTCCTTTATTTTATTTTTATCTGTGATGTAAAGGTGGCTCTCCAGATTATTTGGCACCAGGTGAGAACTCTTTAATTGATATGTGAGCCAGTTCTGTTTTGCATGCTTCTCATATGGAGTACAAAGGGAAAAAGCAGTGCGTGGCCAAGGCAGACTGATGTAGAATGGGAATAGCGTTTGGTGAAGAGCATGACATAAGGAACACTGAGATAGATAATAGGGTCAGACAGGAAAGGAAAAGTAAACAAAACTGAGAGCTGGTGATGTGAGCCAGATATAGAAAAGAACATGGTAAAGAGGGGGACTAATGTAGAGGGATCGATGAGAGAGAAGAGAATACCTTTATGGAATATCCACATTGAAAACAACTGGTAGATAATGATGAACTGTGAAAGAGCAGACATTTCTGGGCTCTACAAACAAAGGGAAGTCACAGGAGATATTTTTTATTGTAAACGTATTTTATTGGCATCCTTGTATTTTTTTATTACTGTGTTATCACACTTTAACGCATTGGAAAGTGCGTCAACAGCCTAGTGGACAAACTAGAATATGTGATGCATAACTAATTGTATATATCAAGATATATATTTTGGGGGTTTTCTGTCATTATATTAGCTAAGGTTTCGTAATAGACCCAGTTTTTGTGGGACTATTAAAGGGATAATGTAGGCACCCAGACCACTTCAGCTCATTGAAGTGGTCTGGGTGCAATGTCTCATTACCCTTAACCCTTAAGTGGTAAATATTGCAGTTTTTATAAACTGCAATATTTACCTGCTAGGGTTAACTCCTCCTCTAGTGGCTGTCTATCAGACAGTCACCAGAGGGACTTCCGGGCTCGAAGGCGACTTTTGGTCGCCTAAATGACGCTGCATGTCTTTATACTATGCATGAGGACTTCCAGCATCACCAGAATCCCCATAAGAAAACATTGAATAATGCTTTCCTATGGGGAAATACTCATGCGAGCGCGACCCGTTGCTGAATGGGCAGAACTGAGGCAGCCCCAAGGGACATAAGTGCTGGACCCAGGTAAGTGGCAGAAGGGGTTATTAACACAGGGGTGGGCTTTGACAAAGGGGGAAACTATAGTACCAGGAAAACGAGTTTTGATATGGAGTTAAAAATTGTATATTCCAGGGACAGCATTTTGTACTTTAAGTATTACTTGTCAAATCTCAACGTGACATTTATTATAGATGTTTTTGGTTTATGTGGAAGACTTCCTTTGAAAATTAAAGGAACGCTATAGTATTTTTATTCCTTACAATATAGTGTCTCTCTTCCCCTGAGGCCCTCCCTCTGTCTCTTCCCAACCATGTAAAGGGTAAAAAACCCTTTAAACACTTACCTGTTCATCGACAATGTCCCTCGGCACTGGATTGGGTTGCTCCTTCACTGAAGTCAGAGCAATCCAGGATCCTAATGCGCATGCGTTGTGAGTGCCGCATGCGCATTATACCTTTCCCATAGGAAAGCATTGACTCAGTGCTTGCCTATGGAGTTTTGTCCTACAAAGCATGAGGACGTCCAGTGTCGTTTCACGCAGTCAAACTCTGTGAAACAGCAGGAAGCACCTCTAGTGGCTGTCTGGTAGATTTAACAGCTGATAGACAGCCACTAGAGGGAGTCTTATCCCTTTAGACCTTTAACATAAACAATGGAGTTGCTCTAAAACTGCTATATTTTAGATTTCAGGGTTTTGGGGACTGGGACACTGCATCTAGACCTCTTCAATATGATGAAGTGGTCTGGTTGCCTATAGTGTCCCTTTAATTGCAAAGTATGCATTTCAGAAATGTGTTGACTATCCTATTATAAACAGATGTAAACCTTCCCTATTTCCACTTTCATTGAAGATTTCTTGAACTTGTTAAATTATAGCATAACTCTAACTCTATTTATGATTCTAAAACTAGTCGACAAGATTCACTTAGGTTCTGTTGTTTAGGAAACTCACCAGTACTGATTAAAAGAGTATATAACTAAATCTTCTGAAGTGTTGGAAATTGATTATGGACTATTCTGAAAACCAATGCCATGTCTGAAAATATATTCAGTAGCTCAGACTATTATTCCACTAAACATCTCAGGCTATTGTGAAGCAGCATCTTTTTGGATGTAGCATCTTTTTACATCTTTTTGGATGTAGTCTTGATATCCACCCAATTTCAAAAGTTGTCAGGCAGAAAATACAAAAGTGCTTGGACCAGTGTTCTGAACCGTAAACCCTGAAGACAACCACAATATATTATCCTTTGAATTAGAAACTCATAATACCTTTACAAGTTTTACATGCAAATATCTTTATGAAGATGATTAGTCCTGTGAAGAACAAATAGTCAGAATTTGAAACCTTAACGCAGTGGTTCTTAACATTAGTTGTGTTAATAACCAAAACTAAGCTCATGTCATTAACCATGCTTCAAATATAAAATTAGCTGTAATAAAAGATATAAATATAAAACAAATTATATAAAATAAAAACTTTGAATTTGTCTCCAGAGCCTTTCCGTCACACAGTGTGAGGCAGTGATGCTATTGTAAATCAGTTGAGGATGCATTAATCACCTGGGGACCAATTTTAGTCCCAACTTGGGGCTTAAGAACCAGTGCCTTGAGATTTACATCTACTGCATTTTCCCCATAAGTACATGAAATGTGGAACAATATTTAGTGTGCATAGATGAAAGTGCATTCGTTCTTTTAGATTTAGAGTGCATAGATGAAAGTGCATTTGTCACTTTGTAATAAATATTTTGTATCCATACTTGGAGCATAAGTGCATTTTTAATTAGTCTGTAGATGGCTGGGTCCATGTTGCTTTCCATGGGTGTTTTTCTTTGATGATTTTAAGAGTATATTTTTTCAAGCGGGGACAGTGTTTTAGGAAAGCTTGAATCACTTGAGTTCCCACTAAACAGTAGCAATGAATTTCTTCCAATACACCACATTTTGTAGCCAAATCAATAAGAGCAGAGTCTAGATCACTGGATGAGATGGTGCGTATAACTAGCTTATTTAGAGTGCGCCAGTAGTGATTGGTGACAAATCTAATGTGATTCATCATTTCATTGCAGGCATTAAATTGTAAGGTTGACACAGGAATATTTGGTTGTAAGGTTCGACGGATTTTCCAAGCAGGGATAGTGTGATCAAATTCTAGGTCCACACGAAGTGTGGGATGATGTAGACAAAGCTCACCCCATGCGTCATCAGATATGGAATGTGTATATTTGTCCAGCCTTTTACACAAGATGTCCAGGCACATAAGTGGTGGTCTGCATGGTTTCATAAGTTCACAGAAAACATCTTCAGACAGACTGGAACAAAAGGTGCCTAGGACAGTGAGTTTGGGGCAGAACTCTAAAACTGCTTTCAAAGTTTCAGGGGTTATTTTGCAAACCAAAGTACCATTGTTTATGTGCAAACTACGTAGATTTGGGTTCCCTGTAGCAATAAGTCTTACAAAGCCATCACTAAAAGTAAAAGGGAGCTTTCGTAGATCAATGTTTTGGAGGTCACCATGACTCTCCTTACGACAAAGGTTCATGATGCTTTCCAAAACCTCCTGCCCAGAATAAAACAAGGGGTTTTCTCCACAGCACACAATAGTCAGGCTTTTCAGTTTGTTTTTCTCTTTGGCCAGACAATCTAGAATTTCTGATACACTATTGCGATTTGCTTCTTTGGATTGGTCAAAAACTATTTTTATTTGTTTTATCTGGACCAGAAAGTGCTCCAATCCGTCAAGTGTTAGTAACTCTTCTTCTGATCCGAAACTATAACCAAAAAGAAAGGGACAGGAGCTCTGTTAGTTTTTGCATTCATTGTATCCTTATAAATTTTGTTTACTTTTTTACTTATGTATTTAATTACTTTCATTCTTACGGAGTGATTTTGTTAAAGAACAATTAGCCAGCTGGTACATAAAGTAAAATTATAATAAATTGTTTGCAGATAACACAAAACTAGAAAAAACAATGCAGTCTGAACTTGATCTAACTTCTCTACAGAGTGATTTGGATAAATTAAGGGACTGGGAAGGAAAGTGGCAGATGAGATTAAATACAGATAAATTCAGAATCATATATTTTGCAAAAAAGGACCCACAAGTCACTCATACATTACCCTTGAAGGACAGAGGCAATTGTGACCAAAACAAAACCTAGAATTTGAGCTATATGTCTGTTAAACACCAATTTACCTCTTTCATATTAAGTGCACCCACACTTGTATATAATTATGTGTAGGAGAAATAGGGCTTGCATTTCATAACTCATATTTATATATGGAACACAATTTAATATAACTAAAATATTTAAAAAGTGTGAGAAATTAAGACATTTTTGCTATTTTCCAAGTTCTGCATGGCAATTTAACTGTGGATGCCATAATATTGTTAGCTTTTAATGCAGTAAAACACATATTTGAATGCTGTGATGTCCGAGGAGTACAATGATGCCTCGCATGATTGTACTCTTTTATGTTGTCTTGGAAAGTTATTGGGTCAAATTACTCCCATCATGGCATACCATTTGCAAAAGTAGACAACACAGGGTATTCAAAATTTTTAGTAGCTACTTAGTCACAGACACTGGGCAAAGTTAGTGTTTATTTTTTTTTTGCATTTTTCCCACAAAAACTGCACTTTCACCGATGATTTAATCGTCACTATACATTTCATATTTGTGTTCAGCGAAGCCTCACAAGTACAACAGTACCCCCCATTTACAGGTTTTATGAGATTTTAGAAAGTTACTGGGTCAAAAATAGGACTTGCAAATTAAATTATGAGGAGTTTCCGCCTGGGTTGTCAGGTAGGTCCCTCAATATATAATAAAGTCATATAATTGTGTAAAACTAATACACTTAGTTACATTTTATATATATATATATATTTAGTTATTGTTTTAACATAATTAAGTTATTTTACTAATTATATGTTGTGAAACTGACTGACCACACAGGCAGTCCCCCTGCAGCCAATCTGTCAATTATGTCAATCTGAGTCATGTGATTGTGGTATCATTGTGATCACATGACACGGATGGGCAGGATTGGCTGCCGAGGGACTGCCTCAGTTGTCAGGCAGTATCCCTGATCCTGAAAGCTGCGGAGGGTAAATATGTCAGCTGCTAGCAAGTCCTCGATTTAATACGTTTTTCCGAATTATTCTATATGATTTTTCTTCAAAGACTCCCATAGTCTTTAATGGTGACTTCTGGAGGTAAATCATTTGGAACGTTTTTCTAATAGTACTGAATCATGTAGAAAGCTTATTAAAGGGACACTATAGTCACCAGAACAACTACAGCTTAATGTTATTATTCTGGTGAGTATAATCATTGCCTTCAGGCATTTCCATGCAAACACTGCCTTTTCATAGAAAATACAGTGTTTACATTGCCCCTAGAACATTCACGGATATATTGTGATGTATGTGAACAGGTTGATGATGCAAGGAGAAATCGAATTGTCATTATGGAGTCAAAAATATTTTTTTCCCCTCCTTTTTCTTGCATAATCGGTCAACTCTTCAATATTTTTGTTGCCTTTTTTTGGATCAAAGGCATAAAAAAAAAAGGTTGAATTTGATGCACTTGTGCCTTTTTCCAACCTAGATTACTGTGTATATCTTTCGTAAGCCGATATTCTGCTAGTGCTACAATAAATGACTGTGGACACCACTTGCACCCCTGTTGCTTATCCAGAAACTCTTATGTCATATTACAGAAATGCAAACCTCCTTTTGTTTGCGTATATTTATACTGATGAGGAAAAATACACGTAAAGGCCCTGGGGAGATAGCGCAGCTAAGCGGACAAGGGCACATGTAGGAGTGTGGGGATAGATGCATGGGATTGGTTGTGAAGAATCTGTGGGTGTGATTATGTTCTGTGTAAGACAGTGTGGGGGAGGTCTTACCTCAGTGCCACTTGGGATTCGGGCCAGCAAACAGCTTCCCTCCCGCCCACCCTCTACGATATTTTGTCGCAGCTAGCCGGGGGTATGTCCTTGCCAATTGAGTTTGAGGTTACGTTTAAGTAGATGGAATGAGATGAACAAGTTTTTTAAGGTCTCAAACCTCCCCTGCTCTAAAGGTTTAACTTTAGGTTGCCTGAGGTCTCGTGCCCATCGAGCGTGGATAAGGTCGGCTGATGGCAGGCATTGGAAGGATTTTTATGACGAGGGGGGAGGTGAGAGGGAGTGGTGATTAGGAACCACTCCATGTTTTTATTGGCAAGGACGGTTGGGTCACTGTATAACACTATGGGTGGAGTTATATATGTATATATGTTAATTTATGCTTATTTATGTCTAATGTTTTGGTTACAGAAAAGAAGAGATTTAATAAATAAAGTTATGGATGTGTTATGCAGTAATTTAGTTGTGATAATAAATGCTGTGGCCTGTTTCATCCATACTAAGTGGTCTGTCGTTATTGGGGGGGTTTAATGGGGTTAGATTTTGTTCTAGGCTGCATCGCGATTCCCCACTACGTACATACATGTTTAAAAAAGGTTGCATAAGAAGATTTTTGTTGGGTTAACAGAGATTAGTGTAGTTTCCTGGGTTCATTCTTGCAATAAATGTCAGCAATTTGCCTAGCTATGTGCGAAAAAAGAATGTGTACAACAAATCTGAATACCTGTCTCTATGGGTCATCAATGAACAAATAAATATTTCACTTGTAACATGATAATAACTCTGAAGAAAAGGATTGTCAGGCAAAACGTACATATGTCACTACAGCAGTAATGTTTAAAAAGTAAAGAGCTCCTGTTTAACCCCTTAAGAACCATGACATGCATAATACCTTATAACAAACTAGCCTTTAAAGATTCAATGTTAAAATGTTAAGCAAATCTAGGGTTATATAGAACTACAAATGTTACATACACATCATCACAGTTTTTTTTTTTTTTTTTATAAGACCAGCTTTTTAAGGTCTTAAAAACAAACAAAAAAAACAACACAATCCCTGTATAAACAAATAAATAAATAAAGAGTTTGTAAAATAAGAGTTGAAGCTGTGAAATGCATTTAAGTGAATGGACTAAGTGAACCTTCTTTACAGGGGAAGAATAAACCAAAGCAACCAAAACAGACAAACTACAAGACAAGTAAACCCAGCACAATAGTAGTGAGAATAAATTAAAATAAATTACTTTGTATTGTTATTATCATTTATTATTGTTATTCCCATTTATATAGCGCCAACATTCCGTAGCGCTTTACAATATTATAAGAGGGGGGATTTAGCTATAAATAGGACAGTTACAAGAAAACTTACAGGAACGATAGGTTGAAGAGGACCCTGCTCAAACAAGCTTAAAGTCTATAGGAGGTGTGGTGCAAAACACAATAGGACAGGGAATTGCAATCAAAATAGGGTGGGAGTGAAGCAGAGCTGTAGAGAGTAGAGAGAGTAGAGTGCTGACATTTAGGAGAGAGGAAGAGACAGGTATGTGAGGTAGAGGTTACTCTGGGAGGCCATACGCTTTCCTAAAAAGATGGGTTTTAAGGCACTTCTGAAATGATTGAAGACTAGGGGAGAGTCTGATGGCGGTAGGCAAGCTATTTCATAGGAAGGGAGCCACCCGCGAGAAGTCCTGCAAGCGAGTTGGCCATACGGGTGCAAGTAGCGGACAGGAGGTGGTCACTGGCAGAGCAGAGAGACTAAGAAGGGGCATACCTATGGATCTGTGAAGAGATATGAGGGGCTAGAATTGTTCAGTGCTTTATATGTATGGGTTAGCATTTTGAATTGACTCCTATAGGATACAGGAAGCCAATGTAAGGACTGACAGAGGGGTGAGGTGTGAGAGGACCGACTAGAGAGGAAAATCAGTCTGGTGGCAGCATTCATTACAGCCTGTAGCGGGGCAATACATTTGGGAAGTTCAATTAGGGGAGGGTTACAATAATCCATGCAGGAAATTACTAGAGCATGGACAAGCTCTTTGGTACCATCTTGCGTAAGAAAGGGCCAGATGCGGGCTGTGTTTTTTCAGATTGAATTTACAGGATTTGGGAACATGCTGGATGTGAGGCTCAAAGGTAAGGCCAGAGTCAAGTATGACACCAAGACAGCATGCTTGCAGGGATGGACTTATGTGGATATCACTAACTTGAAGGGAGAGCGAGAGAGGAGGATCAGTATTAGGAGGGGGAAAGACAAGGAGTTCAGTTTTAGAGAGATTACGTTTTAGAAAGCGCAAGGACATCCAATCAGAGATGAAGGAAAGGCAAGCAGTGACAGGTTGCAGGACGGCAGGAGAGAGGTCTGGGGAGAAGAGATATAGCTGGGTGTCATCAGCGTACAGGTGGTAGTGGAATCCAAAGAGGTAATCAGTTTGCCAAGAGAGGCAGTATAAAGAGAAAATAAAAGGGGACCAAGGACAGAGCCTTGGGGGACTCCAACAGAAACAGGATGAATGGAGGAGGTATAATTAAAAAAGGAGACACTGAATGAGCATTGGGAGAGATAGGAGGAAAATAAAGGACAGAGACCGAGTGATTTGAGATTCACGGTGTCAATGGAAGCAGAGAGGTCAAGAAGTATTAGTATGGAGTAGCGGCCTTTGGATTTAGCTGTGATTAGGTCATTAGTAACTTTGATAAAAGGAGGGGGCGGAAGCCAGATTGAAGAGGGCCAAGGAGAGAGTTGGAATTGAGAAAGTGAGACATACGAGTAAAGACAAATCTTTCCAGAAGCTTTGAGGAAAAAGTGAGCAGAGATATGGGACAATAGTTAGTTCGTTTTTTTTCAGGAAAGGTACTACAGTAGCATTGAAGATGTGTGTTAAGGAAGGCACAAGACAAGGGGAGAGAGATCTGATAAGGTGAAATAGGACAGGATCAAGCGGGCAAGTGTTGGGGCGAAAGGAAAGGAAAGGAGAAGCGCAGCCACCTCTTCAGTAGCTGGGAAGAAAGTCTGAAGGGTAGGAAAGGTATGATCTACGTGTGGTTGAGAAAGAGAACAGCAAGGTGGGGAGAATTCTTTTCTTAGCTGTTCAATCTTGTCGGTAAAGTGGCATGCAAAGCTCTCGGCTGTAAGGTTAGTTTGAGGGGTGGCGACAGCAGGGCAAAGAAGAGAGTTAAATGTGCCAAAGAGATGCCTGGGATTGCAGAGCATGAACTAATGAGAGAGGAGAGGTATGACTGTTTGGAGAGGGCAAGGGCTGCGCTGTATGAACACAATATGAATCTATAATGAAGAAAGTCTGATAGGGTGCGAGACTTCCTCCAGGAGAATTCAGCACAACAGGAGCATCTTTGCAGGTAGCGTGTTAATTTAGTATGCCACGGTTGGGGGCATGTCCTCCTCAAGGTGCATGTTTGGAGTGGGGCTGCAGCGTTCAAGACAGAGGTGAGGGTAGTGTTATATGTGGAGATGGCCAGTGACCAGGGAGTGGGACATCCAGTCCTTTCAGCTCATGGCTTGCTTTGAATGGCCCCAAGTTATAACTATTACAGTGTTGAGGAACAAAGATAATACATACCTAATTTCTGTGTAGTACCAAACTGTGGGAGATGCCACTCCACATGCCCAGGACTGGCACACATGGGATACTGTCCGTCTGTCTCCTAGAGGTAGGTAGTAAAAGATTTGTGCAAGGATTTCTTGAGGCATGTCCTCCCACTGTGTAGACATTGTATTTTCTCCGCGGCAGCAAACTGACCCTGTATGAGCGGTTAGAACAGAATATTTAGAATCCAGAAATAGGTGAGCTTTACAATCAGGAATAGAGCTGTCGTCATGCCTTTGGTAAGTAATGTGTGGGAGGAGATACCGTACAGGCCGGTTTTATAGTTCAATCGACTTTGTACTTGTAAATGAAAGGTGTTGCTGCAATGTTGAACACCTGTTTATAGAATTATTACAATGGCTGCATCTTCCTGCTTAACTGTTACTGGAGAAATAAATACAAATCTTTAGACTGTAAGCACCCCTGGGCAGGACTCCACCTCAAAACTACTATGTCAAAAGGCAAACTTGTTTTATTTCAATTAATTGCATGTGGCTTATTCAACTATACTGCACTGTAGTCTATGTTGAAGATGTATAAATAACGATACATTTTTGATAATAGCCTTTTGTTTTTTGTGCCCAATATGAGCATTGCTTAAAACATCTGTATTGTATCCTTCTTATCTCATTCTCAGCGTAGGAGCTACCGCTGGTGCATCTTCACCGGGGCCTACAAGCTGAGGGGAGCCCATCGGGTGGAGCCACCCGATAAATGCCAACACTTCATACAAACATACGCCTGCAAACACCAACTCTGTATACTAACACTACACACAAGTACACCAATGCTTTCAAATAGCAACAGTACATACAAACACACAGCTGCATTCCAATGCCAACACTACACAAACTGTACAAAAACATACTTACAGTCAGACACAAACACTACTCACAATTACAACCCTATGAGGATTGGCACATGTAGATCCCCACCTGGCAAAGCATTGGGGGAGTTTTATGACAAATGGGGATCTACCTTTGGCCACCCTTGTGCTGTAGGGAACCCAACAAAAATGATTGCGCCAGGGCCCTCTCTACTTTAGTTCCACCACTGCTTCTTCTCAATGTTTTTTTTTAATTATTTGTTTGTTTACTTGTTTTAGTTTTTGTTTCAACCCTGTTGAGCTCATCAATGCAAGACCATCAATGAGATTGCTGTTTAGACCTGGTTTTAAAACCATAACATCAGAAATAAGGACTGTGATTGTTTTGGTACCGGCCATAAATAAACATTATTGATCAGCTGCTGAATTGTAATGTGCAGTATAAAAACTAATTCTGGGGGAAAAGTTTTAAAAGTAAAGCCCTTGGAAAATACTATTGGTTTCAATAGCGACCACTCTTCTTTTAGAACTTTACCCTAGAACTACACTTTACCCAGTTCCCCCATTGTATTGCACTGTGTCTTGAACATAAACTGAGTAGATTTTTTTGGGAACTAATGAAGGCAAAAAAAAAACCTTGTTATGGTATCAGTTCTAGTATCCTGGTCAGGTCATATTAAACTGAAAGCCAAATAGCAAAATTTGGGCTAAGATACCTAAGCTGTGACTACATCTGTGTTGGAAATTTGCTTTATTTTTATTTATGTATTTATGTAGGCACCCAGACCACTTCAGCTCATTAAAGTGGTCTGGATGCAATGTGCAATATCTCGTCCCTTAACCCTGCAATAGTAATTACTGCGGTTATTGAGAAACTGCAATAATTACTATCCAGGGTTAACTCCACCTCTAGTGACTGTCTACCAGACAGCTACAAAAGGGCTTTCTGGTTTGAAACAGACCTTTGGTCTGTTTTCTGACGCTAGACGTCCTCACGCTCTGCATGAGAATCTCCAGCGTCAGATGTTTCCCCATAGGAAAGCATTGAATAATGCTTTCCAATGGGGAAATCCTAATGCGAGCATGGCACATTAGGTCTCCCCCGCCGGCGTGGATGAGCGTGGGCGTAGCCTGATCCAGCGCCGAGGGAAATTGGCGCTGGATTCATGTAATTGACTGAAAGGGTTTTTACCCCTTCAGCACTGCAGGAGGGGGGGCACGAAGGAAGGGGGCACTGTAGGATTCTATACTGCCAGGGAAACTACTTTGTTTTCCTGGCACTATAGAATCCCTTTAACATACAATCCAGTATGTCATAATATTACAGCTGGTAATACAATCCAGTTTATGCTACCTTAGAGCCGTGTGTGCATAAAAGAAGCAACCAAAAACATTAACATAAATCATAGGCAAAATACAATGTAACTATTTTGCACTATTTAGGAGTAAGGCTTTCAAGTGTAGCTCTGAGTTGGAGATTTATTTATTCTATTGCCTATTTTTTTTTACATGTTTTCCCCCAGTTTACTACCATTTGATTAAACAGCACAAGAAAAGCAAGCACCATGTGTGCCAAGGTTATCTATCCATTGCTTCCCTAGGGGTTTATTTACTAAACCGTGAGCTGATACCAGAGTTTCATAATGTAGGTTAACATTGCAGAGGCAGAGAATTATTTTTCTAACTCTGCTATTGTGTAATAATCATTTCAGCTCTTGTCAACTTACTGTTTAGTGAATAAATCCCTGTTTATGTTCTACTTATCTCATACTTCAGAATTGAGGCATGTAGGCGTAGCATGTAACGGATCATAAAATATGGATGTAATCTATACTGTTCCATATGGTGTCAAATTATACCCTATACACTCCCTTCTATACTTACCACGATACAAGTATCAGCAATATCTTCCTGAAACCAAGATATTCTACCCTCCCACACACATGGATTGGCTATCAGGTGTCATGTGACCTGAGCCTTTTAAATGCTGGACTGCAGCTTGGAATCCAAAGACATTTCTGCCTTGTGGGATCTGGCAGCAGCAGAGCGGCCAATACTTAGTGAGTGCTTTATCCGGGGTGTTCTGTGTTTACTCTGTTATAGATTCTGTTTTTTTGTTTTTTTTTTACTTTGGCTGTTTTTGTATTGTAGGATGCTGCATTTGTGATTGATGGGGAGGTACATAAACTTTGACTAGATATATCCGTGACCATTATACATTCTGCAGAACTACAGGAGAGTTTTAAAGTATACAGATTTATTGTAATACATGGGTTATTCACTAAACTCTGAATTCTAGCAAACTAAATTCTAAACTAAACAAAATTAAAGAAACACTATAGGGTCAGGAACACAAACACGTATTCCTGACCCTAAAGTGTGTTAAAAACACTATCTCGCCCCCCCCACCCCCTTCCTCTCTAAATATAGTAAAATATTAACTTTATTCCAGTCTACTGGTGCTGGCTCTGCCCCTGATCTGTCTCCTTGGCTAACCTGATCAGAAGTGATTATCTCAGCCAATCACAATGCTTTCCTATAGGAAACCATTGGATTGGCTGAGATTGTCAATTCCGATGACCTAGGAGACGGGCCAGGGGCGGAACCAAACGCCACCCTGGCCAATCAGCATCCTGTTCATTGAGGGGGTGGGGCCAGCGTAGATAATTGTGTTCATATTGAGGGGTGGAGACATGCACTGATCACTGTACAGTCTGAGGGGACGGAGCCAGGGACGTATTTGCCGCGAGGCAAACAAGGCATTTGCCTTGGGTGGCACTTTCCAGGGGGCGGCAAAAATTGCCGCCCCCAAATGCCCAGGCAAATACGTTGTTAGCCTGGCGGCGGCTGTTTATTTCCACATTTCAATTTATTTTTCACACCTCAAAAATACGTATTTGTTAAATATAGGGGATACGTTAACATAATGTTTAAAATCCTGAGATGTGAATGCTCCCATTTAATTTTTACCATGCCACCTATCATTTAATAATATACCGATCTCTAAGTTATGATTCTAGTTCAAAATAACTTTTGCTCTTGGAAAAATTGCATACTTATTTTATATTTGTATGTGATTGCAATATATATGTCTATAAATGAGATACTAGTTCACTCAATGGTGATTCATCCACAAAGAAAAGCACAGTATTTATGGGTTCCCAATGAGTTACGTAGCTTGGAATCATCAGAAACTAACACAAATGTATATTAGTGTTAGTGAACACAATAAATTGAAGTAACCACTTAAATTTTACAACATGACAGGAGGCTTCGTATTTTGCATATCTCTCTTTACTAACTCCATACAGCAGTAAAGAAACACATAGAAAAAAAGAACCAATCACAAGAGAGTAGGATGTAGATAATGCAACGTGACCTCATCATTTCCTCTTTCTTTACTGCTCCACAAAGCAGACAGGTCAGAGTATTACTCTTCTCCATTACTTTCTGTTTCTATTGCCTCCTTTGAGGTTGTTTTTGTATTATATTTTTTTATATACTTTGCTGTATGTTCTTGCTGTGCTTCTGTACTATGTGGAGCTGTGTTTTTTCTATGTTATTCATTGTGTTTCTACCTTATTCTTGGTTTCTGCCCTCTACCCTCCTTGCTCTCACTTCTCTGGGGCTTGAGTTTTTTTTGGCTCTTACTGGGGTTGCATGTTAATGTTGAATTAGGTCATTTACATAAGCTGTTTAAAGGGATTTCACCCATAAACTTGTATTAACTTGCCGGCACCCATTGCAGGGCAGTCCGTGGGGAGACCGCGAGGTAGCCCGGTCGAGACGCGGCGACCATCTTTGATCCCGCGTCTCGCGAGACTTCAGGGGCCTTCTTCCCTCACCATTGCCGGCGGCCATCTTTAATCTCACGAGACGCGAGATTATTGGCGGCCATCTTGCTACTCTCGCTTGCCACGATTTCGGCGCTCAGAAGTAACATATACATGGGCTGCCATCTGAACCTTAGCCGCTCAGGCTGCTCTGACACGGACGTTGGATCACAGGGTTCCTGGTTCGAATCCAGGTACGGGTAAGTATTCTAAACTGTCCTATCTTTACAGGTTTATGTTGTACCCTTGTGGTTTGAAGGTACTGGACCCTTAAAGGGATATCACCCTTGAACTCCTTAAAGGGATGCCACCCTGGACCTCCTTAAAGACCCACACTTGAGTTGATCACCGACTAGATATACGCCAATCTATTCGGCTTGAAATGGACCTTCGTCCCCAGCTAGACACAGTTTCAGCACAGAATATCTGTCATGACGGTGAATTAATTATTAGAGGAGCTGTAGGAAACTCCCTTTCAGGCTGCTGGCGGATTTCCTAGCCGCCTACTTATAGGTATATTTCCTGTGTCAAGGGAATTTAATAAGGGGAGAACTGATTGACACTCTCTATCAGGGCGGTGGCCAGCACTTAAGGTTTCATACCCTGTGCACCTAGGTGAGCCCCCACTATACATGCGCTGCACAGTGCTGCTAAGCAGAGGAGTGCAATGGAAACTTCTATGCACTGGGTGAGCACCAGTCTATTCTATTTGGCCACGATTCGGAGTACGACCCGACAGGTTCCCGGAGACGCATCCGAAACATCGTCTCCTTTTCCCAATCTATTGGTTAGGAGCCTCGATAAACTACTGAAAACAATGACGAATACAGGTGACTGAGACGAAACACTATCGTCCTGGACAGTTTAATTCAGATCAATCAAGGAAAACGAAACCTCATCAACACCCACATTCATCCGAGGTCCGACTGGAACCTCCATGCTTGTAGAGGACGATACGCTCAGAGAGCTCGTAGGCAACTCCATGCCTTGCGAATATCCACATGGTTCTCCACGGCATTACCGTGACCCTCTAAGGTGCATACCTAGAATTCTTGGTGCTATATTTCACTATCCATGGACTGGTAGGAAGTGCTAGGTAGGCTGCACCCTACTGCGGGTGACCACAGATTAAACGGTCATGGATACCACCCACCGGGAGGGACAAAATCACGCTTGTTATCAGACAACATGAAGACTCCTTCGGTTCCTGTCTTCTTCGTAGAACACAGATCAACCTGTCTCCCGGTGGAGATACATATCATAGGGGCCGACTGATTTGGTGTTTTTCACTGGTCACAGTATAAGTCGATGCATGATGGTGATCGCGCTCCGACCGACCGGACCTCCCTGAGGGACGTATGCTTTCCATGCTTACAAGGTTATAGAAATGCTCTGACTGGTGAGGATCTCCTCCTTATACTTTCATACCCGACTATTCCTCACAGACCTGAAGGGAACTCACATCTTCTATTGGGATCCTGGGGGCCTGGATCCGTTTTGGCGGTTCTTGTCAGGTCGGCGGACTATCGCAGGCTGCTAGGGACTTCTTGGGAGTCTCTGGAACCCCTGGGATGCGATGACATTACCCATCCATCTGGACGTTCCCGGCCTGTTTGGTGTTCGGAATGGTATCTTGATCCCTTATTTGAGGATTGGGACGGAACAACAGCCCGCATCCTGACCTAAGGACTCCCTATGGACTAGGATCCTCTGGGATGCCAACTACCCAATGACATGCACCTCCAGCTTATGGGATGGGGAGGTCGTTCTCCTGTCCCCCTCGGGGACTAGACATACTGCTGACAGACCTTCAGGCTTGGTCTCATGTAGTTTCTCGTCAACGGCGTTCAACGGGGAGGTCTTCTCCACAACGCGGAAGTGCTGGATCTCTCGACGCACCTTAGGATTTTTATTTAGTCCTATATTATTTTCTCAGCATTAAAAATGGAAAATACGAAGCCTCCTGTTATGTTGTAAAATTGAAGATTATGCTAGCTTTAGTGTACTAATAATCTTAATTTTAATAATGACAGGAGGCGAGTATTTTCTCTCCCTGCTTCGCTGCCCACCCTTTCTATTTGTTTGTTTTTGTAGGTATCAGGGGCTCAGGCAGTTTTGCCACGATGGTGCTTATATTAATGATTGTCCTTCCATTAATCTGGAATCCTCATTTGGGATGATATATGGTATGTTACTTGGATTTACATGTTCATGACTTTATTTCTAAACCTGTCTCACATTCTTTTTTCAGTATGATTCGTCTTTGAAGACATTTGGCGGTTAGTGTGAACCTTTTGGGGGAATTTTATCCTTTGGATTTGACTCAATCCGATCTCTTTTTTCGTTCGTATAGAATTCCTTGGAAGTTTGCTCCTTCACACGTGGGACTTTGGAGTTATTATTCGTTTTTACTTGATATATATTTACTTCCGCTTGATGTCGCTTTCTGTAAGAGGAAATTATGAGGTCACCTTGCATTATGTACATCCTACTCTCTTGTGATTGGTTCTTTTTTTCTTTGTGTTTCTTTACTGCTGTATGGAGTTAGTAAAAAGAGATTATGCAAAATACTCGCCTCCTGTCAGTATTAAAATTAAGATTATTAGTACACTAAAGCTAGCATAATCTTCAATTATTAACATGTGTCCTTAGTTGTCTGGTTTCTAAAATATATATATATATATATATACACATTTGCTATCCTGTTTTACTTCTATACTATATTGCCATTCTGGGGTCAAGAAGGAATTTTTTTTCTAGCTTGTTGCAAAATTGGAAGTACTTTAAACTGGTTTTTTTTTTGCCTTCTTTTGGATCAACAGCAAAAAACAAAAGGATGGCTGAACTTGATGGACGCAAGTCTCTTTTCAGCTATGTAACTATGTAACTGTCCTGCTCTGTTCTGTGGAGATGTCTGGCCTTGGCTTCTGGTATCCAGTACTCTTTTTAGGATGCATTAGGAAACCAACCTTAGACCTATCAGTGGGAAATGAACGTGGATACATTTCAAAGTGGAATTCCACTTGATTAATGAATCCCCTGCATGTCTTAGCATCCCCTCCATACCTGGGTGGAGGGGTTAGATGTGCAGAAGCATTAGGCATGGTAGATGTGTCTGGTACCAGGGGTGCAGGAGGAGCTGGTACAGGTACCGGAGCTGTTCTAGATAAGAGTGTCTGGATGGCCTGAGCCATCTGATCCATACGATGATCCTGCTCTACAAATCTAGCCTCATGAGAAGCCATTTGCTGACCTAAATCTGCGGGGTCCATGGCCCTATCGTAAGCCTACAGCCATACCAGTCTGAAAGTGCCTGATCTTGTCAGATCTCAGAAGCCATCTAGACCAACTAGGAACCTCAGGTACCGTAAGCTAAGGTGCCTGTTCTAGTCTTGCCTTGTTTCTGTACTGGATACATGTCTGCTGCAGAGCCCCTCTATCCAGTTCCTGGGAGGTCTTCATATCAAGCTCCTAATTCCTGGGATCCACTGTTGCTGCATCAGGGTTCTGGTATGTGGATGCGCAAATGCTGGTGCTCAACACCAGAGGGCGTGTGGTTACCCTGCACCAGGCCCTGATAATCCACTTCCACGCTGTAGACTCCCAACTTCTCATCAGGCACTCTTGGGTTTCCGGACCGCCACCCGGTTTCCAGACTGCCACCCATGCAGAGCTCCTTCCATTCTCGTTTTCCTGCCAGGCCTGGTCCTCACCGCCCGGTGGGCGTGTCTTCATAAAACAAACATTTAAAGGAAACCTGGACACAGGGACAGATTACAGGAATGAACCCAGAAAAACCCAGCATAAAGAAAACCAGACATAGACTAGAAAACCAGAAAAACCAAGAAAAACCAAACAAGAAATGTAAAAAGAGTACTGGATACCAGAAGCCAAAGCCAGACATCTCCGCAGAACATGGCATGATGTGACAGTAACGGGCATCTGCACTCAAGTATATATGTAACACAAAACTAAAAATCAACATTTAAAATAATTTGAAAGGCACACTTTTTGTTCCTCACACCCCATACAGCATGTGCACCCAATTCCTAATTGTTTTAAACTGGCACAAATAAAGCATCTAAATTATATACGTGCACAAATAAAACAAATTCATACCCTATGAATCCCTATCTTCTAACAATGATTGGTTATTGGAAACTCACAGGATTTTAGGTGATCAAGGCGTGGAGCTTTGGTCTTCGAGATCGGACAGCATGGAAGCAGAGAAATGGTACATAAACATCAAAAAGTTACAAGTGACTGCAGTTAAAGGATCATTTCAAGCACAATAACTACTGCAGCTGTAGAACCTATGGTGCCAGGAAGACCCCAGGGACCTCTATTATAAGTAGTCAAACCATTTGACTTATTATGACTCCACTACCGACGACTGCCATCCAGAAGCTCTGTTCCTGAGCTAAAACCGGCATGTGGCCAACACTAATAATGGATACTTACTCCCAGTAAGTTGTTGTATCCAGTTGGTAGAGGCAATATGAATTCTAAAAGGATACTTCCATTGCCATGTTAGTTAATTATGTCAACAGAAAGGCCATACAGATCGTTTCTCCTGATGTGGGCAGAACATATAAACAGGACAATAGATCTGACCTCCTCATTCACATCTTGGCATTTATCATCTGTACGTTCAAATGTTTCTGTAGATACGTTTTAAAACTCCAATCTACAAGCATCTGATGACATCATATTCCGTCTCCCGGCATCATTCTGCGGCGCGGGAGGGAGCTGAGCAGAGAGCTCACAAATCAGTGCTCCCTCGCCAGCGCTGCCTGTCATTTAAGGAGTTCCAGGGTGATATCCCTTTAAGGAGTTCCAGTACCTTCAAACCACAAAGGTACAACATAAACCTGTAAATATAGGACAGTTTAGAATACTTACCCGTACCTCAGAACCCTGTGATCCAACATCCATGTCAGCACAGCCTGAGTCACGCGAGCGGCTAAGGTTCAGCTGGCAGCCCAGGCGCACGAGAGTAGCAAGATGGCCGCCCATAATCTCACAAGACGCAAGATTAAAGATTGCCGCCGGCAATGGTGAGGGAAGAAGGCCCCTGAAGTCTCGCGAGACGCAGGATCAAAGATGGTCGCCGCGTCTCGACCGGGCTACCTAGCGATCTCCCCACGGACTGCCCTGCACCCAAAGTAATGGGGGCCGGCAAGCATCCAACGCACTGCCGGGTGCAGAGTTGGGCTGCAGTCCAAGAGGGCGAGGGCAGGGAGTCCGGCTGTCCCCTACTGGAGAGCGCGGCTTGGTTGTGGGGGCAGGAAGGCCACGGACATGCCGGGGACCGATGGGTAGTCGGGAAGGGAGGGGTCAGCGCCCGGGAACCGCAAGCAGGAAAGTGCCAAGCCCCAGCCAGGATCCCCATGAGACCCTGGGGAGAAGAAGCAAAGCAGGGGCAGGGGGTCCCCCAATAGTATAATACAGATAGTATAACGTACATATACCCTTAAATCCACATAATACCTGATATAACTTACACATAATACCTATTAAATACCTAAAATAACTTACACATAATACATATTAAATACCTAACATAAAAAACATATAACCTAATATAAAATACATGTAATATTTATGCCATACATATAAAGTACCTATCATACCCTTTAAATACATAATATAAGCACATATAATACCTATCCGGTATGTATAATAAGACATGTCTATAATATCTATAAAATACATGTGATATAAATCACGTAATGGGTATGAAGTAAGTATAACATAAAATATATATAATACCTATTAAATACAATCACAAACAGAGTATGAATATAAATTATTGAAGAAGAGTAATACTCTGTCGTTTATGCAGGATGTCCTGGAAATCCTGTTTAGCAGTTCACAGAGGCTGCAGCAGCATGTCTCCATACATTATCACAGTGGAGTAAAATATAGTAGTGTGTAGGCCACGTCCTGACAGAGAGCACCAATCCATGCTCTAATAGCCAAACACCCCTCAAACCCCGGAGAAGTGAGAGCAAGGAGGAGAGAGGGCAGAAACCAAGAATAAGGTAGAAACACAATGAATAACATAGAAAAAACACAGCTGCACATAGTACAGAAGCACAGCAAGAACAAACAGCAAAGTATATTAACAAATAATACAAAAACAATCTCAAACGAGGCAATAGAAACATAAAGTAATGGAGGAGAGTAATACTCTGACCTGTCTGCTTGATGGAGCATTAAAGAAAGAGGAAATGATGAGGTCACGTTGAATTATCTACATCCTACTCTCTTGTGATTGGTTCTTTTTTCTATGTGTTTCTTTACTGCTGTATGGAGTTAGTAAAGAGAGATATGCAAAATACGAAGCCTCCTGTCATGTAAAATTGAAGTGGTTACTTCAATTTATTGTGTTAACTAACACTAATATACATTTGTGTTAGTTTCTGATGATTCCAAGCTAAGTAACTCATTAAAGGACTACTATAGTGCCAGGAAAACATACTCGTTTTCCTGGCACTATAGTGCCCTGATGGTGCCCCCACCCTCAGGGTCCCCCTCCCGCCCGGCTCTGGAAAGGGGAAAAGGGGTAAAACTTACCTTTTTCCAGCGCCGGGCGGGGAGCTCTCTGCCTCCGATCCTCCTCCGTTCCGCCCCGTCGGCTGAATGCGCACGCGCGGCAAGAGCTGCACGCGCATTCAGCCGGTCACATAGGAAAGCATTTACAATGCTTTCCTATGGACGCTTGCGTGCTCTCACTGTGATTTTCACAGTGAGAATCACGCAAGCGCCTCTGGCGGCTGTCAATGAGACAGCCACTAGAGGATTAAGGGGAAGGCTTAACCAATTTATAAACATAGCAGTTTCTCTGAAACTGCTATGTTTATAAAAAAATGGGTTAACCCTAGCTGGACCTGGCACCCAGACCACTTCATTAAGCTGAAGTGGCCTGGGTGCCTAGAGTGGTCCTTTAAGAACCCATAAATACTGTGCTTTTCTTTGTGGATGAATCACCATTGAGTGAACTACATCCTGTTCCAAATTGAACCATTTCACTCTTTTCGGCAGCAGAGAGATCGTTTTTCTTCCCCATATTGCATGAAAATGGTGCTCTGCTTAATAATGTGGAACACCCTCCTTTAGTAGTTTTTCCTTAAATTGGGCTCACCTGTCAATCTAATTATCACAGGTGTCCGAGATTGTTTTCAGTGATCAAAAGAGCCCCGAGACGCAATGCCATCCATGAGTTAAACTGAAAAACTAAATATTTAATCTTTGTGACACTTAAATAGAATTTGCACAATCATTTGGAACAGGGTGTAGTATCTCATTTATAGACATATATATATTGCAATCACATGCAAATATAAAATAAGTACGCAATTTTTCTGAGAGCAAAAGTTCTTTTTTTTTTTTTTTTGTCAATCTTTGTTTTTATTGAGGCATAAGATGGTTCAGTACAGAAAATAAAACAAGGGGTTAATGCATGAAATACATATGGATTGCATAACTGATTGTACAATTGTTGCATGTAATCCCAGATAGAACGGCCTCATTTTATAGATGTTACAACAGAAGTACTATGCAAGCTAGACAGGTTATTAGCTATTTAGAGTTTTGTAAAGCTGAGTAAAGTAAAGAAAACACAGGCTCAACGGTAACACATGACAACATCTCCTATGCCGGACTGCCTCATTTTATATTAGTTAAACAAACAATACGATTGTAAACAGAATGGCTTATTTGTCTTAATATAGCTAATCATAAGCAAAGCATCAAAGGGGTCATGCCAAGTATATGTCTGGTGAAGCCACATTGGTGCGTTTTGGGTGTGGCAAGGCTGTAGTACGCTACTGTGTGCCTAATTGAACATGTTGGGGACTGAGCTGGGTGCATCTGGGGGAGCAGATATGTGTCCCAAGTGTGACGTGTCAGGCTAGGAATGTGGAGGCAACTCAGAGTATAATAATAAGAAATGCAAAATTAAGTAAAGTAAAACACTGCCCTGTACTATCATGCATGACTATCAAGGTTATACTATGGCTGTGATTACTGCAGTGTATGTGGCTTAAGCATGAGTCAAGTTGCATAAGTACCCATTACTGCTCGTTGTTTTAAACTAGGGCATAGTAGCTTTTCAGTTAACGGGTATTGAGTTCAGTCGTATAGCAGTCCATATGCCTGGCAACAGGAGGGTGCGTGGTAGGGCTTTGTCTGTTGCCTTCATCCAATCCCCAGTGCGTGCCACATCGGGTAGTCCATTCTCCGCTCCGGTGTGTCGGTTCCCTCATCCGGCATGTGGGTGATCAGGCTGAGTTGCAGGCGTGGAAATAATGCTGTCAGCGTGTCGCAGCCTGGCATTTCCGAGGCCCTGGATCTCCAAGTTGTGAGGGAGGCCCTTGCCCCTGATCTGTAGGTCTTCTTTCTCCGGTCGGGGGGTTCGTGGCTCAGTCTAGGCATTGTGGTGGTGGTCTTCCGGAGAGCTTGAGGTGAGGAGGGGGTGCGTGTACGGTGGGGAGTTTCTCCCCCGCTCCAGACTGTGCGTGGGGTCATCGCCATGTGGCCACAGGCTCGGTTACCTCTCGGGACCGGGTCTTTCCCTTTGTGGGCGCTGTGGAAGGTCCTGATGGTAGTCCACCGCCGGCGGTGGGTGACCTTCCCGCGGTGTGGTTGGCGTTTTGGAGGTAGTCTCCTAGCGACCCCCAGTCTGGATAGGTATACTGCCTTCCGTGGTGGGGCAGCATTGCCCGGGGTCCACTCCGTCTGCTTCTGGGCTTTAGGCCATACCTCCTCCTTGTGTCGAGTGGGGTTTTGTTGGGCCTCTCTGCGCTCCAATTTTGCCCAGAATTGTTGGAGCAGGGTCTCCAGGCGCTCATGGAGGGGCCGGGAGGGTGCATGGTCTGGCGCATGGTCCGAAGCCGCCATTTTGTCGGCAGCCGTTTGGTCGTTAGCTGCTCGGTTCAGGCTGTTGTCGTCAAGTGTACTCCCGTTTTGTGATACATGCTGATTTGGCCCGGGATAACCCCCACCGGTCCAAGGGGGGGGGAGAGAGTCCGATACTGCGGGTGCCGCTTGTTTTGGTGGGCCGGGAGAGCGGCCGTCTCTCCCCTGCCCTGTGTATAGTAGGCCCCGAGTCCCTGTGTCGCGGATTCCGACATCCTTCGGGCTTGCGAGGTGTCCCCCAGTTCCCTAGGCTTTGTAGTGTACGGTGAGGCAGGTAGGGGTTCTGGGTCAGGTGCTGTTCCCCCGATATTTGTCAGGAATTCGGTCCAGGCTCGGGAGCTCAGGGAAAGCATGTCTGCTCAGCTCCCCGGTCAGGCTCCGCCCCAGAGCAAAAGTTCTTAACTTAGAGATCGGTATATTATTAAATGATAGGTGGCATGGTAAAAATTAAATGGGAGCATTCACATCTTAACTGGATTGTGATGTCATTTACTAAAAGTTTACTATAAATAAAAAAATAAAAATAAAAAAAGAGTATTTCACAGAAAAAAAATAACATATTATATAGGTGATTTTCAATATTTTATTCAATTATGTAAATTCCAGCGTAGTGACAGTTTCCCTTTAAGGTTCTGTGTACAACACAGCATCAGATCACACTGTACCATAGACTTGGCTAGTATACTTTTTTCTAAATGAATTATCGTTTTATCGATTTCACACAAGATAAGGAAACCTACACAATTACATTTACATCAGAGAACATGAGGTGGTTGCATTCCGTCAGGTAAGTAAAAGATTCTGAACGTACACACAGGACAAGTGGTAACAGATAATACATGTTCCATTGATTCAAACGGTGTTCATTGCAGTAGTTATTTAAAAAATAAAAAATAAAAATACGCGGTATAATCACCGTATATTCCGGGTATGTGGGGCGTCCTAATTTCAAATTCTGCAGCGGAATGAACCGGGAAGGAGCTTTGGTTTTTAGGTGTCCTCTGCATGCATAGTGTCAGCTTAGCGTTTAGAACAAAATACAACTACAAATAATAACAGGTGAAACAAAGTGCCAAGTGCTTGATATATATCTAAAATATGTTGTCAGGTAGGGAGAAAGAAAGATCTCTCCGTTCAAATTAGTGTGAGAGCTGTCCGAATATACCAATACACAGATTACCAGGAAGTTGCAAGGTGAGGTAAGTACAGGTACAAGTAACACCTGGAGGGAGGCGGACATGGCTCAGATGACTACATGGGGCAAGTCCATGTATATACAATATTAGGTATGCAGACGTGGTGATTGTGGCGGGTTTTAGCAGGTCCTGCAATTAGAGTGACAGAGCCATAAGAAATTATGGGATCTATTGTGTGTTTTTGGACAGAAAGGTTTTCCACGGCTGCCAAATGTCTCTGTATCGGGAGTATTTGCCTAATGTCGCCCATCGAATCTCCTCCAATATTGGATCGCAACAGGTTAGGGACCACCAGTTAAGCAGCTAAAGGAATAAAATAAAGCATTGAACATTTATATTTGTTGTGAGTAATGTTCACTCTATGGAGGAGAAAGGAGGGAACATCCATATTTCAGTGGATACCTAAAGCATCTCGGACGAGGTCGTGCACCTCTTTCCAAAATGGCGTTATGTCTGCACATGTCCACCATATGTGGTGGAGAGTGCTATTGGCATCCTTACATCTCCAGCAGGTTTCTGGAGTGTTCAGGGCGTATTTGTGGACATCAACTGGAATTATATACCACCTAGTTAGAAGTTTATAGTTAGCTTCAAGGAGTTGCACACTAACGTGAGAATGGGTGATTCTGTAGAACGTTTTATACCAGTCATCCTCTGACATTGGGGTAGTGAATGAGTCATTCCATTGGCGGGTGTATAGGGGGGGTTTTGGGTGTACCATGGGTTTCAGCATTTTGTAGCAAATGGATAAGAGTTTAGGGACTGCTTTGGTCCAAGAGCATAATTGTTAACATTTAGTGGCCTGTCGGATACCAGAGGGTGGTATTTGAAGTGTTTTTAAAACGTGTTGTAATTGGCTAGTGTACTTTGTATTACACATATAATCATTTTCTGACAAGCATAGGCCATTGAAGGATAGGAAATGAAGTCACATACATTTTTCCCCCAACAGGGTACACTGGGACCTCATCTAAAGAGTTATTTTTAAATGGTGCATGGAGATACAAATAACTCGCTAGCTAACTTGACACAAGTACAACCATGATCCCATACGACTTTGTACCTTACTTTACATAATACATAGCAGCTGTTGCATACAGGATTCAAAATACTAATTAATCCAATGTGAACATTTCCACCTATGGGTATATAAATATCAAATGCCTATTAAGGCGTAACTTTTCAAAACGGCACTTGCTTTCAAACACAATAAAGAAAATAAGTTTGTTAGTGTAATTCAATATGGAAAATAACTGCCGAAACACCAGAGTGAGAGATTTTTATGTTTCTTTGATGATGTATTTTAAATTTTGAGATCTATTAAAGGGACACTCTCTAAGCACAAACAGATGGCAGTCTTGGAGCATAGATGCTGTCCATATTTTAGGACAATGTAAAATGTTTCTGAGAAATGCAATATTCAGATTTGTTCAGAAACAAACCTCTAGTGGATATCAGCCAGACACTAAACTTCCTTCTTAAAACCTTATCTTTATTGTTGGGTTTCATTCCAATTTCACAGATTCAAATACAAAATTAGTAAAATCTTTTATTACTATAATTATGAAATCAGTGAGACATTTGCATTGCCAAGCGTTTCCAATAATACTGCAGATCTTTAGTAACATACAGATCAGACCATACACAGATATTACAGAGTAACCGATCACGTCTCAGACACGGATCCACCAATCAGTTGCAGCAGCTGCAGCTCTCGCATCCCTTTTCGCACTGACAGCCCTGGCTGCATTTACTGCACTCGGCCGGACAGCAGGAGCAGCAACCTGTGGGAGAGGAGGGAGAAACAGCAGGTTAGTCACTTACCAATATACCTCAATAGTGGTTTCCAAACAAGGGTGGACCCAGAGCCCAATCTCAGGTGGGACACTATGCCAGATTGGGTTGGGATGAGTTGTGTAGGATAAATAGACTATTGCAGTTTGTGCATTATTGCAACAACAAAGACGTTGTGCTTTAGGACTCCTGTCCCTTTAACCCCTTAAGGACACATGACGTGTGACATGTCATCAGGCCCGGACTGGCCATCGGGCACACCGGGCAAATGCCCGGTGGGCCGCGGTGGCCATGGGCCGAGGCCGGCAGGGGAAGGTCCCAGGATCTCCCCTGCCGGTCTATGCAGGGCCGGCACTATCCGAGCGCCGGCCCCGCTGTTTTCAATTAAGGGCCGGTGAGGAGATCAATGATCTCCCTCACCGGCCCCCTTGGAGACACATGCGGCTGGGGAGGGAGGTAGAGGACCCGGCGGAGCTCTATCTTGCAGCTCCGCCGGGTTCCTCTCGTGAGATCCGGCGCGTTGCCATGGCAACGACCGGATCTCGCGAGAGTGAACTCTAGCCCTCAGGCTAGAGTTCACTCACCACTGGACCACCAGGGATGGTGTCGGAGTGCCGGTCCCCCCCACCCACTCACCAGCATGCCGGTCCCCCCCTCCCAGGCTAAAGGTAAGAAGGGAGGGGGGGACATAATGCATACTATTTTATTTTACCCCCCCAACACTCAATCCCTTCTAACATTCACACACAGCACACACATCACTATCACACACAGCACTCTCACTCCCATCACACACAGCACACACATCACTATCACACACAGCACACACATCACTATCACACACAACACTCTCACTCCCATCACACACAGCACACACATCACTATCACACACAGCACACACATCACTATCACACACAACACTCTCACTCCCATCACACACAGCACTCTCACTCCCATCACAGCACTTTCACACACAGCACTCACTCCCATCACACACAGCACTCTCACTCCCATCACACACAGCACTCTCACTCCCATCACACACACCACTCTCACTCCCATCACACACACCACTCTCACTCCCATCACACACAGCACTCTCACACCCATCACAGCACTTTCACACACAGCACTCTCACACCCATCACACACATCAGTCTCACACCCATCACAGCACTTTCACACACAACACTCTCACACCCATCACAGCACTTTCACACACAGCACTCTCACACCCATCACACACAGAACTCTCACACACATCACACTCAGCACTCACACACATCACACTCAGCACTCACACACATCATCCACAGCACTATCACACTCATCACATTTAGGACTCACACACACATCACACTCAGCACTATCACAAAACACATCATACACAGCACTCTCACACACATCACACTCAGCACTCACGCACATCATCCACAGCACTATCACACTCGGCACTCTCACACACAGCACTCTCACACACATCACCCTCAGCACTCACACACATCATCCACAGCACTATCACACTCAGCACTCTCACACACATCACACTCAGGACTCACACACATCACACTCAGCACTATCACAAAACACATCACACACAGCACCCTCATACACAGCACCCTCACACACATCACACACAGCATCCATCATACACACATACTGCACCCCTCACATACACACCGAACCTCCCCAACACACACATACACAATACTTCCAAATATATATATATATATATATATATATATTATATATATATATATACACACACGCACACACTACATTCCTGACATACACACTCTGGATACCCTATACACACACTAGATTCCTTGTAAGCAAACACATACTACACCCCTAAACACACACTCTCTACAAACACTACATCACATATACACACACACACACACACACTATAGCCTGTATGCACACACTTGCTACATCCCCTATACACACATTCTTTACAGACCCTAGCCACATATGCATTACATTACACCACAAACACAACACGACTAAAACCGACCTTATTACACAATACCACACCACAATCAGCTCACTCTATACACACACACACACAATCCCACAAGCAGGCTCCAAACACAGCACGATACTCTTTCCTGGCATTTTTGTCTCCTGGTATCCATTTATAGAGACACCAGAGACAAGTTGCAAGGAAACACAGTGCAAGCATGTTATTAAATTTGCTTGCACTGTGCAGAACAAATACAGGGCTTTTTTCTCATGCTAGAGCTCTTTAGCAGAGCTCTGCGCATGGTCTGCCCTGGCCTGCACTTTGAGAAGGGGGCGTGTTTGTCATTAGTGACGACAAAACACGCCCTCTCTGCACCGCCCCTTCTTAGTGGGCCGCTGTGATAAAAAAATGCCCGGGCCGAATTTTTATCCCAGTCCGGCCCTGCATGTCATGATTCCCTTTTATTCCAGAAGTTTGGTCCTTAACCCCTTAAGGACACATGACGTGTGTGACACGTCATGATTCCCTTTTATTCCAGAAGTTTGGTCCTTAAGGGGTTAAGGGGTTAATCAAACCAGGACGGTGGGAAAAGCAGGAATTAGCAACTAGCCCCCAGCACAAAGTGCAGATTTATCAGTATGTGCAGCGTTTCAAGCAGGATAGATGGACAGAGGGATTTGGGGCAGAGAGAGAATATGTTTCATAATATAACACTAGATGGCAGCACTTACTTTTTGGGCAGCATTTGCACTTCTTACAGTTGCAGGAATTTGCACAAGAGCAGGAGACACCTGACAAGAAATGATAGAACAATATGTTATATGCTGTATGCAGTGTCTTATGTATAATATAGAAGGCAGTGGGCACCTAATAAAGGAGAGAATATTAAGTGATATATGATGGGCATCGGATAACAACACATAATGGAGGTGGGTTATGAAGGGAGCTTGTGGTATAGGTGAGACAGTGCTAATGGCTTATTATTATCTGGTGAACTCAACATAATATGGGTCTCCTCAATGATTAATAAACATTGATATATTACCCTCCTTGGCACTAGAGGAGGCCTCATACAAGCTGGCCTCATAGATGAAGGAAGTAAAATGTTTAGATCACTGAGCTTTATTGTCGTGCTGGGTCTCAGGGTTTATAGAGCGTCATATCCTGACATCTTCTACCTGGAGACCCTGACAATGTCAGAAAAGAGTGACCTGGAGCAGCGCTTCCCACCCAGACGCTCTAGATTAGTGGTACCCAACCCAGTCCTTGGGGTACACCAACAGTCCAGAATGTATGGATTTCTAAATTCTATTCCAATGGGGATTCTGGACCAATAGGGTAAGTAGACCATTGGTGAGCGAGAACTATATTGGTGCAGTGACACCAGGATTGCTCAACATTTGCAGAGAAAGATTTGGGAAAATATAGATCAGTTAACAAGCAGCTTCAAAGCATTCTCTGCACCCCAAAAAATAAAACCGAACACTGCACTAGCAGTAATTTAACCCTTGAAAAAGGGAAATTGGCAAGCCAAGTAAAAAAAGATACCGTAGTTATATGGTTGGAGACATCACTGTTGTGGTTATAAATTTGGGATTTTATAACAAGACACGGAGGCTCCTATTGCATAACCCTTTCTTTACTGTCCACCAATAGCAGCAAAGAATACAAATATATTGAAAAAATGAAGAACATACATTAACATAGGCCCCTCCCCGCTCAGGTCCCGGTATATTAGGCAGCACTTCCCTTCCATAACCCTCTTTCTTTGCTGCTCCGATCAAAGATAAGTACATGTCACTTCTTTCAATACTATTTTACAGTTATTGATATATTTATATTATCAGTATTAGTTGTTTTTTCTTTATAACCGTTAGCTATCGTTATGGTTATTATTGTTATTAGTATTTTATTGGTATTTTATATATTTTATTAATAATTTATCAATATTTTGTATTATCCTTTTTCTATCCTGATTACCTTATTGATTCTTACTTTTATGGTATTTCACCTCTACTACACTTGGTAGTTGTGTTTTGTACCCAGGGTCCAGACCTCTCTGTCTTCTCTTACTCCCCGTTTTCTTCGCTTCCTTCATTGCTTTCCCGCATCGGCGCCATCTTGCGCACATTTTTCTCTAAACTGTCTTTCATAGTGCACTCTCATCGCTATCACCGTTCGGCAGTTTAGGCCATTCGACTGTTTTACCGCGTTCGCCTGTTTCTTGCAAACGGCCCATTCGGCAGTTTTGCATTTTGTCCTATACTCTCCATTATATTCACTTATTCACCTCTTTTAACCGAATGTTTGGGTTTTTCTTTTATTCACCTTACTTCTTTTTACCGCGAATCTCGCGAGATTCTCGGCGGCCATTTTCTAACCTCCTGTCTCCTTCCCTATTCCCTGTCAGAGTGTGCACTGGTCTGGGCCCTGGTGAGATCGCTTTTTTGTTTGCTCGTTCGTTCTTTGGGTGACTAACCCAACAAACTGTTCCTTGTCAGTTTTCTCTTTAGACTTATTGATTCACTCTATTTAAATGCCTAAACCCAGACTAAACTCTGGTTCACCTCCCTCTGGGGAGTCTGATACTCCACTCGACAGGGGAGAAGGCCCTGTCACCTCAGGTAATTCACCTACTCACTCCGAT
Organism: Pelobates fuscus; assembly: GCF_036172605.1. Lineage (NCBI taxonomy): Eukaryota > Metazoa > Chordata > Amphibia > Anura > Pelobatidae > Pelobates > Pelobates fuscus. Next base: position 32,184,055 of record NC_086328.1, read on the forward strand.
AGAACTACCCACTCAGATGGGACTCAGTTCTTAGCGCTACAGCGCTCAGTGACAGACGCCATTATGGCAGCCATGGGGTCCATGTCCTCTACTCTCTCCCACACCATTTCCCAGGCCCTCCAGCCACGTCCTTTGGACGAGCGCTACTCGGGCCCCACGACGCCTCAACCGCGTCCTCCTGTGGACCCACCGGGAGATTTACCCAGAAAAGCTACCCACAAATCTAAAGGTCCCTCTGCCTCCAGAAACACCATGACTGGCGTACCTTCGGTCGCCCCTGAAAGCGTGTCACAACCACGCAAGAGAGCCTTTCCGCGCCAGGCAGAACGGGCGCGGCTATGGAAATGTGCCAGAGCACAGGTAGAGAGCGACTCCGACTCAGAAATCGGGTCAAGTGAGGAGGCTAAGATTGAGTCTGATAGCGACTCCGAAGCGGATACCGCTCATTCAGGTTTTGACCTCCTTCCCTCTGCCCAGGCAGAGATGTCCGGAGGCGAACCAGGGACTAGGCACTCCGCGACCGCGGAGTCCGCCCTTGTGGACCCGTCGGGCGTTCCACTCTTCGACCCGGATGATTTACACCATCCGAGATCGGCAGAGTGGCTACCGGCTGACCACGTTGCCACATATTTAGAGAAGTGGGTGCGACACCCACTTAGTAAAGCGGCACGCAACAAAATGAGGGCAGAGTGTCCAAGGCCTGTTGTGCCTAACAAAGTTTGCGACACTCCAGAGGTAGACCCCAAGATGACCCAATTCCTTACCAAGCTAGGCTGGAACCCCCGTAAAGGGCTTGAATCCGCCTTGAAATCCTGCCAGGATAAGCACTTGGACATATTTGGCCCTTTGGCTAAACTTTTTGATTTGGCGGAAGACGCCAGAGCGGAAAACCGCATGGTTGACCCTGAAGACCTACGTGGTTGGGTCCAGAGAGCAATCTGTATTGCAGGGAATGTTAACACCTCTTTATCTATTGAGAGACGTAAGGCTATCTTATTTAAGATAGAGCCCAAATTGGCGAACCTCGCCCTAACAGAAGCCGGTAAGGACGCCCAAGGCCTCCTCTTCGGCGATTCCTTTATAAAAGACTTGGGGCGTTTTGTTGGGGCATTTACTGCCCTGGATAAGGCTCAATCCTCTATGAGGCGAGTTTTCCAGGGACGGGTCTCTACCAGGGCCGGCAGATCCAGGAGCCGTCTGTCCGGCCGGAACTATGTCCAATCCCGTGGCACGGGACGAGGCTCTTTTCACCAACGCTCCCACTACCAGGAGGCTAACACCCGCCCCTCCTTCTTCCCATCTCGTGGACGTCCGTGGCGATCTAGAGGCTTCCGAGGACAACCTGGTTCGAGACGACCCTACGGTGAGTTACCTCAAGCCTCATGTTTTTTCTCATGTTTGTGTAGGGGGCAGACTCCGACATTTTTTGCCAGCTTGGTCACAAATTACCTCAGACCCCTGGGTACTGACTACCATTCGAGGGTTTCACATAGAACTGATAGACAACATCGTACACATTCCCCCTCCTCGACCGATCTGCTTTTCACTCCAGGATCGCAGACGGATCGACATGGAGCTTTCCACCCTTCTTACCAAAAGGGCTATAGAAAAAGCTCCTCCCGAACCCACAGGGGTCATAAGCAATATTTTCCTTGTGGAAAAGAAAGGCGGACAATTGAGGCCTGTCATAAATCTACGCCCCCTCAATGCCATAGTCCGATACCGCCATTTCAAGATGGAAGGTATTCACCTATTACGGGACCTTCTCCTTCACGGAGACTGGCTAGCAAAACTAGACCTCAAGGATGCATACTTGACGGTGCCTATTGCCCCGGACTCCCGAGACCTCCTACGCTTCCAATGGCAACGAGAGACTTGGCGGTTTACATGCCTACCCTTCGGCCTCTCCTCGGCACCGTGGTGCTTCACAAAGCTACTACGTCCTGTCATGGCATGGCTACGCAGCCGGGGAGTTCGTCTAATCGTATACCTAGACGACATACTCCTTAGGGCCCAAGATCGCTCCACTCTCCTTGCCCACCTACGGCTGGCCATAGACCTCCTCTCCCGCTTGGGTTTCGTTATCAATTGGGAAAAGTCATGCCTAACCCCCGCCACGCAAATGGAATTCCTAGGATTCCTCGTGGACTCAAAGGAGGCGACTCTGAGCCTGCCAAGGTCCAAGATTCTCACCATACGCAAGGAGTTACGCAGAGCTCTAGTTCGGCCCCAACTCACCCTGCGACAGCTGGCACGGCTCATTGGCCTACTGGCCTCATCTATACAGGCAGTGTTCCCGGGCCCACTCCACTACCGGGCACTGCAGCGCCTGAAGATCGCACATCTGAGAACCGGTGCGTCTTACGCAGACCTAGTGTCCCTGGACACCGAAACGAAAGACGAATTGCGTTGGTGGATTCTCAACCTCTCTGCATGGAACGGCAAGGCGATCTTCGGCCCGCAACCGGAATTCACAATCGATTCCGATGCAAGCCTCCACGGATGGGGGGCCCATTGCGACGGGATATCTACAGGGGGTCGTTGGTCGGCAGCCGAGTCACGGCTACACATCAACGCGCTGGAACTTCTGGCAGGCTCCTTCGCCATCCGCAGCTTCGCGAGGGACAGAGCCCTAACCTGCATCCGTCTACGAATGGACAACGTCTCGGCGGTGAGATATGTCAACCATCTGGGGGGTACACAATCAGCAGTGTTGGCCACCCTGGCGAAGGACTTTTGGGAATTCTGCCTGGAACGGAACCTGATGGTTCACGCGGAGTATCTACCTGGTCTGCACAACGTCCAAGCAGACTGGGGGTCACGTTATCTCTCAGACTCCAGCGACTGGAAGTTGGACACGGAGGTGTTCTCCAGTTTATCATCTCTCTGGGGTCCCTTTTCTATCGACCTCTTCGCTTCCCGACTCAACACCCAGCTATCTCGATTCTTCAGCTGGAGGCCAGACCCGATGGCGGAGGCAGTAGACGCCTTCCTGCAAGACTGGAGCAGGGACCTCCTATACGCCTTTCCACCGTTTTCTATGATTCCACGCTCCCTCCTTCAGACCCGCAGACACCGGGCAGAACTAGTCATGGTAACCCCATTCTGGGACACCCAATCTTGGTTCCCCCAGATTCTCGAGATGACGTTGGACTACCCACGGTTGCTACCGCCACACCACAATCTGCTGCTAGACCCGACGGGACGGTGTCACCCGCTCCGCTTGGACGGCTCCCTCCCACTCCTGGCATGGCGGATCTCCGGGGACCCTGGGAAATCCAAGGGGTTTCGGACACAACTAGACGCCCGTTGGCGGAAGCATGGGCCCCAGGAACTAGACGAGCCTATGGGTCAGCTTGGCGAGCTTGGACTGGCTGGTGCATGGCTAGGGACGTGGATCCCGTTTCGGCCCCTGTAACCACGGTTCTGCAATTTTTGACGTCCCTCTTCGAGGCGGGGAAGGCTTACAGGACTATCAACCTTTACAGGTCAGCCATCTCGGCAATTCATCAAGGTTTCGATGGATGCCCGGCGGGTCAACATCACTTGGTGTGCTGGCTCCTTCGGGGCTCACGCTTCTCCAGACCACCCAGACCTCGCTACTCCACGTCATGGGATGTGTCCATAGTCCTATCCTTTATCTCGTCGTGGCCCGCTAACTCAGCGCTCTCCCTGAAGCAACTTTCTGCCAAATTGGTCGGCCTGCTCTGTCTCGTATCCTGCAAGAGAGTTTCGGACGTTAGAGCCCTGGACTTCGATGCCAAGTCGTACACCCCGGACGGGGTCACGTTCAACATTAGTCGCCGGACAAAAACCTCTATCAAGTCAGTGTCCTACCCCGCTTTTCCTACCTCTCCAGCGTTATGTCCAGTGGCTTGCCTTCGCGAATACGAAGATCGTACCAGATGTCATCGTTCACAGGTATCCCCACAGCTGTTCCTATCCTTTCGGCCACCTTTCCGTCCGGTCTCTAGCACCACACTGTCACGATGGGTGCGATGGTTATTGGATCAGGCAGGCATCGATACCACGATCTTCGGCGCCCATTCGGTCCGGGGAGCCTCAGCATCCTCGATGATGACTGCAGGGGCTCGTCTGGAAGATATTATGAGGACAGCCGACTGGTCTAGGGAATCTACCTTCCGTGAATTTTACTTTCGCCCGGCCCCACATTCTTTTACGGCCGTAGTTAATCAGCTTTAAACTTGCAATAGGAGCCTCCGTGTCTTGTTATAAAATTGCATGATTTTGCTATTACATGACGAAAAGTCATGATTTTATTAAAGACACGGAGGCGAGTATTGTCCCACCCGAGTTTATTATTCATGTCTTCCCACCCCTTATTTCGTAGGTTGCAACGAGTCACATGGAAGATTTGGTTACGGTAAGTGGGGCCATGTCTCAAGGATATGCTTATGTTTTGATAGGCTTACTAATCACACTAAGATGTGGGTTTGTATTTATTTGGAATTTTTCTCCTCAGTTGGTACCTGACAATAGTTACAATTATCGATCTTAACCTCTCGGCTCCTGTCTCTTTATGTTTTCACAGCCTAATCCAACAAGATGGCATGCTGTTCTCCAAGTTGAATGGACTCTTCCCGCTGCAAATCTCTGGTCCTACTGCTCATCTAGTCGTGCTTCCCTGTTATGAGAATCTCTTATTTGGACTGCTGGACTATGTTTTTCGTTCTTGTTCGGACATTGTTACTAAGTCGCATCTTCAGAAAGAGGGTTATGGAAGGGAAGTGCTGCCTAATATACCGGGACCTGAGCGGGGAGGGGCCTATGTTAATGTATGTTCTTCATTTTTTCAATATATTTGTATTCTTTGCTGCTATTGGTGGACAGTAAAGAAAGGGTTATGCAATACTCGCCTCCGTGTCTTTAATAAAATCATGACTTTTCGTCATGTAATAGCAAAATCATGCAATTTAAAGTGAACCAAATCTATCCATGTACTGTAAAATATACACACAATATACATACATATTAGAGTTTAAGTCTAATATAGAGTTCAGGCTCATTATTTGTCAAATAGTTACTAATAAAATAGCAATATTACATTTATTTAAGTATAATTAGTATATTTAGTTTTTGCTAGTTCTGAAATACTTTTTGGATAATGCTACGGAGTATGTTGACTATATACAAACAGTTTCCATATCCATACCTGTTGCGCAGTAACAGTCCTGGGGGTCCATGCTTGTTGCTATAGTGACAGAATCTCAGTGAGTCTCTCTGGATGGTCCGTGAAGCTGTATGGAATGCAGGGCTGAGCTGATCCTATATATACCAGAGCTGGGACTGAGTGCAAAACAGACAAGTGCACAAACACACCCCCTGTACAATGTGACACACACACAGCCACGTGTGTAAAATTCAATAACAAACATTACAAACTGGATTGAGAAAAAAAGTGCAGTCACACAGAATGAGTCGGCAATCCTCGCTAAATGCCATTTGAGATAGGAGGACATTGTGTTACATGGAAAGATGGTCCAATCCATGCTGGTGCGATTTGTGTAGAAAACTAACTAAAGTAATTAATAATTTAATTAGGGATATGTAATAGTAATAAAAACAGGCATTGTTCTTTGGTGTGTGAACAGTTTCCCCTCTGGATGTTTGTTGTGATGTGATTGGGCAGGCACATGCGGTGTGTGGGTTTGTGCATGATTCATGTGTTTGTACAGGGATGGAGTGAACATTGATACTTCTCAAAGTCTGTTTTTCCCTACTTTTTGGGTCACTCTTGGTCCCCAATTACCCAATAGAAGATCAACAACATGAACACCAACTGCTTCTCACTACAACAAAAGTTTATTATCTTGTAAACTTTGTACTTATTTTTCAAAAATTACTTTTTGTAAAGTTTGTTGAGTGAATATTTTTTTTTTTTATTATGAGTGTGTAATCGATGTTCATCTTTTCACAGAAAACCAAACAAAAATCATGGGTTTTGTGTGTTGTCGCCGTATAGTGGAATTGAATCCTTATGTTTCTTTCTTTCTTTAGAGAACCTATTTGAGCTATATGCCTTTATAAAAAGATAGTGTCACTTGAAATTTAACTTTTCTTTGTACAATTTAGGGTCCGTAATATAGGCTGAGGAATCTATGACCTGGCATTTGTGATCACAAAATATATCCCATGGATTTATTAAATACTACACTAGAATATTTTGTTTGGTTTTACCCTATATGTTCATAAAAAAATCATAGTATCAAGCCCAAATTATTTATATCTGTTTATTAAGGAACACTATAATGTCAGGAATACAAATAGGTGTAAAACATAATTTAGATCCACGGCCCCTGCCCCTCAGGTAATCCAATGCTTACTCATAGGAAAGCATCAGGAAGCTAATGCTCACGCTGTGCCAATCAGCATCTCCTCATTGAGATGCATTGAACGTCATGGAGACGCTGAACGTTAGTGCTGCAAATTGTGTATCACTCAACCAGGAAGCACCTAGTAGCTATCTGAGTGGCTGTCACTAGAGGTGTTGCTAGGCAGTAATGTAAATACAGCCTTTTCTATGAAAAGGCAGTGTTTACATTAAAAAGCCTGCAGGGACAGGCTATAGACACCAGAAGAACTACAGCTTAATGTAGTGATTATGGTGTATATAGTGTCCCTTTAATGATTTGCAGGAATCCTAAACTAGTCTTCTAGCTGTGTTAATATATTTCATTTGATTATTTAATTAATGCAACAATGATATATTTCCACATCAGGGCTTGACAAATTTTGTTTTGAATCTAGGAGCCACCTAAAATTTTTTTTTTTTTTTTTTTTTTTTTTTTTTTAAACTTACATAGCTTTTCACCGAAAAAAAACGTTCTGAAAGGAACACTATAGTCACCAGGACCACTAAAGCTTGATGTAATATGGTGTATATAGCCTGTCCCTGCAGGATTTTCAATGTAAACCCTGCCTTTTCAGAGAAAAAAACTGTGTTTACATGTCTGCCTAGTGACCCCTCTAGTGGTAGTCACTCAGACTGCTATTACAGTGCTTCCTGTCTCATTGCTGCACAGTGTGCAGAACTTACATTCAGCATCCCTATGCTCTGCATGGAGGGGCTGAAAGTTTCCCATAGAGAGGCACTGATTCAATGCATCCCTATGAGGAGGTGCTGACTGGCACAGCGTTTTGCAGCGCACGCGTAATAGCTTAACAATACTTTCCTATGGGCCAATGGAAGAGCATTGAATGAGCTGAGATTATCAAGCTTGATTATCTCAGCCATGGAGAAGAGACCAGCCGCGGGGAGACCGGCATGACATGTAAAAAACGGTGAGTGAAAACACCATCTAAACATACACACGCACTGACAGACACACACATACCATGACAGACAGACACACATACATACACTGACTGAAATACATACATAATCTGACACACACACACTGATAGAAACACAAACATACCCTGACAGAAACACACACACACAGAAACACACTGACATACTCACAAATTATATGTTTTAATTCAATGTAAGTCCACCCAGCCTCCCTCGCTAGAGTGGATCGGCTTTCCCTGTGGTCCAGTGGGCAGCTGGCTGGGGTAGAGTGAAGGCTGGCGTCAAGGGATCTGTAATCTTCCTGCTCTGTTCCTTTATATGCCGCTTAGTGATGCTGGGGCAGGACTGTTGTCATATCTGGCATTTCCAAGTGGTGCACGCGAGGGAGAAGAGCAGAAGGATCACAGCTCCCTCTGTGCCCCACTAGGAGGGAACGTCTCAAAAAAATTCCAAGTGCCCGGACAAATTTCCTGGTGCATGGAATTTGTTGAGCGCTTTTCTACATCTTTTTATCACCTTATATCATATGTTATCAAACTTGCCATATAACTCCCACATTGCCTCTTATAATGGAATCAACATGCAATAATTGCATAGAACATTTAGGAGCCAGACAGTGATGATAGCAGGAAATATCATTAGAACGTATTATGATACATTTTCATCCCGACACAAGTGTTTTATTTCAATTTTTTTGTGTATATCATCATTTATATGTATTTATTTTATTTCATTGAGCCATAAGATGTCAAGTGACCCATAAATCACTGTTCTATAATCCAGTCTTGGTTAGTCAGTTGTAGAATGTTCCGTCAATCCATTCAGTGGCCTAGTTTAGAGGAATACCCAGCCCAGGTCAGTGTTTCACTCAGCTCAGTTGGTGGTTTTTCTGTGAGCACGGCTTATTCAGGAAGATGAGTCACTAGGAGATGTCTGGCTGCATTGTGACATCTCTAAGGGATGTGTGCAAAAGATTCAGCTCTGTCACTGCCCTCGTTCTTGGCTCATTCACACAGCTCAGTCAGCACTCAGCCCTAATTCTAAGAGTCAATTCTGATTCTTTAATTCTGCCTCTGGTACTCACATTTCTTATCCCTTATCATATAGTGAAAGCATGCATTAGAATAAAATGTATAATCCTCACTTGCTCCACTTCTATAACAACTCAGATTGCATAAATCAATTATTTGTCCTCTCTGAGGTGGCACACTGTACAGGTAAAATCAGGTATTAATATTGTGTTTGTGATTGTCTGAGGTGGAAAGGAAAATATGTTTGTAAGACCTTGTCTCTTCAATTCTGAGGATCCCATGGGCACCATCAGGCTGCTATCAGAAATGTTTAGGCCCTTACACGGCTCAAGCACTGGGCTCCCAGATCTCACCACTGAGTCAGCCCACTGAGCCCACCCTGAAGTAGTGGATGCAGTGTGGTAGTTTGTATAGTGGATGCAGAGTGTGTGTTTTTTGGGGTTGGATAAGGGCTGTGGGAGGGTGAGCAGTTTTTTGATTTTTAAATGTATAAGTCAGTTTATCCCCTCTGCCTCTTACCTATGGCCAGAAAGGTGGGGGTGGGGGGACGACACTAGTTTCCCTGGTGGTTTGGTTGCACAGCATCTTGTATACTGAAGAGGGGGCCCATGAGTTACATCTTCCACCTCTGCAGTCAGACAGCAGATCCTCTCGGCTCTCCTTCTCTTGCGAGCCTGGCCATTGTGACCCGCAGCAATGTTCTGACAGCAGCTGCTCCCGAGAGGACCCTGACGGAGATATATACATACATACACATATATGAATGTGTGTATATGTGCACACAGGTACTGCAGCACTATGTGTTCCAGGGGTAACTCAGACAATAGGCTGGAATGCAAACTTGCCTTTAGCATGCTTGTACCTGGCAGAGTGAGCTGGGGTTTGAGCCGGCTGTACACACTGTCCGCATCAGCTTGGTAAGTATTTACTTTAATTACTGTAAGGGTATATAATCCATGTCTGTTCATTAGTGTATATTTATTGTCCTGATGAAAGCTCTCAGTTGGGAGCTGAAACGTCGAGATTTTATTGGATCATGTAAATAAAAGCTACCGGTAAGTTTTATATTTTGTAATACTAAGTCCCTGGAGTGTGGTTTTTTCCTTGTTTTTTGTACAACTTTTGCCAAACCTGCAGCGGGCTTTATTGGCTATAACCAGGAGTGCATGTTTTTGGACTTTATGTGCATATAACTATGTGTGTGTGTGTGTGCGTAGTACATATACATGCACATTGGGGCTATAGGGCCTAATGTGCATATATAAACCAGTATGATTAGAAAAACGGCTTCATTAGTCTTTCCCCATTGTTCAGAGGTTGTCCATTTTCTGAAGGAATTAGTAATCTATTTATTGTGGGCAGTTACCTTGGACTTGTTGAATATGATGTTTGTTTCATTCATTGAGGACCCATTAAAATAACATGGGGACCTATTTTAATCTCCACTCACAGTGACTTAAGACTTACACCTGCTGCATTTTTCATAAGTACCTAAAATGTGGAACAATATTTAATATGCATAGATGAAAGCGCATTTGTCATTTTGTATTAAATATTTTATATCAATACTTAGAGCATATTTCCATTTATTTATTAGTCTGTAGATGGCTGGGTCCATGTTGCTTTCCATGGGTGTTTTTCTTTGACAATTTTAAGAGTATATTTTTTCAAGCGAGGACAGTGTTTTAGGAAAGCTTGAATCACTTCAGGTCCTACTAAAAAGTAGCAATGAATTTCTTCCAATCCACCACACTTTGTAGCCAAATCAATAAGAGCAGAGTCTAGATCACTGGATGAGGTGGTGTGTATAACTATCTTATTTAGAGTGCGCCAGTAGTGACTGGTGACAAATCTAATTTGGTTCACCATTTCGTTGAAGGTGTTGAGTTGTAAGGTTGACACAGGAATATTTGGTTGTAAGGTTTGAAGGATTTTCTCAGCAGGGATAGTGTGATCAAGTTCTAGGTCCACACGAAGTGTGGGATGACGTAGACAAAGCTCACCCCACGCTTCATCAGATATGGAATCTGTGTATTTATCCAACCTTTCACACAAAATATCCAGGCGCATAAGTGGTGGCCTGCATGGTTTCATAAATTCATGGAAAACCTCTTCAGTCAACCTGGAACAAAAGGTGCCTAGGACAGAGAGTTTAGGGCAAAACTCTAAAACTGCTTTCAAAGTTTCAGAGGTTACTTTGCAAACTAATGTGCCGTTGTTTATGTACAAACTTTGTAGATTTGGGCTCCCTCGAGCAATAAGTCTTACAAAGCCATCACTAAGAGTAAAAGGGAACTTTCGTAGATCAATGTGTTGGAGGTCCACAGGACTTTCCTTCCGACAAAGGTTCATGATGCTTCCCAAAATTTCCTGCCCAGAATAAAATAAAGGGTGTTCTCCACAGCATACAATAGTCAGGCTTTGCAATTTGTTTTTCTCTTTGGCCAGACAATCTAGAATATTTATTACATTATTGCGATTTGCTTCTTTGGATTGGTCAAAAACAATCTTTAGTTGTTGTATCTGGACCAGAAAGTGCTCTAATCCATCGAGTGTTAGCCACTCTTCTTCCGAAACCCAGCTATAACCAAAAGGAAAGGGACATAAGCTCCATTAGTCTTTGCATTCATTATACTCTTAACCAGTACTTATGTTTAGTTATATTGACTAAATCCTTCAGAGAACAATTACTTAGCTAAATGCTAAAAACGTGTATATGTTTCTTGCTCTGTGCCAAATAATTAAGCACCTGCTCAATATTACGATGAGTATTCCCACTTTAGTGAGACTGGTGTGGTAATTCTTGATTTTGATTATTTTCTTGCAATCTCAATCTTTATTTAAAAAAAAAAAAAAAAAAAGGGGGGTAATTGGGTGGTAGCCATGTTGTTTTAACAACTAACTAGAAAGTAAAATACCCTAGGTGCCCAGTGGCGTATTAAGGAGAGGGTAGGGGTGCGGACCGACCCGGGTGCCACAAGGTAGGGGGGTGCCACCAGGGCTGGCCAGGCTTGGGGAGGTGTGAGCTGTGTGGCTGCACAGGATGCAGGGCAGCCGACACAGCTCACACACGCAGGGGCCGAGAGCAGGAGAACTGCACGGAGAGTTGGGGCAGAGCCAAATCAGCCATGGGGGGAGCCAAATCGTCAACGGAGGCAAAAAAAAAGGCGGTCTGTACCCGCTGCTGCACACAGAGGTGAAGCAGGAAGGTTTCCCTGATTCCCCAACACCTACAGACCAGGGACTTCACTGACTCCACTCTTCCACCAGTAAGTGAGAGAGAGAGAGTGTGTGTGTGTGTGTAACTGTGATTGTGTCTGCCTGTGACCGTATGTGTGACTGTGTGCCTGCTATTGTGTGTGACTATCTGCATGTCACTGAGTGTGAATGACTGCCTGTGACTGTGTGATGCTGCCTGTAACTGTGTGTGTGTGACTGCCTGCCTGTAGCTGTGTGTGTGTGTGTAACTGTGTGTGACTGTCTGCCTTTGACTGTGTGCGAGTGACTATGTGCCTGGGACTGTGTGCATGTAGCTGTATTTGACAGTATATGTGTATAACTGTGCATCTGACTGTGTCTGACTGTCTTCAGCCTGCAGTGAGCCAGCAGCTGGGACATGACATCATCCCGGCATCGGCGTCATTACAGTGCATGCAAGGGGCCTGTGCAGGACGAGTACAGAGATCCCAGCAGCAACCACTGACCACCAGCCCTCCCAGAACAAGGTAGGAAGGTTGGGTAGACCTCCACTTCCTTCGCAATTACCTTTTGAGGCTTTCCCTCCTTATGGAGGGTGTCAATGATGGCTTTCTGCACAACTGTCAGGTCAGCAGTCTTCCCCATGATTGTGATTCCTACTGAACCAGACTGAGAGACCATTTAAAGGCTCAGAAACCCTTTGCAGGTGTTATGGCTTACTTGCTGATTAGAGTGGGACATTGTGAGCCTAGAATATTGCACCTTTTCACAATATTCTAATTTACTGAGATTGTGGATTTGGTGTTTTCATGAGCTGTAAGCCATAATCATCGCACTTATGACAAATCACGGCTTGAACTATCTTGCTTTGCATGTAATGCATCTATCTCATATATTAGTTTCCCCTTTTACGTTGCATTACTGAAATAAATGAACTTTTGCACGATATTCTAATTTTTAGAGTATCACCTGTATGTTTGGGGTTTTTTTTCATGTGAGTTTCTTAATGTGGTTTTCAAAATAGCCAATCGAAAAACAAACTGACTCAGAAAGTTTTCCAGATTTAAATATTATAAGTGAAATATTTATAACTTATTAGTGGATTGCTAGTGTATAAAAATAGGTATCTTACCCTCTTGCACGGTTCAGAGTAGTAGCATTTGAAGAGTATAAAACATAAGAGAAAAACAATATGTAGTGCAGATCATAATAAAATATTAATATTGCACAAATACAAGACAAAAAAGATACTCAGATGAGGTAGGGCCCAAATATATTATAGGCTTTTAGTGCAGTGATGCAGTTAGGTAGCATGCCATTTAAAAGTAGCATGCCACCTCTCTTCAATCCTGGTTTTCCAATCTCAGAAAGAAAAACAGGGATGCAGTATGTCTATAATATGACCAGTAGCAGGATAGAATGCAATGATTTTGCTCACCTGCAAAGGAGCCTAGTCTACCTCAATACAAGAAGAAAGCGGCTCGATCCTCCTTTTCCTACAGAGCACCCCAATTATGGAATGACCGCCCGCACACTTTCAAATTATCACCAGGCCTAAAAGATATCCCTCTCTACATATCTCAGAACAGAATGCACCTGCAATGGTTGATTATATATTTCTTACCTGTTCTATGTTACATTTTGTATATATTGTGTATTAATATTGTTTTTTTATTTTATTGTACCCTATTGTATCAATGCATCAATGTTTTGTGGACCCAGGGCATACTTGAAAATGAGAGAAATCTCAATGTATCTTTCCTGGTAAAATATTTTATAAATAAATCCCTGGCTCCAAGGTTTAACCCCTTAACGCCGTTACGGCGTTCTATGCCGTCCCGCTTTAAGTGGGCTTTAAAGCCGTTGCGGTGGCATAGAACGCCGTAACGGCTTTGAGCCCTGGAGCGCCCGGTATACTTACCTTACCGGTGCTCCGCTTTGGGAGGACTGCCTCACAGCCCTCCCACGGCAAAAGAAGCCCCCGGGGGCCATGTGATCGCTCTCAAAGAGCGATCACATGGCCCCCTATAGCTGGCTGTGGATCTGCCAGCAGGGGGACTGTCTGAAATGTCAGACAGTCCCCCTGCTGGTGGGAAAGTAAAAAAAAATAAAAAAATTAGACATGTTAAAAATAAATAAATAAATATATATATATATATATATATATATATATATGTAACCTCATACAAAGTGTATTTTAATATTAATATAAGTACATGTATTAGTATTAAAATACACTTAGAATGACGTTACATATATATATATATATATATATATATAAACCTATTATATATATACACGTATAATTACAATGATAAATAAAATATTGAAACAAAATTTAATATAAATTATATATTCATATGTAATTTCATTCTAACTGTATTTTGTTATTAATATAAATATATATTGGTAACAAAATATATATAGAATGTCATTCTAAGTGTATCTATCTATATATAAAATACAAATAACCGCAAATTTTTATATATATATATATATATATATAATACACACACACACACATAATTACATAAAAGATTACATTGGTATAAACGTAGAATTTAAATACCTATAAATGCATATATATTACAATTCTACATGTATATTTAAGTAACCTTTTAACATAATTATGTGATTAATTAAAATTTGATTGACATGCCTGACAACACAGAGAAAGTGCAGAGAATTTAATTTGCAAGCACTATATTTGACCCTGTAACTCTCCAAGACACCATAAAACCTGTACATAGGGGGTACTGTTTTACTCGGGAGACTTCGCTGAACTCAAATATTAGTGTTTCAAAATGATAAATTGTATTACAACGATTATATTTTAAGTAAAAGTGACATTTTTTTGCATTTTTTACAAAACAAACAGCACTTTTATGGACTATATTATTGTTGTAATATGTTTTACTGTTTTAAAACACTAATATTTGTGTTTAGTGAAGTCTCCCGAGAATAACAGTACCCCCCCATGTACAGGTTTTATGGTGTTTTGGAAGTTAGAGAGTCACATATAAGGCTTGCATTTCATTTTTTTGACATTGAAATTTGCCAGATTGGTTATGTTGCCTTTGAGAGCGTATGGTAGCCCAGGAATGAGAATTACCCCCATGATGGCATACCATTTGCAAAAGTAGACAACCCAAGGTATTGCAAGTGGGGTATGTCCAGTCTTTCTTAGTAGCCACTTAGTCACAAACACTGGCCAAATATTAGTTTTTTGCTTTTTTTCACACAAAAACAAATATGAATGCTAACTTTGGCCAGTGTTTGTGACTAAGTGGCTCCTAAAAAAGACTAAACATACCCCACTTTCAATACCTTGGGTTGTCTACTTTTTCAAATGGTATGCCATTATGGGGGGTAATTCTCATTCCTGGGCTACCACACCGTCTCAAAGGTAACATTACTAATCTGGCAAATTTCAATTTGAAAATGGAACGTTCTATATTTGACCCTGTAACTTTCCAAAACACCATAAAACCTGTTAATGGGGGTTACTGTTGTACTCGTGAGACATCGCTGATTACAACAGTAAAACAGTATTATGACATTCACAGCTATAATGTCAGGCGGAAATACAAATAAAAAAATAAAAAAAATCTTATTTTCTCACATTTTTTTTAATTTTATTCATAATAAATTGTGTTTCATATATGAATAGTTAATGATAAATTAAAGCCCTGTTTCTCCTGAACAAAATGATATATAATAAGTGTGGGTGCACTTAATGTGACAGCGGTGAATTACGGTTGAACAGACATATAGCGCAAATTCCAGTTTTTGTTTACGTTTTGTTTTGATCAGAACGTGCACTATTGACTCCGTCCTGAAGGAGTTAACCCCTTAAGACCGGAGGGCGTACTATTACGTCCTTTTAAAAGCGTCTCTAAACGCCGCAGGACGTAATAGTACGCCCTCTGGTTTTTAGTAACTTACCCGGTGGGATCGCCGGCGATCGCGGTTGGGGGGACTCCCAGGGAGCCCCCCGCGGCACGTCTGCTCTCTTCAGCCCCCCCGGGCCATGTGAGAGTGAGGTCCTTGCAGCAGCAAGAGCTCCTGAGACACACTGTGTTTTAAGCTACAATTTCCACGAAGATGGCGGCGGACGACCATGCTTACAGGCTGCTGCCCACCCGGCCTCTATCCGAGCGACTGGACAACATATTCCAGCACTTCTGGGAAAGGCTAGAGCAGCAGGCCTCCCAACTACTCCCCAAACGCAGTGGTGCAGCGGGGAGGAGCGGGCACGAGGAGCAGCACGGTCCCGTTCCGGGCAAAGCGACACGCCAAGCACCTACTATCCACACCAAGAGCCCGTCCAGGCCAAAAGTCGTGAGGGAACCCCCTCCGAGGCATCGACCACCACACCGGAGGGCCACACGCCGCTGGCGGCGGACGACCATCAGGCCCCTCCGTGACAACCACAAAGGGAGAGACCCGGCCTCATGGAGAACCCGAGTCTGTGGCCCAAGGATGCTGATCTTGAACGAGGCCTGGAGCCAGGAAGGGACCTACCAACACCGACGACTCTTGTCCGCGCACCAAAGCTACCAGGGACCAGCTCCCAAGACGCCCCGCAGAGGAATTGGCTGACACAGGAGCTTGAGCTCTGAGCTCCCCGCTACACGCATAGCGGACTGAGCGGCAGAGACAGAGTGCCCCTTAACACCTTACCGATAAGTTTGAACTCCCTGCAGATCCCTAATATGAAGCTGCTGCTCTGATTGAAACGGGACATGCAGACCTGATCTCACTGTAGCAGCCATCGTGCATTTTTCCTGTTTAGCCTCTGTCAACATAGTATGTGAAAATGTGGTCCTCCCAATTTGGGGTACTCAGCCATGCCCTTCCCCAAGTTAGTTAGTCTAACAATAGAGGGGGGTGTCAATCAACATAATAACTTGCTCGGCTGCCTTGTAAGTCACTGCCCAGATAGGTGGCCTAACAGCAGCATTATGAGCATTACTCATGTATACCACACCAAGATACCCGATTACGCCTACACCTGAGGTAGCTCACCTGGGGACGGAGGGTCTGGAGACAGCGGCTGAACATATAAACAACTAGTCTTAATACCAGCTCGGCTTTTTCACTCTCATGTATGTATAACCTGAGATAACTTAATTTAGACGTCTGTCAGCTCTACGACACGCTTCTCAAAACGTTATTCCTTTATTAATCGTTGTGTCATGCTTTCAACTTGTCTTTACGAAATTAGTACAAGCTATAACTTTAGAACTGAGCATCCTCCTGTTAAAATGGCTGACTCACCAAGGTGTCACTCACGCTTTATAGTTACCGGACATCGCATGTGTTTAGCTATTTCTACTATTACTATACTAAACTTGTTGACAATATGTTGGAATGCTAAGTTAACATAACATGAGGCTGCTACTCTTAGGAGATGCTACTTAGTGTTACCATACTCCCAACCTGTATTAATACCGTGCATCCCCTTTAACGCTTACCTCAATAAAAGAAAGATTGACAAAAAAAAAAAAAGATACCTATTAAAACAAGAGTTAAAGCAGTGGAATTAATTTAAGTGAATGGGTTGAGTGAACCTTCTTTATAGGGGGGAAGAAAACAAACAACCAAAGCTGAAAAACTACAAGACAAGTAAAACAAGCACGATAGCAGTGAGAATAAATTCAAATAAACTACTTGTCGTTATATATATTCGTGACCAGAGACTGGGACATCCACTTATTTCAGCTCATGGCTTGCTTTGAATGGCCCCAAGTTATAACTATTACAGTGTTGAGGAACAAAGCTAATACATACCTAATCTCTGTGTAGTGCCAAACTGTGGGAGATGCCAGTCCACATGCCCAGGACTGGCACACCTGGGATACTGCCCGTCTGTCTCCTAGAGGTAGGTAATAAAAGATTTGTGCAAGGATTTCTTGAGGCATGTCCTCCCATTGTGTAGACATTGTATCTTCTCCTCGGCAGCAAACTGATCCTGTATTAGGGGTTAGAACAGAATATTTAGAATCCAGAAATAGGTGAGCCTTACAATCAGGAATACAGCCTTTTGTAAATAATGTGTGGGAGGAGATACCGTACAGGCCGGTTTTATGGTTCAATCGACTTTGTACTTGAAAATGAAAGGTGTTGCTGCAATGTTGAACACCTGCTTATAGAATTTTGACGATGGCTGCAGCTTCCTGATTAACTGTTGCTGGAGAAATTAATGCAAACCGTAAGCGCCCTTGGGCAGGTCTCCACCTCAATATTATGCTATCAATATTTTAAAGGTCAAACTTGTCTTATTTCAATGAATTGCATGCTGCTTATTCAACTATACTGCACTGTAGTCTGTGTTGGAGACATATAAATAGTTATACATTTTGTTTTACTTTTTATTTTCATTTGAATTCTTTATTTTTGTAGTGCTAGGATGGGTAACAAGCATATAATGACAGTTAGTGCGAAAAGAAAAATATAATGAGGTTAATATCTGGATTGTCAACATATGTCAGCGGTAGAGCACCTTTATAACTATACATTTTTGATAACTGACAATGCCTTTTTTTGTGCCTAATACGAGCATTTCTTAAAACATGTGTATTTCATCCTTCAGTCCCATTCTCTGCGGTGGAGCTACACCGGGGCCCACGAGCTGAGGGGCGCACATCAGGTGGTCCACACCCTTAAAGCTAACCGATGGCCATATTTGATAAGTGGCCCACTCAGGAGCCGATGCCGTTTAACAGCTGGCAATGCTTACTGTTCTAGGTGAAGCTGCAGTGCTGTGAGGTAGTGAGTACAAGTCACGTCCTCCCAGCTTAGCAATGAGTTGTGTAGCAGAGGGAGAGAGGGGAGGGCCAAACTCCCATCAGTTACAGCCA
Organism: Pelobates fuscus; assembly: GCF_036172605.1. Lineage (NCBI taxonomy): Eukaryota > Metazoa > Chordata > Amphibia > Anura > Pelobatidae > Pelobates > Pelobates fuscus. The sequence continues at coordinate 32,202,459 of NC_086328.1, forward strand.
GATGCTACTGGACTAATCAGTACCAGGACAGGACTGCAGGCTCCCATGTGGCTGCTGATTCAGTGATGGACTATAACTCAGTAAGCCTAGAGTTGACATTTTAATATTATTTTATTGCAGTATGTTTTTTTTTTGTTTGTGTCCATTCTTCTGGGCTGATGTCTGGTGTTATTCTCTGGCACTTTAACTTCGCTATAAGCATTAAGTGTATCTTTTTTACTCTGTTGTGCCGTACCTGTTCTTCTGCAATGCATACAACTACTCATCCAGTGATATTTCATTTTGAAAACAGAGAGACCGTTACCTGCGCTCTGGCCTAAATCCCTATGTACATTTAAAGGGACACTATAGTCACCAGAACAACTACAGCTTATTGGATTTGTTCTGGTGAGTAGAATCATTACCTTCAGGCTTTTTGCTGTAAGCACGGTCTTTTCAGAGAAAATGCAGTGTTTACATTACAGCCTAGTGATAACTTCACTGGCCACTCCTCAGATGGCTGTTAGAGATCCTTCCTGGGTCATGGCTGCCTAAAATGCATCCAAACATTCAGTATCTCCTCCCTCAGCATGCAGACACTGAACTTTCCTCATAGAGATATATTGAGTCAATTCATCTCTATGAGGAGATGCTGATTCGCCAGGACTGTGTTTGAATCATGCTGGCTCTGCCCCTGATTTGCCTCTTTGTCATTCTCAGCCAATCCTATGGGGAAGCACTGTGATTGGATCAGGCTACCACTTCTGATGATGTCAGCAGACTTTTTTTTGAGGCAAACAGCATGCAGAGTTACAGCTTCAGGCTTGAATACAGTAAGATTTTGCTATATTTATGGAGGCATGAGGGGCTCAGGGGGGCTAGATGGTGGTGTTAACACTATAGAGTCAGGAATACATGTTTGTGTTCCTGACCCTATAGTGATCCTTTAAACTAAATTGAGGCTCTTTAGTTTTATTCCAATGGCCATTTGAAGATAAGCTCACCTGCCACGTGAAGGCAAGCCTCAAAAGGTGAGTCCTACAGTAGCCATTAGATTTGCTGATATCAGCCAAGAATCTCCAATGAGACAGGAAGGGGTATTTTATAAACCATTTTTTTTTTTACATTAACCCTTTATAGGGCTTCTACACATACAATAAAATTTGCTATCAGACAACGTTTAGTCTCTAATGAGACACGAAGGGGTGTTTTATAAACCCCTACATACATATTAACCCTAAATATGGCTATAACACATACAACATATTTCATTTTGAATCTACCTATGGTTCTATGCCACAGCATATTTTGAACTTTACCCCAGAACTACACTGTACCCCAGAACTACACATTACCCAGTTCTCCCATTGTATTTGCACTGTGACTTTAACATATACTGACTAGATTTTTTTTTTATTGATTTTGTTTGAATTAGTGAAAGCAAAAACACCCTTGTTATGGTATCAGTCCTAGTATTTATCATCAAGCTTTGATCTGGTTAGATCATAGTAAACTGAAAGCCAAGTAGCAAAATCCGGGATAAAATGCCCAAACTTTGACTACATTGCTTTATTCTTATTTATTTTTTGTAAATCTTTATTTTATTATTATTATTATTATTTTTTTTTAAAATCAGTAGCATTCACCATACAATCCAGTATTTCGGAATATTAACGTAATACAATACAGTTGATGCTACCTTAGAGCAGCATGTGCATTAAGAACCAACCAAAAACATTAACATAAGTCATAGGCAAAACACAGTCAATATCGTCTCGGGTTGTATCTCTCGTGCAGAGAAAGCCGGCCTGCGTTTTGGATCTGTTCCACCTTTGTGGCCCTGGAACTCTTTGTAATGGCACAACATGAGCTAAAAGCAGCATGAGATTTGAGAGGGGACCCGCCGAAGGGCAGGTTATTTGAGCTGTTGTCTGTCCTCAGTACTCTCTTGCACCCTGTTTTTTTGCTCTCTCTAAGTTTAAAGGTTAATCCAGACGTGGTCCCCTTGCTTACGGTGCCTAGAGAGATTTTGGCTATACCTCACTGACAATGCCTAACAAGGTTGAAACAATCGTCTGGGGTTTCTGCATTTTGGATCGGTTTTGCCCTTATGGATGGGATCAATCTGATATGCGAATGGCCCTGATTCTTTTTGTTTTGGCACAAGATGAGCTAAAACCAGCTTGAGATCTCAGGGGGGACCCACCGAAGGGCAGGTTATTTGAGCTGTTGTCCGTTCTCAGTATTCTCTTGCACCCTGTTTTCTGCTCTCCATAAGTCATAGGCAAAATACAATGCCTCGAATATCATGTAGGAAAATAAACGGCTATCTTTCCCATTTAGGAGTAAGGTAGTGTAGCTCTGAGTTGGAGATTTATTTATTTTATTGCCTTCGCCTATTTTTTTACCCGCTGTTCCCTACCGTTTGATTAAACACCACAAGAAAAGTAAGCACCTGGAGTGCCAAGGTTATCCATTATGTACTAAACAGTGAGTGTAAGTGAGTTGACACCCTGGTTTCATAATGTAGGCTAACATTGCAGATACAGATAATTATTTTTCTAACTCTGCTATTGTGTAATAATCTTTTCAACTCCTGGTCAATTTACTGTTTAGTGAATAAATCCTTGTTTATGTTCTACTTATCTCGTAAAAAAAGTGAGTAAAAAACCTTCAGAATTGAGGCATGTAGGCATAGCATGTAACTGATCACAAAATATGGATGTAGTCTATACTGTTCTATATGGTGTCAAGTTACCCCCTATACACTCCCTTCTATACTTACCACGATACAAGTATCAGCAATATCTTCCTGAAACCAAGATATTCTACCCTCCCACACACATGGATTGGCTATCAGGTGTCATGTGACCTGAGCCTTTTAAATGCTGAACTGCAGCTTGGAATCCAAAGACATTTCTGCCTTGTGGGATCTGGCAGCAGCAGAGCGTCCAATACTTAGTGGCTGCTTTATCCGGGGTGTTCTGTGTTTACTCGGTTTTAGATTCTGTTTTTTTTTTTCTTTGTACTGTAGGATGCTGCATCCATGATTGGTGGGGAGGTACATAAACTTTGATTATATATATATTTGTGACCATTATACATACTGCAGGAGAGTTTTTAAATATACAGATTTAAAGGGACACTATAGTCACCAGAACAACTACAGCTTATTGTATTTGTTCTGGTGAGTATAGTCATTATATGCAGGCTTTCTGCAGTAAACAGTGTTTTTGTCCACAGAAAATTCAGTGTTTACATTACAGTCTAGGGAAACCTCCACTGGTCACTCCTCAGATGGCTACTAGAGGTGCTTCCTGGGGAAGTGCTGACATCATTAAGTCTAGCAAATTACATTCTAAACTTAACAAAAAATAAATAAAAGCTAAAATAATTAAAACTTTGCCTTCAGCTGAGCATGTAATTAAATATTGTACTCTATATTCTGCTATTTGTAGATCAACCCAATACAATTCAGAGTTTAGTGAATACACTACCATGTGACTAAGTTGGGTTCGGCCGAGCCACTAGTCGGCTACTTTGTGGCTGTTCATCTATTTATGACCATTTGTGACAAAAATCCTATTTTTCATCACAGGTAGGTGGTTTGTTTAGCCTTAGTAGATCACTAGCTTGTTACAAATTGAGTAGTTGAACCTCTCATATATTTCCGAGATATGGGAGATTAATGCCAAATCTACTTGTCCCAACCATCAAAATAGAGTCATAGGCCTAGTGTGCCCTCCATAGTTATATACGTGCTGTCTATGTGTAGTATTTATGTAATGTGTGTTTGCGCCTGCTGTGTGCAGTGTGTGGTGGCTGCATGCGTGGCGTGTTTGCAGTGCTTTGTGTTTTCTGCAGGGAGCGGTTTTAAAGTCCCCTGGCTGTCTGCAACGCCAGTGGATGCAGTCCACACTAATTTAACCCCTTAAGGACCAAACTTCTGGAATAAAAGGGAATCATGACATGTCACACATGTCATGTGTCCTTAAGGGGTTAATGGGGCAAGTTGGGAATAATGGCTGATGCGCTCTGTTCCACTAGTGAGCTGGGACCACAAGATTTTATATGGTCTGCACCTGCACCACTTACATTCCCGCTCTGGCCCTGGCCTTCCCGGCCTTTCTGTAGCAGTCCAGCCACTTACCTGCTGCACTGCTAAAGGTATTAAAAAAAAAACAAACCTGCCTGGCTGTGGCTGGATGACATCTTCAATGTTCCATCAGCCTCTGTGATGTCACCGGTTAAGCTTGAGAGCAGCAGCAGCCTGCCTGCTTGACACCAGGACTTTATGCCGCAAGCGTTGAGAAACATAAATTCCACACCCCTTGTTTTATAGTTTTTGGAAATAGGAGTATATAGTTGATACAAACACAAGCTTATTTACTAACATTTCAATTGTCTGAAAATCAAAGTGAAAGAAAAAGTTAAATTTTAGCACGATAATTAGCATATTTAGCAATACAAAAATAAAGTGGCCCGATCCTCATTTTCCTACAGAGCACCGCAATTATAGAATAACCTCAGGGACACAGTCAAAGCTTCATTCAATCTAAAATCTTTTAAGAGATCTATGGCAACATACCTCAGCACAAAATGCACCTGTCATGGTTGAATATATTTATCACCTGCTTTATGTTACATATATACAAATATATATATGAAACCAGGGGGCTGCACTTACATTAACATGCTTAAATGGTGTGTTGCTGGGGGACGAGTTAATACAAGACACAAGATTCAGCGCACTCCCTTATCTACCAAACAGCAACTTCAATGTTGATAGATTTTTAGTTTTTTTTAAAACCACCTAATCTAGGCAAAAATAATGGGGGTTTAGTTACATTATATGATCATACATTGAGGGGCGTACCTAGAGCATTTGGCACCCGGGGCGGATCCTCCTTATGGCACCCCCCCCTTCCCCACCACCACCTTAAAATGTAAAAAAACACTCAAATTTTTTTTAAATTAATGTAGCACTGAGCAGTGTTTGTTCGTCTAAATATAAGCCTGTGTTTTTGTATGGAAAATGTGTGAGTGAATGTAGGGGTGTGTAGTGTTGGCGTTTGAATGCAGGCATGCATTTGTGTGTAGTGTTGGCGAGATGCAGTGGTGTGGTTATATCGAATGGTGATGTTTTAATACAAAGGTGTGTTTGTTTGTGGTGTTGTTTGAATGCAGTGGTGTGCTTGTGTGTAGTGTTGGCAAAATGCTAAGATGTATGCACATATACACATACACAAATATATACACACAATCAGACAACACATTTGCATAGAATTCAGACTAGCCACCCAAATTTCCTGTTCTGCGCTGGCTGACACCTCTAAACTTCGATCTTTGTTTAGCAGATAACTCCTCTATTTGATATCCCTATGTGAGATTCAGTGGTGTATCCTGGTTTTGTGCTGCCCTAGGCAGGACAAAACTCAGGCACCCCCCTCCCTCCCGCCCCCCGCGCCACCCCCACCCAACCCTTCCCCCGCCCTGCCTTCTAAATACACACACACACACATTCACTGACAGATACGCATACACTAGCTAACAGAAACACACACACACACACACTAACAGACATATACACACACTCACTTTTTAATTTCTCTTTTATATAACTCCCCCCCCCCCCAGCCTCCTTACCTTTGGGAATGCTGGGGGGAGAGGGGGGGTTCCCTCTCTCCCTGGTGGTCCAGTGGGCTGGCGAGGGAGCACTTCCTCTGAGCTGTCTGCTCAGCTCCCTCGCGCGCCGCACAGTGAGGCTGGGAGGCGGAGCCGGAATATGACGTCATATTCCGGCTCCCAGCCTCACTGTGCGGCGCGCGAGGGAGCTGAGCAGACAGCTCAGAGGAAGTGCTCCCTCGCCAGCAGATCGCCCGCCCAGAGGGCTTGTCAGTTAGCCGCAAGGCTAACAAGGCATTTGCCCTGGGCATTTGGGGGCGGCGTTTTTTGCCGCCCCCTGGAAAATGCCGCCCAAGGCAAATGCCTTGTTTGCCTCGCGGCTAATACGCCCCTGGTGAGATTGCCATATTTAGATCTAAAGAGCACCCTAATTTGGCATATTTAAATATGGAAATCTCACATAAGAGCATTAATTTAGGGAATTATCTACTAAACTGCTAAAAGATCAAAATGTAAAGCCTTTTAATCTTTCAGTTGTTTAGTAGATAACTCCCTAATGTGTTATCCTTATGTGGGATTGACATATTTAACATATCTACTAAACACATACACATTTATATACACACACAACCACAGACATACACCTAATCACAGACACACAATCACAATAAACACACACTTAACAACAGAGATACACACACAAAAATCACATTCTTACACACATTTAGTAATTAAGAGGTCCACCCAGCTTACCTACCTTGCTCTTGGATCTTCCCCATGGTGATTAGCGGTTGCTGCTGGGCTGGGTGCTCTTCCTGCACAGCTCACTTGTGCTCCCAGTAGTGATGCCGATGCCATCTAATCCCAGCTGCCGGTTCACTGCAGGGCGCACACTAACCTCACTGCCTCACAGAATATATCTGTCCTTGTCCCTTGTGTAAAAAAAAGTGTTTGTGACCGCGTATGTATGTGTATTGTGTGTGACTGCATATGGAATTTGTGAATGTGTAATGTGTCTATGTCTACTGTCTGTGACAGTAGGGGAACAGTTGTATGTGCCTGGGTGGGTCGGAGTAGATTGGGGTCTGGGACTTAGTAGGGAGGCAGGGAGGGTTGCTGTATAATGGCAGGGAGGGTGGTGGTATAATGGCAATGGGTGGGGTATAGGGCAGGGGGGGGTTATAATGGCAGTGGGTGGGGTATAGGGCGGGGGGGTTATAATGGCAGTGGGGGGTGGGGTATAGGGCAGGGATGGTGGTGGTATAATAGTTACATTATATGATCATACATTGCATAAGCCTGCCAACTACGTCAAAGTACCCCATATTCGGCAGGTCCTATCCTAATAGCAGCCTAATGCTTGCTCTTATGAGATTAATCCACTTACTTGGGAAATACTTCCTTACTGGGACTCTATGCAAGTCAAGGCTAAATAGGGTCCTGGAATGAGGCACCTGTAACAGGGAGGGGTGCAAAACCAAGGAGTTTGCCTGGGACTCCCACATATATATATGAAACCAGGGGGCTGCACACACCTGAACATGCATAAATGGGGTGCTCCCAAAATATACAAAATACAGAATCCAGCGCACTCACTTATCTACTAAACGGCAACTTCAATGTTGACAGATTTTATTAGTTAAAAAAAAAACTAATCTAGGCAAAAATACATTATATGATCATACATTGCATAAGCCTGCCACAACATCAATGTACCCCATCTTTAGCAGGTCCTACTCTAACAGCCTAAAGTCTGCTCTGGCCCCCAGCAGCACCCCATTTAACCCCTCAAGGACACATGACATGTGTGACATGCCATGATTCCCTTTTATTCCAGAAGTTTGGTCCTTAAGGGGTTAAGCATGTTCAGGTGAGTGCAGCCAGCCCCTTGTTTTCCCATATATATATCTTTGGGAGTCTAGCCAACTCCTTGGTTTTGCACCCCTCCCTGTCACAAGTGCCTCATCCCAGGGCCCTATTTAGCCTTGTACTGCAGAGAACCCCAGATGGAATTTTTTCCCCCCGAGTAAGTTAGAGGCTGTTAGAGTATGACCTGCCAAAGATGGGGTACATTGACATTGTGGCAGGCTTATGCAATGTATGATCATATAATGCAACTAAACCCCCATTATTTTTGCCTAGATTAGGTGTTTAAAAAAAATTAAATTAAAATAAAAATCTGTCACCATTGAAGTTGATTTTTAGTGGATAGGTGAGTGCGCTGGATCTTGTGTTATATATATATATATATATATATATATATATATATATATATTTGTATATTGTATTTTTTGTAATATTGTATCCTATTGTAACAATGCAATGTTTTGTGGACCCAGGACATGAAAACGAGAGAAATCTCAATGTATCGATCCTGGTAAAATATTTTATAAATCATTTAACTTTGAGTGCCTAAAAAACACACTTTAGTAAATACCTTTGCATTCTCTGATGCGAATGAGCATTTAATATTTAACTGTACAGCCCAGGTAGAAAAGAAAAGCTCCAATGTGATCTCTTTTTTCCAATTTTTTTTTAACCCTAAATATTCATTTGCATCACAATTATCAGAGGAGGATAGTTGTCCCCAGGTGCAAGGCTGGCGGCTCCAGCTAATCACCATTATCTCTGCGCTAAGTGGGGCAGAGGGGCCCCCAAGGGCACCATGACTAATTCCTTTTAATTATTGTGCCAATCAAGAGGCTGGAACCAGAGCTAGCTGTCCATAGTCACCATTAGTGATCTAGAGCAGCCAGGTTGAGATTTACATCACAAGCACATGTACACACACATTTCTCAAGCCCCTAATTAAAAATTAAATTAAAGCACAAGTTTAAATGTGATACAAATTGCTGTGTGTATATATACACACCTATAGAATAATTGTGTATGTGTGTGTGCGTAGCACCAGCCCTCACTCTTCTCCTGGTCAGTCCTCACCTTGTTTAGTCTGAGGGGGCAGGACCATTCACAAATCACTGTGTTCTGTTTACATTTTTCCATAAACACACCTCTAGTGGATGTTAGACAGACAGTAAAGTCACTTCCTTTTATAAACCTTTTAAAAATGTTTACAGTTCGAGGGTTCCTTCCAATTTCACAAAATCAAAGGCAAAATTATTTGTCTATTATTACTATAATTATGAAATCAGTGAGACATTTGGATTGTCCAAGCGTTTCCAATAATACTGCAGATCTTTAGTAACATACAGATCAGACCATACACAGATATTACAGAGTAACAGATCACGTCTCAGACACGGATCCACCAATCAGTTGCAGCAGCTGCAGCTCTTGCATCCCTTTTCACACTGACAGCCCTGGCTGCATTTACTGCACTCGGCCGGACAGCAGGAGCAGCAACCTGTGGGAGAGGAGGGAGAAACAGCAGGTTAGTCACTTACCAATATACCTCAATAGTGGTTTCCAAACAAGGGTGGACCCAGAGCCCAATCTCAGGTGGGGCACTATGCCAGATTGGGTTGGGATGAGTTGTGTAGGATAAAGAGAATATTGCAGTTTGTGCATTATTGCAACAACAAAGAAGTTGTGCTTTAGGACTCCGGTGTGTCCATTTAAACAAACCAGGACGGTGGGAAAAGCAGAAATTAGCAACTGGCCCCCAGCACAAAGTAAAGATTTCTCAGTATGTGCAGCATTTCAAGCAGAAAATAGGGGCAGAGGGATTTGGGACTAATATTTTTACATACCTCCCCCCACCCCCGATTTTTTTTTTTTTTTGTAAGTTTTTTTTATTTTTTATACAGTATATATATATATATATATCCTTTATCTCATGAAATAATTATCCCCTTGATATGAGTGTGTGTATGTATCACAATATAACACTAGATGGCAGCACTTACTTTTTGGGCAGCATTTGCACTTCTTACAGTTGCAGGAATTTGCACAGGAGCAGGCGACCCCTAAGTAATAATAGAATAATATGTTATATGCTGTATCCTAAGAAAGGAGAGAATAGTAAGTTATATATGATGGGCATCGGATAACAACACATAATGGAGGTGGGTTATGAAGGGAGATGTTGGTATACCTGATACAGTGCTAATTGCCTAATATTATCTGGTGGACTCTATAACAGGATATGGTTCTCCTCAATGATTAATAAACATTCATATTGTACCTTCCTTGACACTAGAGGAGGCATCATACAAGCTGGTCTCATGGATGAAGGAAGTAAATTGTTTAGATCACTGAGCTTTATTGTTGTGCTGGGTCTCAGGGTTTATAGAGCGTTATTTACTGACACCTTCCATCTGGAGACCCTGACAGTGTCAGAAAGGAGTGCCCTAGAGCAGTGCTTCCCATCCAGATGCTCTAGATTAGTGGTACCCAACCCAGTCATTGGGGCACACCAACAGTCCAGAATGTATGGATTTCCCAATTCTATTCCATGGGGATTCTAGACCAATAGAGTAATTAGACCATTGGTGAGGAAGTGCCACCAGGATTGTTCAACATTTACAGAGAAAGATTTGAGAAAATATAGTTCAGGTAATCAGCAGCTTCAACCCATTCTCTACACCCCATAAAAATAAATCAGGACACTGCACTAGCAATAATTTAACCCGTGAAAAGATAGTGAATTTGTCAAGCCAACTAAAAAAAAGATAGTTATAAATTAACTGTGGGAATTATTTGGGATTAAAACTGAACCAAACCTATCTGTGTAATGCAAAATATAGACACAATATACATATATATTAGAGTTATAGTCTAATGTAGAGTTCAAAAAAGATTCGACCTCTGTCCTAATAAATCTGCATACGGCTTTAATTTGGAGTGCCTGTGGTCTTCTCTTTTTTTGTATATTATCCTGGGATTGCTGGTCCTGATCCGGAGCACCCTTAGCCGTTGGGATTGAGTGCGGTTCCCACTATCCACTCTGTGTAATGTAGAGTTCAGGCTCATGCTTTGTCAAATACTATTAAAATAGCGATAGTTGTATTAAGGTATAATTTAGTAAAATATACTACAATTTAGCTGGAAGTACTTTTAAATAATGCTGTTCAAGTTTTTTTGATTAATTCATTGTACACAGATTATCGAGGTATGCTCTGGCTACATACAAATAGTTTTTATATCATACCTGTTGCGCAGTTACAGTCCGGGGGGTCCATGCTTGTTGCTATAGTAACAGAATCTCAGTGAGTCTCTCTGGAAGCTCTGTGAATCTGTATGGAATGCAGGGCTGTGCTGATACTATATATACCAGAGCTGGTACTGAGTGCAAACAATGGAGAAGTGCACAAACACACCCCGTGTACCATGTGACATACACACAGCCACGTGTGGACAATAAAATAACAAACATTACAAACTGGATTGAGAAAAAAAGTGCAGAGTCAAACAGAATGAGTCGACAATACTCACTAAGTCCCATATGAAATAGGAGGACATTGTGTCATATGGAAACAAAGCCCAATCCGTGTTGGTGCCTTATGTGGAGAAAAGTAGCTAAAGTAATGAAGAGTTTATTTATGGACACGTAATAGTAATTAAAACAGGCATTATGTTTGCAACACTGTGTCCCCTCTGGGTGATTGCTGTGTGTCTTTTTGTGATGTGATTAATTGGGGCGGACTCATGGGGTGTGTGGGATTTTGTGCGTGATTCTGGTGTTCTTACAGGGATGGAGTGAACAAGGAGTGTGCCCTTGACCACCCTAATGCAGAACTGATTTGTATCCCCTTCTCCCACGTATAGATCTTACCCTATTTTTGAGTAAATTTTGGTCTCTTATTACCCAATCGAAGATAAGCAACATGAAAACTGATTGCTTATCACTAAAACGAAAGTTTTTAATATTTTGTGGCTAATTTTTAGTTTGTATTTATTATTTTTATTAAAAACTTTGTGAGGTGAATAAAAATGTTTTTTATTATGACTGAGTAATCAATGTTCATCTTTCAGGGAAAAAAAAACATGGGTGCACATCAAAATGCTGTGACTGGGCTGAATACAGCTGTGTATAATTTAGGTGGATAGTGTGCAGAGATTTTTTTTACAAAAGAGAGCCTGATGTGAAAGTATATCTAGGCAGTGAAGGGGTTAACCCTACATAGAATTTGGTTGAGAGAAAAAAGGAGAGCAAGGAACACTGCCTATAAAATATATACGTGTGTCCAGAAAGATAAAAATAAAAAATATATTTATTAGTGAACAGGATACAGAGTGAGTATTTCGTATATCCACTCCTAAACCGTCTGTATAAGTACATACAGGGGCATACGGAAGTGCTATGCAGAAATAAAAAAAGGTTTAAAAACGAAAATCAACAGCATTTGAGACACAGTTATTCTTAGGTAAATCTTTGCAATGTCTGTATTGTCACGACTGATAGTGCTTTTAACAGCTCGTATACTTATAGAAAAATTGCTTGTCTATAGCTGTGGTCAGCTTAAGTTAATCTTAGCAATGTCTATATTGATACGACTGGTAGTACCTACAGTGGTTCGTACAACTATAGAAAATTGCTGGCTATAACTGTGGTCAAACGGCAGAAAACAGTATTATCAGAGTGATGTTTCTACCGTTGTGATTAGTCTCAGTGCTGTCCTGGAGTTATAGAGTACTGTCTATAACTGTGGTCACAAAGCAAGAGACCGTACTGTCTAAGTAGTGTCTCTATTGTAGTGACTAGCAATGTCTCAATGTAGTCTTTTAGGTCACACAAGATATATTATCTGTAACAGTAGTTAGGACAGGAGACAGGTGCTGTCTAAATGCTGTTTTAGATTTATACTGCACCGCAAGCTATGGTCAAAGTATCTCTTATTTCTGAGCTGCTAACTCCTCAAGGTAGTAAATGTTGTAGGTCACCCTAAAATCAGTAAGGAGAAAAAGCGGATAATAAGATATATATATCTCTGTGCCTTCAAGGGCACCTACCAGATAGGAGAGCTAACTACAGAGAATAGAAAGGTACAGGAGGAGAGAGTTATAACTGAATCAGAGGTTAGTCGGATGGTAAATGCTAACTGTGCCTTCAAGGGCACCTCCCTTCAAAAAAACTCACTAGCTTGCGTCTAGATAGTTAAAGTATAACCGGTGTAACAGTGTAAAGTCTTGTCAGACTGACCCTCCCGATTCACCCACAGCCTATATATGGTTGTCTTTTCGAAATCCGAGTATTTGGAAAAATATTAACTGCTGGTGCAGAGAGGATTATTAGGAGGGAACAGAAAAACCCCGACGCGCGTTTCGCCGGTAAGGCGGCTTCTCAAGGGGAACGAGATCGTTTTCCAGCGGGCTATTAAATAGGGCGCCCAAACCTTTAATTGAAGTCACAAGAACGTCGACGTCATCAATTAGTTCTGACGAAAGACGGTGGTCCGGAGGGGCCATTCCCCTCCGTCTTAATTTAAGTTTTGCAAAGTTTCACAGAAAGTGAAACAAATATGTCGGCATGTATCCAGTGATTGGATACACAGTGTCTGAGAATAGGTGACATGCTCAAAGTGGATAACATGTAAAGGAAAAATATTTTCATGTATATTTTATTGTCAAAGGCAGTTCAGATTATTGTTCTATTCTCCAAAGTGTTGGCAAAATATTCATATTTACTTAGCATAATAAGCGATATTAAAAAGCTTAAACAGGGGATAACTGGATCTGTTCCCTTATGTTGGATGCTAGTGTTGTAATGGACATATAAATACATGTCCAGTGTGTAACATATATATGAATATATCAATAGACGTTCATATAGTATTGACGATTTCTGCAATATCTGGTGATTAGAAAGAGTATTAATACTCAAAGAATATCAAAGATAGGTGATAAACAATTGTTATTAAGATTTATATATATATTTATTGTTCGTGAAGTGCCAGCCATGATGACAGAGAGAGCTTTGGTTAGAAAAAGAGAGAGAGAATCTCTCTGAATGGGAGCTTAGTGTAGCTAATGTATGAAGGGTGTGTAATTAAACTCCTCGTTAAGTCCCTGGGGGGCGAGGGTTCTGAAGGAATATATCCATTTCGATTCTTTTTGTAGTAATTGTTGATTGAAGTTCCCTTTCCTAGGGTTAGGAATCAGCTTCTCGATAGCCTGGAATTTTAGATTATCAGTATTGCCCTGATGAAAATTTATGACATGTTTTGCCACAGGGGTTGGTGTGATGACATTCTTTACAGAGTTGATATGCTGAAGGATCCTTCGACGAAAAGGTTGGATGGTTTTTCCAATGTATTGGATATCACATGAACATGTGATCAAGTATATTAAACGGGTGGTACTACAATTGACCAATGCATTGGTTTTAATGATAATCTTTGATTGCGTGGAAGTAGTTGACTTGGAAGGGGTAATAAACGGACAGGCTTTACAGTGGCCACACCTGTATGTACCCTTTGTATTGGTGAGCCAATTGGGCTCAATTGGAATAGGAGCTAAAAAACTGTGAACTAGAAGATCTTTTAGGTTTTTGGACCTGCGAGCCGTGATAGATGGGTAGCTCGGTAATGATTTCTTCAAAACAGGGTTGTGTGTAAGGATTGGCCAGTGGTTGGAGAAGGTCTGTATCATTTTACCCCAGCCCCCGTCAAAGGTGGCAATACACCTCGGGGTCGTGGAGCTAGTTTTTGGGCGTGTTGTCCTCAAACTCTCCAATCTGTTTGTCCCACTGGCCCGTTGGTATGCTTTTTTCAAAACCCTGTTTGGATAGCCTAAGGCCTTAAACCGGAGTTTCAGTGATTGACATTCTTGGTAGTACGCTGAGTCCTCAGAGCAATTTCTTCTTGCCCTTAAGTATTGTCCATATGGGATTGATGCCTTCAGCCTGTAAGGATGGTGACTCTCCCAATGTAGGAGGCTATTTGTTGAGGTTTGCTTTCTGAAGAGTGCAGTCTGGATAGTGCCGTCCTCCATCAGGAGGATCTTGAGGTCAAGGAAGATCAGTTCTTTCTCATCAATGACATATGTGAGTGATAGGTTAATTGTGTTGTCATTCAAGATTTTAACAAAATCTTCGAATAGCTTAACTGAACCTGTCCAGAGTATAAACACATCGTCGATATATCTGTACCACTTTAGAATATGTCTGTGGTACAGATTATATCGTGAGTCTTTCCGAATTTTGTCCTCCCACCATCCCAGGAAGAGGTTTGCGTAGGTGGGAGCACAAGTCGTACCCATCGCAGTTCCAGTCTCTTGCAAATAGTATTTACCGTTAAATATTATGTAGTTGTGTGTCAAAATGAATTCCAATAATGACATAATGAAGGAGATCTGTGCTTCATCATATGCTACTGACTCAAGAAAGGAGCGACATGCTTCTATACCTATCTTGTGCGGGATATTACTATACAAAGATACGACGTCCAGGCTCGCCAATAGGGTATATGGTGGTACCTGAAGTCCTTCCAAAATCAGTAAGGTAGATTTGGTGTCTTGTATATATGATGGTAGGTCTATGACAAATGGGTGTAGGATTTTGTCAACATATTTGCTAGCCCGCTCGGTCAGGCAGTTATTGCCTGATACGATCGGTCTCCCTGGGGGTATTCTGATATCCTTGTGCACTTTCGGTAGGCAGTATAGAGTAGCAACTGTTGGGTGCTTGTGTGGCAATAGGTACTTGTATTCTTCTGTGTTAATGATTCCGGTATCCAATGCACTTTTAAGTAAGGAATCAAACTCCTTGATGTACTTTTCAGTAGGATCATCAGGGAGAACACTGTAATTTAGTCTGTCATTCAGATGTGTCATGCACATATCGATGTACATCTCACGGTTAAGCAATACGATGTTCCCCCCTTTATCCGCGGGTTTTATGACAACGTTATTCAACATTGTCAATTCTTTTAGGGCTTTTCGTTCTATGGTGGATAGGTTGTAGTCCAGTGAGCGTTCAACATGCATCTTTTGCAAATCACTAGTGGTCATTTCTACGAACAGGTCTACATGTGGGGAATCTTTCAAGTTAGGAGTAAACCAACTTTGTGGTTTTAGATTCGTCAGAGGTCTGGATGGATTTTGTTCCTCCAGTAATTCCGTCAACATCTTTGAAAGTTCAAAATCCTCCACACTCAGACCTAGATCATTCGCCATTAGTGCATCTTTTTTAGAATGCATCAAGTTTAAGGCTAATTTCCTGCCAAACAGATTAATGTCTTTTGACCATTCAAATTTATTGTAACCCGGGGTTGGTACAAAGGTTAAACCTTTACTCAGAAGCGAAATGTGATGAGGCTGTAACGAGAAATCAGAGAGATTGATAATCCTATTACATGTCAGAATCTCTGACCTCGTCCCTGTCGCTTGTAGGCCCAGCGATCCCTGTCCCTCAAACGTCCCCTCTGTTCTCGAGGGAGATCCTGCCCTAAAAAAGTCTTAGAGGCGGTGAGGTTGGTGCTGTCTGAGGAGATAGGAGCATCTAAAAATGCAACTGATTTGTCAGTGCCCTTGAGGATGCCCCTGTTTGGTGAATGACTTGGGACTGGGTCGTTATTGCGTGTATTCTTGCTGTATGTTTTTTGTCTGGACCTAGAGGAGCTTATATCCGAGTCTGACCAATCTGTGTCTGCGGATGTGGAGCCCCTCTGGCTACTGTTATATCTCCGTGTTTTTCGTTTTTTGCGAAATATTTCGCCTTGTTTGAAGTCGTTATAGTCTCTTTGGAATTTCGTGTGTTTTTTTATTTTTAGATTCTGTCTGAAATGTTCAATATTTTTTTGGAGTTTGGTTTCCATTGGGGAGAAAAGATTGTCTGCTTTAAACCTTTTTATTTGTACAATCTCATTTTGCAGGTTTGTCTTTGTTTCCTCTAAATGTATTGTTTCCAGTTTAACCAAAAAGGTCATTAATCTCGCAGAGCAGTCCAACAGTATGTTATTCCACTCGTTTTGTTGCTCTTCAGTTTGGATTTTATCTGGGAGGAGGATATCTGGTCGGAGGCCCCTAGGGACCAGTTTTTGTTGGATGTATTGATTAAGACTTGTCAATTCCCAAAAACTCCTAATGTGTTGTTGGTATAGCTTTTGTATTTCGAAAAAAGCGTCATTAATGTCAGTATTGTTGGCACAGTTCGTCAAAGGATTAATTGAAAAAACGTTCTGAATGTCATCTAAGTTTATGGCAGGGTCTGACAGTTTGTCCAGGAGGTCAGTCATTGAAAACTGGCACTTCAGTGGTGGCTATTAGTTGAGGTCGGTATTAAAACCTGTGTTTTGAAAAAATTTTTTTTTTTAGTGTGCAGAGATAAACCGTTTCATATAGTGTTTGTTGTCCCCATAAAGTGGAATTGAATAAATCCCTATTTTTCTTTCTTCCTATAGAGAACGTATTTAAGCTATATAAAATGCACTTTAAATTGTACAACTTAGTACCTGTAATATCGACTGGGAAAACTATAACCTGGCATATCACAAAATATATCCCATGTATGTATTATTTATAATACACTATAATATTTTATGTTTGGTTTTAACCTATATGTTCATAAAAATTATAGCATCAAGCCAAAATAATAATCAACTGTTATTAAAGGGACACTATAGTCACCTGAACAGCTTAATGAAGCAGTTTCGGTGTATAGAACATGCCCCTGTAGCCTCACTGCTCAATCCTCTGCCATTTAGGGTTAAACCCCTAGTTTATGAACCCTAGTCACACCTCCCTGCATGTGACTTGCACAGCCTTCCATAAACACTTCCTGTAAAGAGAGCCCTATTTAGGCTTTCTTTATTGCAAGTTCTGTTTAATTAAGATTTTCTTATCCCCTGCTATGTTAATAGCTTGCTAGACCCTGCAAGAGCCTCCTGTATGTGATTAAAGTTCAATTTAGAGATTAAGATACAATTATTTTTTATTTTTTTTAATTCTGTATTTTATTGTGCAAATAATGAACATAACAGGCTTGTCACACCACAACAGCGGACCAAACTCATACAGTATACATATATTGACATTGTCATGGGATTTAGATTTCTTGCACATTTTTTTTATGTTAAATGCAGTTTCCAACATATTAGTCAGGGATGTCTAGGTTGAGGGAGCATGAGCAGGTTCATGAGAGATGCTAGACAAAGGAGTTAGTAAACTAACATATAGAAAAATTATAATTGTTATAAACATCAGAACAAAAGAGATAATAACATGCTAGGTAGGCCTCGATCTTGTAGTCTACATGAATGTGTATATGCTAGATCAAAGTTAGGCGTACATGATGCATCAAAGTAAGGTGTGAAGCCTCCCTGTGCATATGCATCAAGTTAAAGTTAACAGGCATAGTTAGTCAGCTAGTGTCAAGCCGGTGTGCATCTGTAAACTATGGTTACTAGTTAGGTGCGAGGCAGAGGGAGTGATGTACTATCTCAAGGTGCCAGTGACGAGTGCGGTTATTGGGTAGTTAAACTAAGCTTGGCGCCCATACTCGCTTTTATTAAGGCTAACATAAAGAAATATACAGTAGCTGTATTTCTGAGCTAGCGTGGTTTCCTTTGAGCTTGCCCCAGAGTTTATAATTTACAAAATAATTAGTAAGAAGTAAGGCAAGAGCAGAATAAACATGCAAGCAGTATATGTAGCAATACTAGGAAAAGAAGATCCTGAGAGGCATGACAGGCTTATTACTTCTGGTAGGAGCCCCATGGTGTGGGCCAGTGGGCAAAGAGGCTACTAAGTAAGATTCCTCTATGTTGGGTACATTGGCATAAATATTAAATGACTGCACATAACACTACGGCTGCTGTGTGTATCCTAGGCTTTACCCCTCACCGATTAGTCTCAGGGACAGTCTCAGCCTATGCCAGCAGGGGGTACCACATAGTCCTAGAGTGAGGAGTTGCACTGCATGTCAGCTTGCGATGATGTGGTCCGGTGAGTTGGGGCTTGTATCTTATGTATATTGCTGCTCAACTCTCCTGGTTGCAGTTGCGGTCTTGCTTGTGTGCGCTTGGGTGATTTCTTCAACGCCATTTTGAGGCTCGGCACTGTGCGTCTCCTATTCTGCCGCCCCGTTAGTTTTCGTGTCGCAGAGGATGTGTGCTTGAGTGGGGAGCGCTTGGGTAGGTAGGCAGCTTCGTGTGGCAGAGTGGGCTGGAGTATGAGGTGCTCTAGCTTCCGCCAGAGGTTAGAGAAGTGTCTGTCTATCTTTGAGAGTATGTCGTTGGGGGCTTTGTCGGCCCCTGTGATCCCAGGAGCATAGTGCTGTACCTTGTTCGAGAGACCTGCTTCCTGTTGTAACCGGAGGGTAAGTTGGCGTTTGCTGGTTGTCAATTGCTTTTGCTGTGTTGAGCTGTGCCTCCAGTCCACCCTTCTGCTTTGGGCTTGCCCATGTTGTGGAGCCACGTTCTTGCGTTGCAACTGACTGAGGAGACGTCTTGTTTGGGCATCATGGTGGGTACTTGTATTTTGCAGTGGCAAGCTTCGGATCAGAATGTGCCTGGAGGCTATGTTGTTTGCTACAGGCTCGGAGGGAGAGTTTTTCGTCTCTCTAGCTTCGGCCCACGTGGCATCCGCCATTTTAATTGAGGCTCCCAGGCTTTGCTGCATGGTGGTAGTGTTGTTGGGCTTGTGCCCTGTTGCAGCGATCTGATCCTCTGGGTAAGGACTGGGATCACCCCCACCGGTCCACAGGGGGGGGACAGGGTCCGTTCCACACGGCTTTGGGCCTTTGGCTGGGCTCTGTAAAGCGGGATAGTGGAGCAGCGGCCGTCCACCCCACTCACCACCGGAGTAGGCCCCAATCGGGACATCAAGGCCCTCTCCTCCAGGGGACTGCAGCTTGAGAAGCCAGCCTCACCCTGGATCCAGTTTCCCCACAACACTGACGACTGTCGCTGGTGGCCATTATGGAGGTTTTAAAAGCATGGTTTTAGAGGTTAAAGTTTGGTAACTCGCAGGAGCTGAGTGAACATGCGACCATCCAGCTCGGCGGTCCGGCCCCGCCCCCCAAGATACAATTATTTAAGGTAAATTACATCTGTTTGAAAGTGAAGCCAGTTTTTTTCCCCATGCAGGCTCTGTCAATCGTAGTCAGGGGAGGTGTGGCTAGGGCTGCATAAACAGAAACAAAGTGATTTAACTCCTAAATGACAGTGAATTGAGCAGTGAAATTGCAGGGGAATGATCTATACACTAAAACTGCTTTATTTAGCTAAAGTAATTTAGGTGACTATAGTGTTCCTTTAATGATTTGCAGCAATACCAAATGAGTCTTCTAGCTGTGTCAATATATCTTATTTGATTATTTAGCACAACAATTATATATTTCTACATCACTTCATCTCCCTAAAGACCATTATCTTCTCATATTTGCTAAAGTCCATTCAAGAAATTACCTAGCAGCTTATTGGCCTTTCGTTGCCACATTCGATTCCTCCCCATTCCTGCCACATGTTATAATCACATCAGACATTTGGTGGCCAAACTGTGTTCATCACAGAAAATATCTTTGGTCATTACGAAGTTTTAAGGCTACTATATATTTTCAACTCGACAAAAGTGTTTTGTTTTTGTGTGTTTTATTATTTATTTATATACATATTTAGTAATTGGGACAAATTATTTCAAGTGACCCATAAATCACTGTTATATAATGCAGTCTTCGTTAGTCAGGTGTAGAATGTCCATTCAGCTGTCCGGTTTAGAGGAATACGTAGCCCAGGCCCAGCTTAGTGTTTCACTCAGCTCAGTTGGTTATCTCTCTGTGAGCACGGCCTATTCTGGAAGATGAGTCACTAGGAGACGTCTGGCTGCATTGTGACATCTCTAAGGGCCGTCTGCAAAAGATTCAGCTCTGTCACTGCACTCATTCTTAGCTCATTCACACGGCTCACTCAATCAGCACTCAGCACAAAAACAGAGTTTAATTCTTTTTTTATCTTTCTTTCAACACGTGGAAAGCGACAGTTTGAACATTAATCGTTGAGAATCTAGGAATTAAGGAACACTCCAAGGACTATAATAACTACAGCATGTTATAGTGGTTTTGGTATCAGAAATTCCCTTACTACTTGTGATGACCCACCAGAATATCACTGCCAAGCATTCAGTTTTCCTTGTTGATTATAGCTCCCAGAGTATCTTCAGTGGTCATGGCTGTGTAGCAGATCCACCCCAATCAGTAGCCGAGACTTAGTGTAAGGTGAAATAGAACTGGTTTATTTTACACAGGTCATACTTTTATGCCTGGGGTCCTCAGGGAGCAAATAGGAATTGCTACATCCCCGGCGCTTTGGTGTCTGTGCCTGAGCCGATCATTTAATTAGCGGCCAGACACAATGGCACTGGGATAATAAAATGTACACTAACTTTAGTTCCTATGCCCACATCCACACACAACCGGTGTCCCCAGGAAGCTCATTTTGTCACCCAAAGCAACAGTGCTTTCTGCGTATCCCTGTAGCTCCCTTAAGTCCAGGGTATCATTAGCTGCCTCACCATCTCCCCTATCTCCCCTCCAAAAAACGCCCTGCTAGGTGGTCTTGGGACAGAGATAAAGTTTTGGCGTAGTGCAGCTGATCGAGAAAGACTTCTAGAGTGGTTGGAGGTTGCTCCCAGTCAGATGCACTGTGCCTCTGGGGCCTCCCTGCAGCTGTACAATACTCCTGAGGTCAGCTAGGAAGGGTACTTAAAGGGGTGGCACAGCTGGAAGTTGAAAAGAATGTTATTCCGACTCTTTTGAGGAGAGGTGGAGAGATACAAGCCAAGTACAATTCCTGGGTGACCGGTTGTTCTATCACACTAATGGTTTGACTTCTTACCTGGGGTCTGCTGAGCACTACTCTTTGCCTCCACTACTGCTAGGAGTTCTGTTTGCTGAACTAAGCCATAGCATGAGCTTTTGGCTCACACTTGAGATAGTTACAGACACAGCGAGCAGAGTTTAGAAGTCCCCATATGAAAAGGTAGCGAATAGTTTCACTACTTACATTGGAAAGCTCCAAGAGACTCGTGGTACCATAACTGCTACATAGGTACAAGGATTGTTCCTTTAATCAGTGTTCACGTAGCAGAATACAAACATAGAATGTGACGGCAGATAAGAACCATTCGGCCCATCTCTCTCTTTCTCTCTTTCTCTCCTTCTCTCTCTCCTTCTCTCTTTCTCTCTCTCTCTCTTTCTCTCTCTCTCTCTTTCTCTCTCTCTCCTTCTCTCTTTCTCTCTCTCTCTCTTTCTCTCTCTTTCTCTCTCTTTCTCTCTCTTTCACTCTCTCTCTCTTTCTTTCTCCCTTTCTCCCCTTTCTCCCCTTTCTCCCCTTTCTCCCCTTTCTCCCCTTTATCCCCTTTATCCCCTTTATCTTCTTTCTCTCCTCCCCCCCCCCCCCCCCAAGCTGTACATGTTAAGATAATTTTAACCTTTTCTGGTATGTTTTACCCTGCAATGAACCAGTTTTGTAGCCCTTCTCTAAAATCTTTCCAAAGTATCAATATCCTTCAGTACTGCGTACAATACTCAAAGTGAGGTCTCACCAGTGATCTGTACTGTGGCATAAGCAGAGCCCTTTTTTTTTTTTTTTTTTTTTTTTTTTTTTTTTTTTTTTTACTGCAGAATACCTTTAAGCATTCTGCTAGCAATTCCTGATGCTCTATTACATTGTCTGCTTACCCATGTCATCTGAAATAATTACTCCTAAATCCCTTTTCTCAGAGGTTGAGGTTAGGACTCTTTCAAATTCCTTAAATGTCAATTACAACAGCTCTGGACATTTTTCTACTTTACCTAAATCATTTGCCATTTGGCTTATCCCTCCTGGAACATCAACCCTGTTGCAAATTTAGTATCTTTAGCAAAAAGACATACCTTACCATCAAGACTTTCTGCATTACCACTAATAAAAATATTAAAGAGAATGGGTCCAAGTACGTATCCCTGAGGTACCCTGCTGGTAACAAGACCTTGCTTTAAATATACTCCATTGACTACAACCAGGGGCGTATTAGCCGCGAGGCAAACAAGGCATTTGCCTTGGGCGGCATTTTCCAGGGGGCGGCAAAAAACGCCGCCCCCAAATGCCCAGGGCAAGTGCCTTGCTAGCCTTGCGGCTAACTGGGCTGCCGGTCGGGCTGCTGGGCTGGTTGCTGGGCGGGCGGGCGGGCAGCTGGCGAGGGAGCTCTTCCTCTGAGCTGTCTGCTCTGCTCCCTCGCGCGCCGCAGAGTGAGGCTGGGAGCCGGAATATGACGTCATCTTCCGGCTCCCAGCCTCACTCTGCGGCGCGCGAGGGAGCTGAGCAGACAGCTCAGAGGAAGAGCTCCCTCGCCGGCCGCCCACCAATGCCGCCCGCCCGCCCAGCAACCAGCCCAGCAGCCCGACCGGCAGCCCCACTAGACCCCAGGGAGGTAAAGAAACCCCCCCCAGCATTCCCAAAGGTAAGGAGGCTGGGGGGTTAGGTTAAATTAATTATATATATAATATATTATATATATTAAATTATATATAATATATAATATAATATAATAAATATAATATAAATTATATTATATTTATTATATTATATTATATATTACATTATAATTATATATTACATATATATTATATATATTATATTATAATTATATATTATATATATATATATTATATATATTATATATTATATTATAATTATATATATATTATATATATTATATTATATATTACATTATAATTATATATTACATTATATATTACATTATATATTATATATATTATATTATATATATTATATATATATTATATATATATATATATATATATTATATTATATATATATATATTATAATATATATTATAATATATATATTATAATATATATTATATTATATATTATATATATAATATATATTATATTATATATATTATATATATATAATATATATTATATTATATATATATTATATTATATATATTATATTATATATATTATATTATATATTATATTATATATATATATTATATTATATATATTATATTATATATTATATTATATATATATATTATATTATATATATATTATATATTATATTATATATTATATATTACATTATATTATATATTATATATCAGAGAGTGTGTGTGTCTGACAGAGAGTGTGTGTGTCTGACTGTGTGTGTGTGTGTCTGTTAGCTAGTGTATGCGTATCTGTCAGTGAATTTGTGTGTGTGTGTATGTGTATTTAGAAGGCGGGACGGGGGGGGGGGGGGGGCGCCTGAGTTTTGTCCTGCCTAGGGCAGCACAAAACCAGGATACACCACTGACTACAACCCTCTGTTGGCTGTCACTCAGCCACTGCCTTACCCATTCAACAATATTGGAATCCAAACTCAAAGATTGCCGTTTATTAATAAATATTTAATGTTCAACAGTGTCAGAAGCCTTACTGAAATCTAGGTAAGCAATGTCTACTGCACCACCCTGATCTATCATTGTAGTTACCCAATCAAAAAAATCAATAAGATTAGTTTGGCATGATCTCCCTGAAGTAAACCCATGTTGTCTCTGTTCTTGAAATGTATGTGATTTTTAGATGTTCAACAATCTTATCCTTTAACATGGTTTCCATTACTTTCCCCATACTACCTTTCTTGTGAATTTGCACAACATTTGTTAATTTCCAATCATCTGGGATTAATCCTGTTAACAATGATTGGTTAAATAAACCGTTAACATTTTTGAAAGTACATCAAGCCTAAACTTCCTGATGTGAAATTAATTTATTTTATATAATATTAATAATATATAATATTTTATATAACCACAGATGGCTAATAAAAGAGAGAGGTGAATATTATCTAACCAAATTAAGTTGCTTTCTGTATTGAAAATTGTATTACATTGCACTTTTAAGGGAGGCTAGAGTCACCAGAAACACTATAAGTGTCAGGCTTTGCAGGGTCGGCAGTGTAAATGCTACCTTTTCAGAGAAAATGTTGCCTAAGTTCACCTCTAGTGGCTTTCACTCGGACAATGACTAGAAAGACTTCCTGGTGGGTTCTCTGCATGACCTATGCGCATCATTTCCACATAGGTCTCTGAAAGCTCCCCATAGATATGCACTGAATAATTTCATCTTTATGAGGAGATGCTGATTGGTGCAGAATGGCGACTGCTTCCCTATAGAGAAGCATTGGATTGACTGAGATCACTAGAAGAAGTTGATCCAGGACAGAACCCTGAAGTTCTCTACTTAACACTTTTGTCCAATTTGAAATTTTCCATTTTCAACTGCTCTATGTACTCTACCTTCAAGCCCAATAACACTGTATTTTATCTGAGCAAACTAGTTTTATTAGTAGCATTTTGTGTGGAAAGGTATTAAATGTCTTGGTAAAATCCAAGTAGATCATGTCTACTGAATCAACTTGATCTATATTTCTACTAACTTCTTTATAGAACACAATTAGGTTAGTTTGGAATGACCTACCCTTCATAAAACCATGTTGATTTTTGCAAATTATATTATTGTTCAGAAATTAATTCTTGAGTATTATCGTTCAAAAATTAATTACATATTTTCCCATAACAACCCTTTAAAAGATTTCACAACCGCACATCTTAAGATCACAGGTCTGTAGTTTCTGGGTTGAGTTTTTGAACCCCTTTTAAATATAGGCACTGCATCTGCTTTTCTCCAGTCCTCTGGTAAAATTCCTGAAATAAAAGAATCCTGAAAGATTACAATTTTGATATGGTATATTTAAATTTTGGTATGGATATTTCTACACTTGGATCCCTATACAATATGGCTCTGACGCTTTATTTACATTAACTTTATTTAATTTCTACATCCATAGATTCTTCTTCCCTATATACCTTCTGTCCTGACTCTTCTTAATTAACTCACCCAATAATAGAAAATTATAGAGCTGGCTTTTCTAGTTTAACTCACTGCTCTGAATGGACTTCCTGGTCTGATTTTATAAGAGGTATCTACATGGTGGGCTTTGATCAGCACCATTCCATATTTCATTCAGCCCCCAACTTTCTCACATATGTGAATTCAATGAGGGCACATGGAGCTGAAACACAACACAGAAGTTAGAACACAGTTTTCAATTCGGCAATTGTTTTAGTGGGACAAGTGTGAGCGTTAGGAAGATTGGAAATTTGACTCCGTCCACAGTCTGCTGTATGTATGCAAACCTGTAAGAGTCATTTATATCGCATCAACTTATTCCGCAGTACTTTACAATATTACAAAGGATGAAAGTGTAACAATAAATGAGACAATCACAGAGTTACAAAAACAATAGGTTGATGAGGACCCTGCTCAAACAAGTTCACAATCTAGAGATGTTAGAATAAGACAAGATTGTTCTTTTCTCTATAGATAAAAGTTTTGAGAAACAGAGCTCTATTTTGGCAGGAACCTAAAACTGTGCCTTACAAACTGTATATTTTAAATGTTGATTTTTTTGTTTTTTTTCTGAATATACCAGAGTGCAGATACTCATAACATGGTATGGAAGAAAAATAGGATAGCAAAGGTATATGTATTGTTAGCAACTAGACAGCAAATGTTAAAAATTGAAGTGGTCACTTACGGTAAATTTATTGTGTTGACTATAACACTATACAACTAACACTAATATATATTTGTATATTTCTGCTAATTCCAAGCTGCGTAACTCTTTAAGAAACTATAAGTACTGTGCTTTTCTTTGTGGAATAATCATTATTGACTAAACTAGTATCTCATTTATATGCATAAATATTGCAAGCAAATTCCAATGTAAAATAAATCTGCAGTGTTTACAAAAACAAAAGTTAATTTTGAATTGAAATCATAACAAACTAGAGACCCCCATTTGAAAAGCCTTTTTAAAAAATGTTAAACCCAAGCATTGCAAACAGGAGTTCTCAGGAGTTTCAAAGTGTGACTCGTGAAATAAAGAAAATTACCGGGCAGCCGGGCTTGACTAGCATGCTAGATAGTCGCAGCAAGGATGTGCTTTTCAGCATTCTCAATATCAAAGTGCTAATTTATCCTGAATATTGACTAAAGCGGACTTGTTCCGGAGTCTAGTGCTAAATGGGCAACCTTATGTGAGCTGAAGATATTATCGACACTGTAGCTGAAGAGGTCCTGTCTCCTACTACTTTTCTGGTCCCTGCACTCCCCCTCATCTCTTTTCCCCGTACCTGTGTGGGTTATCCTGGTCTTCACCAAGCACGATCTTACCTTTCTCCCACTCCTGGGTGCAATTGTGAAAGACCGATCCCACGCAGGTTATCCAAGATGGCTGACATTTGTGCTTTTGCTCCCCTTGTAGTGGAGGTGACTTAGCGGCGGTGGGAAGATGCCTTTTGTGTGGCTTTTCATGCCATATGCCTAAGGTTCTGGAAGAGCCAAAGTTGTCGAATGATACAACACAACCCAATCAATATCAAGCTGCCAGCCACCAATGAGGCTTCAGTTCGGGTCCCACTTCCTGGGTGCGGATCAGTGTGAGATTGTACACCTGAAAACAGTCCACATATCTGGGAGATCCGTTACTTTTTTAGGGCTATACACTATAGCTTTAGGGAGTGAGGCATGTGGACATTGATTATTTCTACTAATGCCAAGGGCGACATGGATGACACCGAACATACCTCACACCATCACGTCGTACTCTAGTCCAGAGCTTGCTGTATTATTCCAGATTACTATTATTTTAAGCATTGTTTTTCCATATCTTTTGTTTCTTTATCTACAAAACATGCAGATATTTTGACGTGCATATTACCGCCGCTTTGATACCTCTTTTATATCTTACGAGTATATGTCTCTGCTTATCTGAGTTATATTATTTTATTTTAATTCAACAAAAATGAGATGTTTCTGCCAGTTTGCATTCTAACATTTATTCTGTACCAGATTTACTGCTATTTAACTATATGCTGGTTGTTTACACATGTATTATGTAGTATCATCTCAAAAAATATATAACCAAAAAAATCACTTCATTTTAATAATTTATTTTGTATTTATTTTAGTAAAATCTGGGACTAGAACACACTCAAAACCATCTTTTTGATACTAGAGTTTGCAGTCTCTAGCCATATATGTTGTGTAGGCATTATTTTAAAATGATGAATTCTTTTACAGCCCCTTACACTTCCAAGAGTTGCCTATATAATGACTTGACTGCTGACCCAACCATACCCAACCATCAACCCGTTGCCCCCCAATAACACACGTGACACCTGGTTCTTGTGGATAAGGGCAAAGGCCACAGCTTTATTTCACTTAACAATTTGCTCAGTCCAAAACCTGCCAGCTGTTGGGTGTTTGCCCAACAGGCAGTTCTCACAACTTCGATACCATGAGCCTCGACAGCCAGCTCCTCGCCATCAGCTCCGTGCCGGCTGTTGTCTCCTTTCTTCCTCTGCGCTGTCCGGGGAAACCGCCACCGCGATGCCCCTCCTCGTGCCCTACACTGCGCGGGCATCGCGCCCCCCCGCCGACAGCGCCTCCTCAATTCCAGTTTGCAGGCCCGTATTAAAAATGTCCAGCCCAATAGGAGACAGGTGCACCCCATCCCGCCTCATGAGTGCATAATTGTCCCTCTCCAATTCCACGTGCCTCACTACAAACCCACCCAGGCGGCGTACGAACCGGGCCATGGTCATATTGACCTTCCGCCTATAGCGCTCCAGAGCCTTACCCTTTCCTTCGGTTCGCCAGACCGGGCGGGGCACGATCTCGGACCATACGAGGGTCAGGTCCCTGAACAACGCGACACAGCGGGCCACGTCATGCCGCATCGCGTGCACCAGGTCCACCGACCGTCGCCGTCCGACATCGTTCCCGCCCATGTGAATAACCAGGGTAACCGGCCCCGACACGTAGCGCCAGCTCAGCATATAACCCGTCCCAGGACAGTCCCCGTATACCCCTCCAACGTACCCTTGCCACATCGTAAGGAAGACCAAGGTTCCGGCCATAGGGTCTACTTTCAGCCCGTCTAGCTGCCCAATACACAAACGAGTGTCCAATTATCCAAACAAAACGCGGGGAAGAACCTACAATCACACAACAAAACCATAACTACGCTGCGCCGCTGGCCTAAAGCAAGTGAGGGCGCACATATAGCTGGAACCGCCCCAATTGCCATCGTCCTAACCGCTTGAGAGCCCCTGGTGGAAGACCCAGCATACTGGCCTGAGTAGCAGCCCCAATCCTGAAGGAGTGCGTAGTGTAACATCCGGGAGACAATCCGATGTTTATCACGCTCGCCGAAGCACTCTGGCGAATTGAAATCGGCTAAGCGTGGACCCATCCTGATGCCTAAACAGCGACCCTGCTGCCCTCCCACGTACCTTCAGGAACTCCCGCAGCAACCTGACCGGGCAGAACCGCTGACCAGTAGACTGAATCCGCACTGAAGCGCCAACCCCCATCTGATCCGTCTTTGACCTCCGGATGCACAACGCGATGTCCCTCGTAGAAACCTGAACATCCGCCATTTGCAAGGCGGCTGGTGCTCTGATACTTGGGGCCGCAGGGCGGCAAAGAAACAAATTGCAAACGCGGCCTGAAACAGGAGCACCTCATAGTGCGACACGCAGATCTGCGGTAGCTGCTCCAATAGTTTACACAGGATCTCATAAGAGATGGGATGCCGAGCATCCGGCCTGCGATCTTTCTTCCATCCCTTCATAATCCGCGCAACGCAGAACGCCTTAGTAGCATCCTGCCACCCACACCACTGGAACAGGAAGGACAAAGCCGACAACGTCCTCTCGGCCGCCGCAGCCGACTTACCCTCCTCACATAGCAGCTCCAACAAAGCCAGCGTAGCCGGCAACCTACCTTCCTCCGAGGACACTTCCCTACCCCTGCAAACATCCGTCCATCTCCGCCATACTGCCGAGTACGCTCTCCAAGTGGACGCAGCCAGCGACCCCTTCACCAACCGGCTCAGATTGTGGAAACCAGGTCCCCGCCGGGCACGAGGTCCCAGTCCGGTCCGCCTCGGGAGCCGCCTCTCGAAACCGGTCTCACTGAAACCGAGAGAGAGAGTCGGCTATAACGTTCCGCTCCCCAGGCACGTGCCGCGCAACCAACCACAAATTCCACTCTAAACTACGCAAGACTAGGTGCCGAAGCAGAGACATTACCGGAGGGGATGAAGATGACGACCGGTTGATCACATGGACAACACTCATGTTGTCCGTGTGCACCACCACCTTCCGATTTGCCAGCTCCGACCCCCATAGCTCTACTGCCACTACAATTGGAAAGAGCTCCAGGAACGTTAGGTTGCCTGCCAATTCGGTCTCCAACCAGTGGCGGGGCCAGGCCTCCGCGCACCATCGTCCTTGGAAGTAGGCCCCAAAGCCTACTGCCCCGGACGCGTCGGTGTACAACTCCAAATCCATGTTTAATGCCGCTGGGCGCAGCCAGCAAGATTGACCGTTGTACCTACCCAGGAATGAGCTCCACACTTGCAGATCCTCCCGATGTCTGTGGGTGATCCGAATGAAGTGAAACGGTTGTTTGACTCCGACCGTCGCTAATGAAAGGCGCCGGCTAAAGGCTCTACCCATCGGCAGCACCCGACAGGCAAAGTTCAAATGCCCTAGCAATGACTGTAACTGCCGGAGCTTCACCTTTTTTGCACCCTTAACCAAATCCACCAGACACAGTAGGTGATGCAGTTTCTCTTCCGGCAACCGGAAAACCATACACCGCGAGTCCACCTCAATCCCCAGGTAGGAGAGAACCCCACCGGCCCAACTGTCTTGTTCTCCGCTATGGGCACACCAAATTCCGACGCGACCACCCTAAATGAATCTAAGAGCCCCACACAGTCATCCGACTCCCGTGGGCCCACGAACAAAAAAACGTCCAAATAGTGGGTCAGCGACGCTAAACCTGAAACCTGAGCAACCACCCACTCCAAAAAAGATAGTGCAGCCCATTGGCAAACACATATCTACGAAAAAGGAACCCTGAAACCGGCAACCCAACAGGTGAAAACAGTCCGGGTGGACCGGGAGTAGCCGAAAAGCGGACTCGATGTCCGACTTAGCCAACTGAGCTCCCCTCCCTGCCTCCCGGTCCAACTCCAGAGCCCGATCAAAAGAGGCATAGCGAACGTGCGAGACCTCCCTGTCAATGTCATCGTTCACCGATCCGCCCGACGGGTAGGACAGGTGGTGAATGAGACGAAAGGATCCAGGCTCTTTCTTAGGGACCAATCCCAACGGGGAAACCCGCAAATTGGGAAATGGCGGAGTATCAAATGGGCCGGCCATCCTGCCCAAATGAACTTCCTTCATCAACTTCCCTTCTAGTATCCCCTCTTTACCCACAACTGAACGCAGATTGTCCACTAACGAAGGGGAATCCAAATGAACAAACGGAATCCAAAACCCTACCGAAAACCCCTCCAGTAGGACCTCTGCATCCTTACGCTTGGGGTACTTGGCGAGCCACGGGCGCATCCTTATGACGCTCACCAGAGTCCTCCCCTCTAGGGAGATCATCCCTAGGGGGCCTCCCTTCTTGCCTACCCTTCTTGAAGCAGCGCAGGGCCGGGTGGGACCCTCCACAATGCGAGCACTCATGTCTGAATCGACACGATCCAAACCACTTGCACTGGCTCTCATTGTAGAGCCAACAGACGCCCCTGCGCTGTCCAGCCGGCGCACTGGATGGTGCGCCGGCTGCTCCAGGAAAGGGGGACGGACGACTGGGGGTCATCAACAAGAGCCAAAGGCTCCCGTCCTGTACCCCGAAGTCCATATCCGGGCACACCGCCATCTTCTGGCGAAATTGTTGGTCATAGCGGAACCAACATTGACCCCCATACACCTTGTATGCCCCCCATATCAAATCTAAGTACCCAAACAACGCTGGGGCCTTCTCAGGGAAAGCCTGCGTCAACACGCTCGCAAATATGGAGAACCCTTGAAGCCAGTTGCCAAAAGTACGCGGCAGCTGCTTACCCTTCTTGCCGTCTGCCTCCCCCCCGTCCCCCCCCCCCCCCCCCCGTCGCTGTCTATCCACCGACTCCCGGTCCGGAGGGACCAGGGACAGTACATCTACGTACTCACCTTTTATGATCCTCTCCTTAACCTCCAGCGCCACATGCATCCCTAGTGGGGACAGCTCACAACCTGGCAAGCAACCCTGAGCCCTACCTACCCGGGCATTCAACTGACCCTGATCATGGGCCTGTGCGGGGAGAGAAACCGAAATTGGGGACACCAAGGAGCCCCCCCCCTGGGAGCCTATCTAACACCGCTCGAAGTAACCCCAGTACTTCCTGACCCCTTAACTCACTACCTACACTATCCCCAGCTAGCGCACTCCAAGCGCTGGCGCAACACTTACCGCTGGCCGGCTGAGGATGCTGGGCATCACCTTCTTCCGAACAGGAACTGGATCCTGATGACAGGAGTGATTCACGGCCGGCCTCCTGGCCCGACCGCAATCTGCTCTCCAGGGTGCTGATGCTTGCACCCCTGTGTCCTCTACTCCCTCCGACTGCCCTCCTGGGCAGTGCTCGCGTGGTTCCCGGCTCACTTCCTGCCGGAACCACGCTGGAACGCAAGGCCTGTGACGGCCGTGCTCTCCTGCGCGGTGCCGTCACGTCCGCGCCTTGCGTGCTGACGTTGCTTCCGTCCACGTCACGCACCGAACGTGCTGACGCGACTTCCGGGCGGGCCGGAAGAGAAGCGCGCGGGGAGCGCGATCTTCCCGCCCTTTCCTCAGCCTGGCTTCCGCCGCCATCTTGGGCCTGCTCACCGCCGCAAGCACTCTCACCGATCCTCCTCTTCCTCCCTGGTACCGAACACCGGATCTGGTGCGCGGCCGAGCCGCCACTTCTCTCCCTCCTCTGGCACCGAACAGGACCCGGAGAAAGACGCGACGGAGACCTCGATCTCCTGGCCCTCCGTCCGTCTCGGGATGCAGTCTGACTGGCCATCTCCTCCTGGGGAACCCTCCTCACGCCCGACACCAGCTCCTCCAGGGCCCCTTGTCCGTGGGTCTCCATGTAAGCTTGCAGCAGTCCCTGCAATGCAGCTCCAGTGACAGCCATGACAACTTCAATCCGCTTGCGAGTGTCAGATTATATTCGCCATTTAGGTAATAAGCCAAATTTTATTTTATTTTTTATAAGAATAATAGTTTTCTGTATGAATTACAGGGGACAGTCAGCTAAGAAACAGTCAGGAGCCCTCAACTGATCCTGCCGACTGGTAAGTCCCCTCCCTCTCCCCTTCCTTAAGAAACCCCCAGTTTTAGCAACATTGTATCTTTTATTAAACCATCCCACAATCCTGGGCAGCAGTCATGTTCCCCCTTCCTTATTATTCCAGGGGGAATCTGACTGGCTCATTTATCTTCTGCCCAATGAGGCATCATTGATCCCTATAAATCTGTAAATTTGAGATCCTGGTACTTGCTTACAAATATCTACAAAATGCTGCTCTGACCTACTTATCCTCACTAATACACAACCTCTGCCACGAGACCCACGTCTAACCTCTGTTCGTACTCCTTCCTCTGATGATCGCCTTAAAGACTTCTCTAGGGCTGCACCGTTCCTATGGTACACCCTTCCCCTCTCTGTTAGACTTTCACCCAGTCTCCACTCCTTCAAAACAGCTTTGAATACTTACTTCTTTAGGAAAGCATAATAATTAAACTGTCCGCAGCTTTAACTCCCCCCTCCCCGATTCTTCTCCTGAAACTGTCATCAAAACAAAACACTAAGCCCTCAGTGAATACTATCCTAGCAACCTACCTTTCTACCCTACCCTCACCCTTTGTGTCACTATACCTCGCTCCCTCTAGTATGTAAGCAGGGCCCTCAACCCCTCTGTTCATGTGTGTCCAACTCGTCTTTTTACAAATATGTGTCTGTTAGTGCACCCATTGTACAGCGCTGTGGAATTTGTTGGCACTTTATAAATAATAATAATTATTATTATACCCCATTGTACAGCGCTACGGAATTTGTTGGCGCTATATAAATAATAAAAAAATAATAATAATAATAATAATGTGAGTGTTTTAAGTACAGAGAACTTTGAAGTATAGGATCTGAAGTCTTACAAAGTCACATACTTTTTTTTTTCCCGAACAGATACACTGAGACCTCATCTAAAGAGTTTTTTTTTTTTTAATTTCTATAGAGATCCAAATGACAAAATAGAAGCTGGGCACAATTACAACCATAACCCAATACTACTTTGTACTTTGGTCATTGAAAATTTACTACCCAATACATGTTAAAATAATACATAAAATACATATAATAGCAGCCGTTGGGTAGAGGATTTAAAACACTCATTGCTCCAATGTGAACATTCCACCTGTGCGTATATAAATATAAAATATATAAATATACCAAATACCTAATAAGGTGTAATTTTTCAAAGCTGCAGTTGCATTCAAACACAGTAAGGAAAATACGTTTGTGTTAGTGTAATTCGAAAATAAGTTTGCCGAAAGGTCAGAGTCGTTATTGAGAGATGTTTCGGTTTCTTTGATTATAGCTATCCAATTGTGAGATCTATTAGGGACACTCTCTAAGCACAAAAAATGTTTAGTCTTGGAGCATAGATGCTGTCCCTCTTTGAGGACAATGTAAAACGTTTCTGAGAAATGGCAATATTTAGATTTGTCCAGAATCACACCTCTAGTGGATATCAGACAGACCATAAAGTCACTTCCTTCTTAAAACCTTGTGTTTGCCGTTAGAGGGTGCGTTCCAATTTCACAGAATCAAAGGCAAAATGATTTTAAATCTTTTATTGCTATATTAATGAAATCAGTGAGACATTTGCATTGTCCAAGCGTTTCCAATAATACTGCAGATCTTTAGTAACATACAGATCAGACCAAAGCGCAAACATTACAGAGTAACAGATCACGTCTCAGACACGGATCCACCAATCAGTTGCAGCAGCTGCAGCTCTCGCATCCCTTTTCGCACTGACAGCCCTGGCTGCATTTACTGCACTCGGCCGGACAGCAGGAGCAGCAACCTGTGGGAGAGGAGGGAGAAACAGCAGGTTAGTCACTTACCAATATACCTCAATAGTGGTTTCCAAACAAGGGTGGACCCAGAGCCCAATCTCAGGTGGGACACTATGCCAGATTGGGTTAAGATGAGTCATGTAGGATAAAGAGACTATTGCAGTTTGTAAATTATTGCAACAACAAAAGTTGTGTGTTAGGACTCCAGAGTGTCCCTTTAAACAATCCAGGATGGTGGGAAAAGCAGGAATTAGCAAAAAGTATCTCTGTATACAGCATTTTAAGCAGAATAGAGGGATAGAGGGATTTGGGACAAATAATTTGACACCCCTTAAAATAATTTGACACCCCTTAAAATAATTTTACACCCCTTGATTATTATTCCCCTTGATATGAGAGTGTGTACTTTACTTACTTTTTGGGCAGCATTTGCACTTCTTACAGTTGCAGAAATTTGCACAGGAGCAGGAGACACCTACGAAATGATAGAATAATATGTTACATGCTGTATGCCAAGGGTCCCTAACCCAGTCCTCATAGCCCACCAACAGTCCAGGATTTATGTATTTCCCTTAGTTATTCAAATAGAGATACTGACAAAACCTGAACAGTTGATGGTCCATGAGGACTGGGTATAGTATAGATGGCAGTGGGCACTAGTGATGTCGCGAACATGAAATTTTCCGTTCGCGAACGGCGAACGTGAACTTTCGCAAATGTTGGCGAACCCAGCGAACCGCCATAGACTTCAATAGGCAGGCGAATTTTAAAACCCACAGGGACTCTTTCTGGCCACAATAGTGATGGGCCCCACCCACCTGAGCGGTGGGTGGGGGCCCTAAACAAGAATAAGGGGGTGGGGGACCTAATGTCCTCCCCCTGGCCCCCACCCCTGAGCGGTGGGTGGGGCCCTAAATACAAATTGGGTCCCCACCCTCATTATTTTTAGGGTGAGGGGGGTAGGTAGGGAGATACTTTTTTTGGGGGGGGGAGGGGGAGGTTGGGGCCCCTAGTCACCTGAGGGGGGTCATTTTTTTTAGGGCCCCCACCCGCCGCTCAGGGGTGGGGGCTGGGGGGGAGGACAATAGGTCCCCCCCTATTGGTATTTAGGGCCCCCACCCGCCGCTCAGGGGTGGGGGCCGGGGGGAGGACATTAGGTCCCCCCCCAAATTGTGTTTAGGGCCCCCACCTACCGCTCAAGGGTGGGGGCCAGGGGGGAGGATATTAGGTCCTCCCCCCCCTTACTTTTGTTTAGGGCACCCACCGCTCATAACATCATACAAGCTGGACTTATGGATGAAATAAGTAAATTGTTTAAATCACTGAGCTTTATTGTTGAGCTGGGTCTCAGGGTTTATAGAGCATCATATCCTGACACCTTCCATCTGGAGACCCTGACAGTGCCAGAAAGGAGTGACCTGGAGCAGTGCTTCCCACTTAGGCGCTCTAGATTAGTGTTTCCAAACCCATTCCTTGGGGTACACCAACAGTCCAGAATGTATGGATTTGCTAATTCTATTCCAATGGCGATTCTAGAACAATAGGGTAATTAGACTATTGATGAGTGAGAACTATATTTGTGCACCAGGATTGTTCAACAATTACAGAGAAAGATTTGGGTAAATATAGATCAGTTAATCAGCAGCTTCAACCCATTCTCTACCTCCCAAAAAAAGAAACCGTAAACTGCACTAACAGTAATTTAACCCCTGAACAGATAGTGAAATGGGCAAGCCACTTAACAAAAAAAGATAGTTATAAGTAAGGAGACATAACTATCATGGTCATTAAAGGGAAACTCCAGTGCCAGAAAAACGATCTGTTTTTCTGGCACTGGAGGGTCCCTCTCCCTCCCACCCACCAATCCCCGGTTACTGAAGGGGTGAAAACCCCTTCAGTCACTTACCTGGGACAGCGGCGATGTCCCTCGCCGCTATCTCCGCCTCCGCGACGCTCCTCCTAATGATTACGTCGGCCGGTGGGCGAGACTAATCTCGCTCACCGGCCGAGGAGACCTAATGCGCATGCGCGGAAATGGCGCGCATGCGCATTACGTCTCCCCATAGGAAAGCATTGAAAAATCATTTCAATGCTTTCCTATGGGGTTTTGAGCAACGCTGGAGGTCCGCACACAGCGTGAGGACGTCCAGCGACGCTCTAGCGCAGGAAACCTGTGCTAGAACCCAGGAAGTGACCTCTAGTGGCTGTCTAATAGACAGCCACTAGAGGTGGAGTTAACCCTGCAATGTAAATATTGCAGTTTATGAAAAACTGCAATAATTACACTTGCAGGGTTAAGGGTAGTGGGAGTTGGCACCCAGACCACTCCAATGAGCAGAAGTGGTCTGGGTGCCTGGAGTGTCCCTTTAACTATGTGAATTATTTGGGATTCAAAGTGAAACAAATCTGTGAACCAAATGGAGGCAGAATGTGCCTATCTGTGTAATGCAAAATACATATATAATGCCACTGAGGTTTTTTTAATTAATTGTACACAAATTATCAAGGTATGCTCTGGCTATATACAAATAGTTTCCATATCCATACCTGTTGCGCAGTTACAGTTCTGGGGGTCCATGCTTGTTGCTATAGTAACAGAATCTCAGTGAGTCTCTCTGGATGCTCTGTGAAGCTGTATGGAATGCAGGACTGAGCTGATCCCTTATATATCAGAGCTGGGACTGCGTGCAAAACACAGACAAGTGCACAAACACACCCCCTGTACCATGTGACACACACACAGCCACGTGTGTAAAATTCAATAACAAATATTACAAACTGGATTGAGAGAAAATGTGCAGTCACATAGAATGAGTCGACAATGCTCACTAAGTCCCATAACATTGTGTTATATGGAAAGTGAGTCCAGTCTGTATTTTTTACTTTTGTGTGGAAAAGTAGCTAATGTAGTTAAAAGTTTATTTATGGACACGTAATAGTAATAAAAACAGGCATTATTCTTGCAACAGTGTGTCCCCTCTGGGTGATTGTTGTGT
Organism: Pelobates fuscus; assembly: GCF_036172605.1. NCBI lineage: Eukaryota > Metazoa > Chordata > Amphibia > Anura > Pelobatidae > Pelobates > Pelobates fuscus. The sequence continues at coordinate 32,239,984 of NC_086328.1, forward strand.
GTCTTTTTGTGATTTGATTGATGTGGGCAAACATATGGGCTGCGTGTGGGATTTTATGCGTGATTCGGGTGTTCTTACAGGAATGGAGTGAACAAGGAGTGTGCCCTTGGCCACCCTAATGCAGGACGGATTTGCAAACTCCATGAAAAATGATTGCTTATAAGTAGAACAAGAGTTTAGCATCTTGTGGTTATTTTTTCCTTTGTTTTTATTATTCAAAGATTACTTTTTTAAAAGTTTGTCAGGTGAATAAAAATATTATTACAACTAAGTAATTGATATTCATCTTTAAGGGGGAATGGTGAGAGCATGGGTTCACACCAAAATGTTGTGTGTGACCAGGGGGAATACAGGTGTGTGTATTTTGGGTGTACAGTGTTCAACCTGAAAATAAAAATGCAGATAGAAACTGTTCCTACCTAGTATAGTTTGGTGTCCACGCGTAGTGAAACAGGTCAGTGTTTCACTCAGCTCAGTTGGTTATCTTTCTGTGAGCACGGCCCATTCAGGAAGATGAGTCACTAGGAGACGTCTGGCTGCATTGTGACATCTCTAAGGGACGTGTGCAAAAGATTCAGCTCTGTCTCTGCACTCGATCTTGGCTCATTCACACGGCTCACTCAATCAGCACAAAAGCAGATTTTAAATCATTTTTTCTGTATTTTTTTTTTTTCAAAGCTTGGAAGCTTTTTATGGTTTGTGCCTTATTTGTTGAAATTTTATTGAATTAAGGAACACTCTAAGGACTATATTAACTGCTGCATGTTGTGGTGGTTATGGTGTCAAGAATTCCTTATAACTCCCATCCATCAAATGTAAAACCTGATGGTTTTGACCTCTTACCTCTGTGCTCTTTTCTGAGCTTAGCCCCAGTTTCTGGCTCTCACTTCCAGCAGAGCCAGGGAGCAACGTCTGGAAGACTCCAGGACAGAGGTTAGTAAATCTGCAAACAGAAACAAAGTATATACACTAAAGCTCTATGTAACGTATAACTGGAGGTAATCCCAGGTGAACTTCACAACCACCTATAAGAATATACAACCAGACAAAAAGGAGTGGAAAACACCCAGAATACGTATGATAAATATAGAATGGGACAACCGGAATTCAGGTGAAAATGTCCGTGGATATGGTCTGTATGGAAACAATCAAACAGCCAACATAGCGTAAAATAGTATTGGATAAAATTGAGTAAGTGAAAAATTAGATGCACTCACAAACGAACGTGAAATCAGGCTTTTTACCCTCTCAGGGGTAGTATGATGAATATGAGCTTGTATGTCTTCCAATAAGATATATGCAAATAAAGGAAACTGAATATGGTGAAGTATGTTATAAAATTACAAAATCACATTTATTGGTTGCACTTACACATGGAAGAATTAAAAAAGGCATATCTCCATGTAAACATGGAACTCCTGGCTGCTGTAGTCAAACATCCACATAGGAAATCCAGGGATGGTAGTGTAAAGGCAGCGAAATCCAAATAAACAATTGAACTACCAGTGTGCTTCCTAATTCCCTCAACCTATTCTTTAGAGATCTCCATCTTCCTCTAACTTTGTCATTGGTACCAATATGGGCCATCACAGTTGAGTTATCCCCAGACCTTCCCAATAATACATCTACTCTGTCAACAGCATGCCGGACCCAAGACAGCACTCTGTCCGGTCGATGCGTCCAGACCAGCCCGGCCCTGTTCAGCAGATTTGTTAAAGTGTGCATGGACTGCAAAATGCCGCCCTGTGAAAATGCCACCTGGAGCCATGGCACCACCAGTCCTATGGAAGGGCCGGCTCTGCATACTAGAGGACTGTTTCCCCGCTGTTCGAACGAGCAGCTTCCTCCACCACAGCCATTCCTGAGCTGATACTCCCAACATCTTCACTCAAGTGGACAAATCTGCAGGACTTCTCTTCCCTCCCCCTCTGCTACCCACCTACCTGCCCTTTCCCCTTCTAATCTGATTTTATAAGAAGTGTCTACATGGTGGGCTTTAACCCCTTAAGGACACATGACGTGTGTGACATGTCATGATTCCCTTTTATTACAGAAGTTTGGTCCTTAAGGGGTTAAAAAGCACTTTTGCAGCTCTGTGGCATACACAATGTACCTTGAGCTTGTATTATCCCAGATTTCATTCAGCCCCTACCTTTCTGACAAATTTGAATTCAGTGAGGGCATATGGAGCTGAAAATGTTACTCCCACGTATAACCCCATCATATTTATACTGTATGGATGGATACGAGAATCTCTGTTAGTCTGTCTTACAGTAGTATACAGTAGTCTTACAGTAGTATATCTTTAATGGACCACTATAGTGTCAGGAAAACAATCTCATTTTCCTGGCACTATAGGGTCTTTAGGTCCCATCCCCCCCCACCCCCCTCACCCTCAAAGTCCCACTCCCGCCGGGCTGAAGGGGGAGGAAGGGGTTAATCACTTACCTTTCTCCAGCGCCGGGCTCCCTCGGCACTGGGGAACTCTCCTCCTCCTGCCGACATCAGTGACTAATGCACATGCGCAGCAAGTGCCACGCGCGCATTGAATCAGTCCATAGGAAAGCATTTTTCAATGCTTTCATATGGACATCCAGCGTCTTCTCACTGTGATTTTCACAGTGAGAAGCGCAAAGCGCCTCTAGCGGCTGTCAGTGAGACAGCCACTAGAGGCTGGATTAACCCTAATGAAACTGCTATGTTTACAGCTGCAGGGTTAACTAGATGGACTTGGCACCCAGACCACTTCATTGAGCTGAAGTGGTCTTGGTGCCTATAGTGGTCCTTTAAGTAGAAGTTTAAATTCACAGGAGGTAGAATAACATAGATGTTAAAACACAGTTTTCAATTTTGGAATTGCTTTAGTAGGGCAATTGTTAGCGTTGGCAAGATTGTAAATTTTACTCAGTGCCCAGCTTGCTGTATGTATGCATACCTGGAAGGGTTATTTATATAGCGCCAACATATTCTGCAGCGCTTTACAATATTATAGAGGATGAAAATGTAACAATAAATGAGACAATTACAAACTGTTACATAAATAATAGGTTTATGAGAACCTGCTCAAACAAGCTTACAACCAAGAGATGTTAGAACCAGGCAATATTGTTCTTTTCGTTGTAAATAAAAACCTGTTTTGAGAAACTGTGTCCTATTTGTATGGGTAAGCATACTGTATAAATTGACTTTCCAATGCATGGTAAAATAAACCAGGTGTAGAACACATGTAATAGCAACTGTTGTGATAGTGACATTATATGTCTCTTCCTTCCCTTCCAGCCGCTTTGTGTGTCATTGTCCCCTTCTCCCTCTCCTCTATGTGCCATTGTCTCCTCCCCAGGGGCGGACTGGGACGGGGGGCAGGGAGGCAATTGCCCCCCAGGCCGCCCTAAATGCAGGGCCGTCTGCATCCAGCAAAAAAGGAAAAATCTGAATCCCCTGCCTCTGGCTCGGATTTTTCAACTTGCTTCTCTCCCTGCAGCCTGCAGCCAGTGGAGTCGGCCGTCCTCTCCAGATGATGTCAGGAGGAGGGGGCGTGGCTTTCACTGTTCTTCTCCCAGGACCGCTGGGGAGTCTGGGAGCAGAGACTGGCTCCTACTCCTCGCTCCTGCCCAACACTTTATTCTGTTTTTTTTATCCCCCTCCTCAGCCCCTGTCCCCCTTCCTCAGCCCCTGTCCCCCTTCCTCAGCCCCTGTCCCCCTTCCTCAGCCCCTGCCCCCTTCCTCAGCCCCTGCCACCCTTCCTCAGCCCCTGCCCCCTTCCTCAGCCCCTGCCCCCCTTCCTCAGCCCCCGTTCCTTTCCTCAGCCCCTGTCCCCTTACACAGCCCCTGTCCCTCTTCCTCAGCCCCTGTCTCCTTTCCTCAGCCCCTGTCCCCCTTCCTCAGCCCCTGTCCCCCTTCCCCAGCCCCTGTTCCCCTTCCTCAGCCCCTGTCCCCCTTCCCCAGCCCCTGTCCCCCTTCCTCAGCCCCTGTCCACCTGCCACAGCTCCTGTCCACCTGCCACCGCCCCTGTCCCTCTTCCTCAGCCCCTGTCCCTCTTCCTCAGCCCCTGTTTCTCTTCCTCAGCCCCTGTTTCTCTTACTCATCCCCTGTCCCTCTTCCTCAGCCCCTGTTTCTCTTCCTCAGCCCCTGTTTCTCTCCCTCAGCCCCTGTTTCTCTCCCTCAGCCCATGTCCCCCTTCCCTCAGCCCCATGTCCCCCTTCCCTCACCCCCTGTCCCCACTTCCCCAGCCTCTTTGAGTGTGTCATTGTCAACTTCTTCAGCCCCTCTGTGTGTCCCTGTCCCCCTTCCCCAGCTCCTCTGTGTATCACTGTCCCCTTTCCCAGCCCCTCAGTGTGTCATTTTCCCCTTCTCAGCCCTTCTCTGTGTCATTGTCCTCTTACTCAGCCCCTCTGTGTTTCTGCCCTACCCCCGCACCTCTGTGTTTATCTTAATTCCATTCCCCAGCCCCTGTGTCTCTTTCTTTGCCCCAGCTCTCTGTGTCTCTTTCCTCACAACCCCGTGTGTCTAATTTTCCCCTTCCCCAGCCCCTCTGTGTGTTCCTTGTTCCTCTTCCTCAGCCCCTTTTTTTTTCTTACTCTTTTTTTAAATAGCCTGCACTTACAAAGTACCCACTAATGGTAGTCCTGCATGGGTACCTGTTGGGGGGCACTAGCCCTGGTACCAGGGGCGTACCTAGAGCATTTGGCACCCGGTGGATCCTGTATTTTTTTTTATGTTTTCAAGAATATGTATTGCACAAATTTATGAATTATATGTTAGAAATACCGGGGTAGATGAGCCTGTGTTTCCCTTACCCGGTCTGTGCACTATGCTGTGCGTTCCCCTCCTGCCGGTCACCTGGTCCATGAGCCGCACACACACACACACAATACGCCACTGCCTTGTGCCCCCCTCTGCCACTGTATTGCTCGCTGCCGGCCCTGCACACAAACAGTGGCTGCACGGCAGGCCCTCTTCCTAGGCTGGGCTCGTCGCTGTCTGTATTTTAGGACAATGTAAAATGTTTCCGAGCATATCAATATGTACAATCGTCCAGAAACACACCTCTGGTGGATATCAGACACAGTAAAGCCACTTCCTTCTTAAAACCTTATCTTTACTGTTAGAGGGTTCTTTCCAATTTCACAGAATCAAAGGCAAAATTATTTAAATCTTGTATTATTATATTTATTATGAAATCAGTGAGACATGTATTCTCCAAGTGTTTCCAATAATGCTGCAGATCTTTAGTAACATACAGATCAGACCATACACAGATATTACAGAGTAACAGATCACGTCTCAGACACAGATCAACAATCAGTTGCAGCAGCTGCAGCTCTCGCATCCCTTTTCGCACTGACAGCCCTGGCTGCATTTACTGCACTCGGCCGGACAGCAGGAGCAGCAACCTGTGGGAGAGGAGGGAGAAACAGCAGGTTAGTCACTTACCAATATACCTCAATAGTGGTTTCCAAACAAGGGAGGACCCAGAGCCCAATCTCAGGTGGGGCACTATGCCAGATTGGGTTGAGATAAGTCATGTTGGATAAAGAGACTATTGCAGTTTGTGCATTATTGCAACAACAAAGAAGTTGTGCTTTAGGACTCCTGTCCCTTTAAACAAACCAGGATTTGGGGAAAAGCAGGAATTAGCAACTGGCCCTCAGCACAAAGTGCATATTTCTCTGTATGTGCAGCGTTTCAAGCAGAATAGAGGGATTTGGGACAAATAGAATATTTTACATCTCTTATCTCTCTCGTCCCCGCCCACTCCCCCTCACCCCCCAAAAGAAATAATTAGTCCCCTGATATAAGAGAGTGTGTGTATGTATCATAATATAACACTAGATGGCAGCACTTACTTTTTGGGCAGCATTTGCACTTCTTACAGTTGCAGGAATTTGCACAGGCGCAGGAGACCCCTAAGAAATGATAGAATAATATGTTATATGCTGTGTGCAGTGTGCTATGTATAGTATAGATGGCAGTGGGCACCTAATAAAGGAGAGAATATTAAGTGATATATGATGGACATTGGATAACAACACATAATGGAGGTGGGTTATGAAGGGAGCTGTTGGTATACCTGATACAGTGCTAATGCCCTAATATTATCTGGTGGACTCTATAACAGGATATGGTCTCATGGATGAAGCAAGTAAATTGTTTAGATCACTGAGCTTTATTGTCGTACTGGGTATCAGGGTTTATAAAGCGTCATATCCTGACACCTTCCACCTGGAGACCCTGACAGTGCCATAAAGGAGTGACCTAGAGCAGCGCTTCCCACCCAGACGCTCTAGATTAGTGGTACCCAACCCAGTCATTGGGGCACACCAACAGTCCAGAATGTATGGATTTCCTAATTCTATTCCAATGGGGATTCTAGACCAATAGGGTAAGTAGACCATTGGTGAGCGAGAACTATATTGGTGCAGTGACACCAGGATTGCTCACCATTTACATAGAAAATTTGGGAAAATATAAAGTTCATCAGCAGCTCCAACCCATTCTCTGCTCTCGGTTACAATAAAACAAGATACTGCACAAGCAGTATTTTAACCCCTGAAAAGAAAGTGTAACATGCAAGCATACTAAAAAATAGATACCGTAGTTATAAGTTTGGAGACATCTCTATTATCGTTATTAACTATGGGAATTATATGGTATTCAAAGTGAAACAAATGATGAGATCTGTGATCCAAATGGAAGCAGAATGTGCCTATCTGTGTACTGCAAAATATATGCACAATATACATATATATATTAGAGTGAGTTTAAGTTTAATGTAGAGTTCAGACTCATGCCTTGTCAAAAAGATGCTATTAAAATAGTGATATTACATTAATGTAAGTATAATTTAGCATTTTATATACCATATATATCGTTTTTGCTAGTCCTCCTGTATGTTTTGGATAATGCAACTGAGGTTTTTTTGATTAACTCATGGTATACAGATTATCGAGGTATGCTCTGGCTATATACAAATAGTTTCTATATCCATACCTGTTGCGCAGTTACAGTCCTGGGGGTCCATGCTTGTTACTATAGCAACAGACTCTCAGTGACTCTCTCTCTGGATGCTCTGTGAAGCTGTATGGCATGCAGGGCTGAGCCAATTCTATATATACCAGAGCTGGGACTGCGTGCAAAACACAGACAAGTGCACAAACACACCCCCTGTACCATGTGACACACACACACAGCCACGTGTGTAAAATAAAATAAATATTACAAACAGGATTGAGACAAAATGTGCAGAGTCACATAGAATGAGTCGACAATACTCACTAAGTCCCATATGAAATAGGAGGACATTGTATTATATGGAAGGAGAGTCCAATCCGTGTTGGTGTCTTTTGTGTAGAAAAGTAATTGAGTTTAATTAGGAACATGTAATAGTAATAAAAACAGGCATTATTCTTGGCAACAGTGTGTTTGTGTCCCTGTGTGATTATTGTATGTCTTTTTGTGATTTGATTAATTGGACCGGACACATGGACTGTGTAGGATTTTGTGTGTTATTCGGTTGTTCATTCAGGGACAGAGCGAACAAGAAATATGCCCTTGACACCCTAATGCAGAACTGATTTGCACCCCTTCTCTCCCATGTAGGTCTTTCCCTACTTTTGGTCCCTCATTACCCAATTAAAGATAAACACCATGAAAACCGACAGCTTCTCACTAGAACAAAAGTGTAATATTTTGTGGATAATTTTTAAAGTTTGTGTTTATTATTCAAAAATTACTTTTTGAGAACTTTCTCAGGGGAAAAAAAACCTTTTTTATTATGACTGAGGAGTCGATGTTCATCTTGCAACAAAAAAGAAAAACAAATAAACCCCATAGGTGCTTGCCAAAATGTGCGTTACTGGGGTGAGTATAGTTTGCCACCTGAAAAAAGTACAGAGCGAAACGGTTCCTGAATTACGTGGGTTTCTCTCTCTCTCTCTCTCTCTCTCTCTCTCTGTCTCACAAATCCTTTGTAAAATGATAGTGTCACTTGGAATTGTACAACTTAAGGTCAGTAATATAGTCTGGAGAAACCGTGACCTGGCATTTGTAATCACAATATATATCCCATTGATTTATTATATATGCTACATTATAATGTTTTATTTTTGGTTTTATATTTTTGGTATATCTTGTTTATTAAAAAGATCGTATGAAGCCAAAATAATTTTCAACCGTTATTAATGATTTTCAGGAATCCCAAATGAGTATTCTTACTGTGTTAACATATTTTATTTATTTATTTAGTGCAACAATTGTATATTTCTACATCACTTAATTTCCTTACATGTCATAATCTTTTCATATGTGCTATAGTCCATTCAAGAAATTAACTAGCACTTTATTGGTCTTTCACTGCCACATTTGCCTCCCCCTCCCCCCAATCCCTCCTTCTATTCAATCACATAGATTGACGAACTTGCTCTATAGCCCATACATTGTTTCTTATAATGGAATAAACATGCAATAAATGCGTAAGACATTTAGGGGCCAGACTGTGATGATCTCAGGAGATATCTTTGGTCATTAAGGAATTGATTGTAAGATAACGATATATTTTCAATCCAGTGTTTTATTTTTATTTTTGTGATTGTATTATTATTCATTTATATATATTTATTTGACTTAATTGGGCCAAATAATTTTAAGTGACCCATAAATCACTGTTCTATGATCCAGTCTTGGTTAGTCAGTTGTAGAATGTCCCGTCAATCCATTCAGTGGCCTAGTTTAGAGGAATACCCAGCCCAGGTCAGTGTTTCACTCAGCTCAGTTGGTGGTTTCTCTGTGAGCACGGCTTATTCAGGAAGATGAGTCACTAGGAGACGTCTGGCTGCATTGTGACATCTCTAAGGGATGTGTGCAAAAGATTCAGCTCTGTCACTGCACTCGTTCTTGGCTCATTCACATAGCTCAGTTTAATTTTATTTTCTCTTTTCTTTTAAAGCCTTGAAAGCTCCCCAATGTGTTTAGTGAAACCAATGTTATAACCGGTTACCTGGGGTCTGCTGGGCACCACTCCCTGCATCCACTACTGCCAGGAGTTCTCTTTTCTGAGCTGAGTCCAAGACATCTTCTGTCTTGAAGACCCCAGGTGAGAAGTTAGTCAATGTTTTGACTACTTACATTTGGAAGCTCAAGGACACTTTCAGGAGTGTTCCATAAATCAGCATTCACTTAGCATAATACAAACATCCACTTTAATTTCTTAATATAACAGATTGCTAAAAAGAGGGTCAGCAGTGCCTTTTCAGAGAAAAGTCCATCTCTAGTGGCTTTCACTTGGACAGCCACGAGATTGACTTCCTGGTGGGTTCTCTGCATGAGCTATGTTCAGCATTTCAACATGCTGCATGGAGATGCTGAACGCTCTGAAGAGATGTTGATTTGCACAGTGAAGTTCACTAGCCTACCAATGCTTCCATATAGAGAAGCATCGGATTAACAGAGATTACTAGAAGAAGTTGACCCAGTACAGAACTCTGAAGTTCTGTACTTACCACTTTTGGCCACTCTAAAATGTTTCCATTTACAACTCCACTCTGCACTCTATCTTTAAGTCCAAGAACACGACTTTCCATCTAACACAACTAATTTCACTTTTAATATTAACCTTTTGTGTGGGACTGTATCAAATGCCTTAGCAAAATCCAAGTAGATCACATCTGCTTGATCACCCTGATCTCTATTTCTACTAACTTCTTCTGCAATTTATTTAAAGGACCACTATAGGCACCGAGACCACTTCAGCTCAATGAAGTTGTCTGGGTGCCAGGTCCATCTAGGGTTAACCCTGCAGCTGTAAACATAGCAGTTTCAGAGAAACCGCTATGTTTACATTAGGGTCAATCGAGCCTCTAGTGGCTGTCTCACTGACAGCAGCTAGAGGCGCTTCCGCGCTTCTCACTGTGATTTTCACAGTGAGAAGACGCTGCCGTCCATAGGAAAGCATTGAGAAATGCTTTCCTATGGACTGATTGAATGCACATTCGGCGGATGATGTCAGAAGAGGGAGGAGAGTCCCCAGAGCTGAGGGAGCCCAGCGCTGGATAAAGCCATGAGGGTGTGGGGGACCTATTAACACTACAGTGCCAAGAAAATGAGTTTGTTTTCCTGGCACTATAGTGGTCCTTTAACTTGGCAAGGCCTGTCTTTCATAAACCCATGTTGCTAATGATATTTTTGTTCAAAATGAATTCTTGAATATTATCCCCTAACAGGACTTCAAATAACTTTAAACCACAGAAGTTAAGGTCATGGGTCTGTAGTTTATGGGTTGAGCTTTTGAGCCGTTTTACAATTGCTTTTTACAATTCCTGAAAGAAAAGAATCCTGAAAGATTGAAAATCATATGCGTAAACACGCTGGGGCAATAGTTACTGTTTCTGTACCATAATAGTTTCTGTACCACTTTATCCTGTGTTTATCATCTGTTTGCTGTAAGTTTTTTGTAACAGATATTTTCAAATCTACATCCATAGAATATTCTTCCCTATATACTGAAGAAAAAATAATTAGAATTTCTACCTTCTGTCCTGATCCTCCTCGATTCTGTCCTTCTCCTCCCTGACTAACTTACTCAATGACAGAAAATGATAGAACTGGCTTTTCTAGTCTGACCCCGTGCTCTGGAAAGACCTTTTGATCTGATTTTATAAGAGGTTTGTACTCCCACGTTTACCGTCCGCCATTTATATTGTAATTCTGCATGGATAAGAGAATCTCTGTTAGTCTATCTTTAAGTAGGAGATGGAAATTTGACTCAATGCACAGTCGGCTGTATGTATGCCTGTCTGGAAGTGTCATTTATACAGCACCAACGTATTCTGCAGCGCTTTAAAATATTATAAAGGAGGAAAATGTTACAGTAAATTAGACAATTACAAAATGTTACAGAAACAATAGGTTGTGAGCTCAAACGAGCTTACAATCAAGGGATGTTAGAACCAAGCAATACTGTTCTTTTATTTGTAGATGGAAGCCTATTTTGAAAAACGGTGTCCCTGTTTGGGTACACATACTGTACTGGGTGTCTGGAAACCATAACTGCGCCTTACAAATTGTTCATTTTAAAGGGACACTCCAGGCACCCAGACCACTTCTGCCCATTGGAGTGGTCTGGGTGCCAACTCCCACTACCCTTAACCCTGCAACTGTAAATATTGCAGTTTTCATAAACTGCAATATTTACATTGCAGGATTAACTCGTCCTCTAGTGGCTGTCTACTAGACAGCCACTAGAGGGTACTTCCTGGTCTATAGCACAGGTTTTCTGTGCTATAGCGTCGCTGGACGTCCTCACGCTATGTGAGGACCTCCAGCGTCGCTAAAATCCCCATAGGAAAGCTTTGAAAGCATTTTGAATGCTTTCCTATGGGGAGGTCTAATGCCGTGCGCGGCCATGCCGCGCATGCGCATTGTCTCATCCCGCCAGGGGCCGCGCATGCGCAATCGGTCTCCCCCGTCTGCGGGGGAGGAGCGTGGGCGGACCCCAAACCACCGCCGAGGGACATCGGCAGTGGTCTCAGGTAAGTCACTGAATGGGTTTTCACCCCTTCAGCAACATGGGATGGGGGGGTGGGAGGGAGAGAGGACCTGCAGTGCCAGGAAAACGATTTGTTTTCCTGGCACTGGAGTGTCCCTTTAAATGTTGATTTTTTTTTTTTTTGTTCTGTATATACCCGAGTGCAGATGCTCATAAGATAGTAGGGAAGTAAAATAGGATAGCAAAAGTATATTTTTAGTAACTCAACAACAATGGACATATAAAACAAATAAAGGATTTCTAGCGCTAATGAGAGTATTAGTAGGCCGGTAAAACAACCCAAACCAGGGTATGGAAATGAGGGACCAGCGCCTTGTAGACAGTCTGAAATCCAGAAGATGGTCAGTGGATATATGAGAAAAGAACCAAGAGAAAACAGTCACTGTCCGATACTATTTCAGGGCTCCACCCTGGCGATAGGGAGTGAGGCCTGTGGACATTAAGTGCTTGTTCCTACGAATGCCTGGGGCTAACCAAAGGTAATACAGTGACTCGGATGGCACCGAACATACCCTACACCTCTCTGGCAACTATCCGATAACTTTTTCAAGCATAGGCTGAATGGGCTGAATTAGTGAAGTACTACAGGCTGTCAGGCTATGGATTACTGTTCATTAACACCGTAAATGCTACCCTATAGTTGATGATTACAATTTTCCTTATTTGTTACTTGTAATGGTTTTTGTTCCAATATCTACTTGCATGTCATAGCATACATCAAGGCTGTCCAAGACACGGTGGGATTTTATGCAGCCCGCTTGCCAATATAGAGCCGGTGCTATCCAAGCACTGACCCTGCTGTGTGCCTTCATGGACTGATGGAGAGAGCAAAGATCTCCTTCACCGTCCCAAAGGCACTATGCTGCAGTGAAGTGCAGCAGAGTGAGGGGAGCAGGAGCCGGGAGGGTGAATGTTTCCCACGCGAGCTGGACAATTTGGAGCGTTGCAGCGGGTTACCATGGCTATGCTCCATTGAGCTGATGAGAAGACTGAACTCTGCCTACAGCTGGATGAGCTACAGGCTAGAATTACTGAATACCACTGGACACCCTGCACCCCTCACACTAGACATGTGCAATTAGTTTCGGTCCGAATATGAATTCGGACGAATTTTGGTCAATTCGGACATTCGGGTACTTCCGAATGTCCGAAGTACCGAATTGCCAAGGTCCTGAAGTTCCGAAATTACCGAATTGCCGAAGTTCCGCATTTTTGAAGTGCCGAAGTTCCGAAGCACAGTATTGCCTAAGTACTAATATACTTAGTGAAAGAAGAAGAATGTTACATTGTATACAATTTTAAATAAAAAAGTATACAAACATAGCCAGCATTCAGCTGTAAACATTTGCAACACTTACAACAATCAAGTAACATACATTTATATAAAATGTAAGTTACTTAGCCAGTCAATGCAATGACAGGAATGAATAAGTAGATAACTCCCTAATTCCCACGGTATTAGGGAATTATCTACTAAAAGGCTGAAAGACCTAAATTGGTCTTTCAGCCAAATTTACTAATACTAAGTAAAGGTTACTTAGTATTAGTAAATTATGCCCCTACTCGTTATACCGCCTTAGGAAGTTATCTACTAAGCGGCTGCAAGAGAAGTCCCGAAATGTTGCAATTTTTCAAAGTCCCGAATTGCCAAAGTCCAGAATTTTGGAATGTCGAACCGAAATTTTTCCCCATGCACATGCCTACCATGTTAACAAACATGAAACCTCTCACACACACCCTGCACACCTCACATATACCCTGCACCTCTCAATCACACTCTGCATCCTTCACCCACACATGGAACCTGACACACACTGCACCCCCCTCACACACTACTACCTTCAGCACAGCTTTGGGCCATCCATTATATCCAAAGTGACAATTCCTCCTCACTAAATAAATATCTTGCATGGCCGCTACACCTATATAGGCAGAGTTAATAACTACTAAGGTATGACATAATAAGTAGTATGCAATGAATTTATAAGTGTGCATGCGGCCCTCTGTTGGACAACTACAGATTTTTTAAATTTATTTTTTAAATACAAATAACTCTTCGAAAATGTAAGCTTGGCACAATTACAACTACTACTTTGTACCTTAGTCATGGCATAAATTTATTAGCCAATACAAAATAAACCATACATAAAACACATGTATTATGTTGTGTACAGGATTCAAATACTCATTTATCCAATGTGAACATTTCCACCTGTGGGTATATAAATATATCAAATCTCTACTAGGGCGTACTTTTTACAAACTGTACTTGCTTTCAAACATAATAAGGAAAATAAGTTTATGTAAGTTAGTGTAATTCAATACGGGAAATAAGTTTGCCGAAAGGTCTGATTAGAGATTGTGAGGTTATATTTCTTTCATATTAGATTTCCAGTTGTGAGATCTATTAAAGAGATACTCTCAAAGTCCAAATCTTTAGTTTTGGAGCATAGATGCTGTCCATATTTTTGGACAAAAAAATGTGTAATGTCAATATTTACATTTGTCTTGTGACTTAACGGTCTGTCTACTGTTAGAGGGTTCCTTCCAATTGCACAGAATCAAAGGCAAAATGATTTGGATTTTTTGTTTATTATGAAATCAGTGAGACATTTGGATTGTCCAAGCGTTTCCAATAATGTTGCAGATCTTTAGTAACATACAGATCAGACCATACACAGATATTACAGAGTAACAGATCACGTCTCAGACACGGATCCACCAATCAGTTGCAGCAGCTGCAGCTCTCGCATCCCTTTTCACACTGACAGCCCTGGCTGCATTTACTGCACTCGGCCGGACAGCAGGAGCAGCAACCTGTGGGAGAGGAGGGAGAAACAGCAGGTTAGTCACTTACCAATATACCTCAATAGTGGTTTCCAAACAAGGGTGGACCCAGAGCCCAATCTCAGGTGGGACACTATGCCAGATTGCAACAACAAAGAAGTTGTGCTTTAGGACTCCTGTCCCTTTAAACAAACCAGGACGGTGGGAAAAGCAGGAATTGGCAACTGGCCCCCAGCACAAAGTGCAGATTTCTCTGTATGCAGCTTTTTAATAGAGAGACGGAGGGATTTGGGACAAATATTGTTACATCTCCCAAATTTTTTTTTAATATGTATCCATTATCTCTTAAAATAATTAGTCCCCTGATATATATTGTACAGCGCTACGGAATTTGTTGGCGCTATATAAATAATAAAATAATAATAATAATAATAATATAAGAGAGTGTGTATGTATCACAATATAACACTAGATGGCAGCACTTACTTTTTGGGCAGCATTTGCACTTCTTACAGTTGCAGGAATTTGCACAGGAGCAGGCGACCCCTAAGTAATGATAGAATAATATGTTATATGCTGTATCCTAAGAAAGGAGAGAATAGTAAGTTATATATGATGGGCATCGGATAACAACACATAATGGAGGTGGGTTATGAAGGGAGCTGTTAGAATACCTGGTACAGTGCTAATTGCCTAATATGATCTGGTGGACTCTATAACAGGATATGGTTCTCCTCAATGATTAATAAACATTCATATTGTACCTTCCTTGACACTAGAGGAGGAGGCATCATACAAGCTGGTCTCATGGATGAAGGAAGTAAAATTTTTAAATCACTGAGCTTTATTGTTGTGCTGGGTCTCAGGGTTTTTAGAGCGTCATATCCTGACACCTTCCATCTGGAGACCCTGACCGTGTCGGAAAGGATGACCTAGAGCAGTGCTTCCCACCCAGACGCTCTAGATTAGTGGTACCCAACCCAGTCATTGGGGCACACCAACAGTCCAGAATGTATGGATTTGCTAATTCTATTCCAATGGGGATTCTAGACCAATAAGGTAAGTAGACCATTGGTGAACGAGAACTATATTGGTGCAGTGCCACCAGGATTGCTCAACATTTACAGAGAAAGATTTGGGAAAATATAGATCAGTTAATCATCAGCTGTAACCCATTCTCTACTCTCCATTACAATAAAACAGGACATTGTACTAGCGGTTATTTAACCCCTGAAAAGAGAGTGATATTGGCAAACCAACTAAAAAAAGTTATAAATAAGGAAACCTCTCTATCATGGTTATTAACTCTGGGAATTATTTGTGATTCAAAGTGAACCAAATGTTGGCAGAATACGCCTATTTGTGTACTGCAAACTATATAAATATATATATCTTGGAGTACACTGGCACATGTCCGTGCCCTTTTGTTTTTTCTGATTTGGTTCCCGGATCATTTTATTTATACCCAAATAATGCCGAGCTGAACTAAGATATGGACGAAATTGAGCTGTGTCGAAAAAATTTACATTTTCAGGAAAAATGGGTCAGTTGAGTCAAATTTTATCATTGTGCACAGATCTAATGTAGCGTTCAGGCTCATGATTTATCAATTGTCAAATAGTTACGATTTTAATAGCGATATTACATTTATATAAGTATGATTCAGTACAATATATATTTAGGTTTTGCTAGTTCTCAAGTACATTTTTGGATAATGCTGTTGAGGTTTTTTTTTAATTAACTCATTCTATACAGATTATCAAGGTATGCTCTGGCTATATATAAATAGTTTCTATATCCATACCTGTTGCGCAGTTACAGTCCTGGGGGTCCATGCTTGTTGCTATAGTAACAGAATCTCAGTGAGTCTCTCTGGATGCTCTGTGAAGCTGTATGGAATGCAGGGCTGAGCTGATCCTATATATACCAGAGCTGGGACTGAGTGCAAAACACAGACAAGTGCACAAACACACACCCTGTACCGTGTGACACACACAGCCACGTGTGTAAAATTCAATAACAAATATTACAAACTGGATTGAGAGAAAAATTGCAGAGTCACATAGAATGAGTCGGCAATACTCACTAAGTCCCATATGAGATAGGAAGGCATTGTGTTAAATAGAAAGAGAGTCCAGTCGGTGTTGGGGCCTTTTATGTAGAAAAGTAACTAAAGTAATTAAGAGTTTAATTAGAGACATTATTCTTAAAGAATAAAATATAGTGTAGCGCTTCAGTGAAACAATTTTACCAATTTCGTATATACAAAATTGGTAAAATTGTTTCACTGAAATGCTACACAAAATGTTCATCTTTTTGGGGAGTTTTAAAGGTAGCATTTAATAGTGATTGGCAGCTGATTAAAGTTATACATTATTTAAAGTTTTTTAAGGAATTCTTGATTTGATGCGCCTTGCATACTTTATATTAGGC
This sequence comes from Pelobates fuscus, assembly GCF_036172605.1. Lineage (NCBI taxonomy): Eukaryota > Metazoa > Chordata > Amphibia > Anura > Pelobatidae > Pelobates > Pelobates fuscus. The sequence continues at coordinate 32,256,746 of NC_086328.1, forward strand.
ATTATTCTTTGCTGCATCAACCGTTTGTGCCCTTATTGATGATTGTTTTGTGCCTTTTTTGTGATTTGATTTGAGGGACATATGGGGTGTGTGGGAGTGAACAAGGATTGTGCACTTGGCCACCCTAATGCAGTACTGATTTGCACCCATTTTTTCCCCTCATATGGGTCTTTCCCTACTTTTGGTCCCTTATTATACAATCGAATATAAACGCCATGAAAACCGACTGCTTATCACTAGAACAAAAGTTTGATATTTTGTGGCCAATTTTGTATTTATAATTTTTTTTAAATGACTTTTAAAAAAGTTTGTCGGGGGGGCGGAGCATGACCCCCGATCTAGCTAGATGCACATTGCTTGAGCTCCAAGTCTATGTCTCTAACTTTGTTTGATTCTGCAGGACAATAAGCAATTTACATGTTGTCCATTCTTTTTTTTTTTTTTTGTAATTCTTTATTTGTATTCGACATGGGTGGTGTGAATACGGTCAACCAAGGTTACAAATACTTTATGGTACAGATTACAAATTGTATACATAGGTAAATAGAAATCGTGTTTGTGTCAAACCACCTAGTACTATTGGTCGCCCGTGCCTGTAGGGTCTACTGATCAGGAGGTCCTAGCTATCGGTGGTTCCCCTGTTCGTTTGTTTGCCTTGAGGACTGCTCCCCACTATTTGCTCAGTGACCCTCTGTGGGGTCTGTTCGGGTGTTGTTTCTTAATGGATTCGTGTGGTGAGTGACTTGAGTACCCTGAGAGATCGTCTTATATCACATCGTTTGTGAGTCGAATTTTTGGTTCGTGTCGAACCGTATACAGGAGATAGAAAAGAGAACAGAATGAGAGGTGGGGGTGGGAGGAGGGGGGGGTATGGGGGAGGGGACTTAGGTTGTGTTGGCCATGTTGAGGTGGTTTATGGGAGATTGGCCAGGTTGGAGTTTTCCCACGGTTCCCATACCTTCTGAAAGGTTTTTAAGGTGCCTCGTAATCTAGCCGTTAAATTGTCCATCAAGTGGACTTCCTTGATCCGCCTTATGACCCCGGCCCTGGAAGGTATGGTTGGTTTGAGCCAGCCGGAGGCCACCGGTCTCCTGGCTGCTAGAGTGATTTTGTGGATTAATGGTTGCTCGTGTCTAGGCCAGCCGTCTATGGTTCTGCTTAATAGGAAGAGCCACGGATCCAGGTCCGGAGCTCTAGAGAGGACCTGGGAGACTAGGTCTTGGATCTGCTTCCAGAATGTGCCTATTTGCGGGCATTCCCACCACATGTGGATGTACGTTCCCCTCTGGCCGCATCCCCTCCAGCAGGTGTCTGTTGTTTTTTTTTGCATTTGATTCAGCTTAACTGGTGTGGTGTACCAGCGCAACATTGTTTTTATAGATTGTTCCTGGAGGGTAACACACACTGATGAGGAATGGTTAGCCTCCCATATCTCTTGCCATTCCACACCTTCCAGGGTTTCGCCCAGGTCACGTTCCCATTGATCTGTGTAGGTCAATTTACCCCAGTCCCTGGCTTCGGAACAGAGGTGGGCATACAGGAGCGTAATCATGCCTTTGGGTATAGTTTCTTGGAGGCAAATGCGCTCAAAGAAGGTCTTTTTTTTTCGGGCCGCTGTGTGTATGGTTGGTGTTTTTGCGAAATCTTTGATTTGGAGGTACCTAAAGAAATCGGCTGGGGTAAGGTGACCTCGCAGTCTCAATGTGTCAAAGGGGATAATTTCCGTCCCCTCATATAATTGGCAAATGCGTTGTAGGCCTATCTTCTCTAGATTCCTGAAATCTCTAGCTGTCATTCCGGGGATGAAGGCCTTATTGCATAAGAATGGAGTAAGGGGCGAGGGGTCGGACACTAAGTGGAATTTTAATTTGAAGGTGTCCCATACCCTCAGAGAGTTTGATATGGTCGGGCATGTGATCCTAATAGGTGGCCTATGTTCCCTGGGGACCCACATTAATAGCTGCGGTAGATCAACACCTGTCATTAAGGATTCTATGTCTGCCCATTTTCTTTCGCCGGGGGGGAGTGCCACATCGCTATTTGTGCTAATTGAGTAGCTATATAATAGTAGTAGATGTTCGGTAGGCCCAGACCCCCTCTCGTCTTAGATCGGTACAGGATAAATCTAGAGACTCTATGTCTTTTGTTTTGCCAAACAAAGGTTTCTATCGCCCTTTGTAGGGGCTGTAGGGAGGATCTGGAGACGCGGATGGGCAGCGCCTGAAACAGGAACAGAATTCTTGGCAAGATATTCATTTTAACAGCGTGTATTCTCCCTATCCAGGAGATCGGCCTGTCCATCCACGTCTCCATCTCCCGAATCAGTTGTTTCATCATTGGGGTGTAATTCTGCTCGTATAGGTTTTCTGGTTTAGTTGTCAGACGTATACCCAGGTACTTGAGTGTTTGGTGTTCTACTATGTTGTCCATTCTTAAGGGTCCCGTGAGCACTAATTTCTTACTTAACTAACCGATGGCTGGTGGCTTCATGACAGCTCAAGGTTGCAGCCTGTGTGAGGCTGTGGTGGGGAGAGGTGGCCGCTTTCCTCGCTCTAGGGTCGATTATAAGGTCCAAGCATGCTCCTACCCCTGCTCCCTCCCCCATGGCCCAGCGCTGGTTATCACGGTCCCCACTGGGGTGGTGCTACACTCGCCTATACCAGATTTGGCATTTAACGCAGAACAAAGCAAGCAGCTCACTGCAAGCAAAGATGGCTGCCGACCAGATGCCTGTACCACTCCTGCCCTCTCTGACTTGGGTCTCACAGGAAGACCGCCTCAATCAGGCCTTCGAGCACTCCTGGACACAACTATAGAGTTGTTTAGAATCAATGCATCTCTATGAGGAACATTCAGAGTTTCCTTGCAGAGTGTGGAGACACTGAACGTCAGTGCACTAACCCAGGAAGCACATCTAGTGGCGGCCTGAATGACTACCACTAGAGTTGTCCCTACGGAGCAACTGAAAATGCAGTGTTTACATTAAAAGGCCTGCTATACTATAGTCATCAGAACAATTACAGCTTAATGTAGTGGTTATGGTGTTTATAGTGTCCCTGTAAGGATTTGCAGGAATCCCAAGTGAGATTTCTAGCTGTGTTGATACAGTTTATTTGATTATTTAGTACAACAATTACTTAGCCTTGGTTAATCAAGTGTAGAATGTCCTGTCCATCCATTCAGCTGTCTACTTTAGAGGAATACACAGCCCAGGTCAGTGTCTCACTCAGCTCAGTTGGTGGTTTCTCTGTGAGCACGGCCCATTCGGGAAGATGAGTCATTATGATATCTCTAAGGGACATGTGATTCAGCTCTGTCACTGCACTCGTTCTTGGCTCATTCACACAGCTCACGCACTCAGCACAAATTGTAAGAGTCAATCCATCTGCTGTCAGGGTTTCCTCATTTAAAAAAAAAATAAACACTTAGAGACACTATAGTCACTAAAACAACTTTAGCTTAATGAAGCAGTTTTGGTGTATAGAACATGCCCCTGCAGCCTCACTGCTCAATCATCTGCCATTTAGGAGTTAAATCACTTTGTTTATGAACCCTAGTCACACCTCCCTAAATGTGACCTTGCACAGCCTTCCATAAACACTTCAAAAAGTTTATCCTTTTTTTTTATTGCAAGTTCTGTTTAATTAAGATTTTCTTATCCCCTGCTATGTTAATAGCTTGCTAGACCCTGCAAGAGCCTCCTGTATGTGATTAAAGTTCAATTTAGAGATTGAGATACAATTATTTAAGGTAAATTACATCTGTTTGAAAGTGAAACCAGTTTTTTTTTCATGCAGGCTCTGTCAATCATAGCCAGGGGAGGTGTGGCTAGGGCTGCATAAACAGAAACAAAGTGATTTAACTCCTACATGGTAGTGAATTGAGCAGTAAAACCTGGAAGGCATGATCTATATCCAGGCTTCCTCAAACTCCGGCCTTCCAGATGTTACTGAACTACAACTCCCATGATTCTATGAATGGAATAGATAGACTTGGAATCATGGGAGTTGTAGTTCAGCAACATCGCAAGGGCCGGAATTTGGGGAAACCTCACACTAAAACTGCTTCATTAAGCTAAATTTGTTTAGGTGACTATAGTGTTCCTTTATTTTTATTTTATATTATTTTTTTATTCTGCCTCACGTACTAAGTGTTTTTTTTTCTTAATCATAATATAGTGAAAGTATACATTTAAATTAAAATTATAATCATCACTTGCTCCACTTCTATAAGAACTCTGTAATTTATTAATTTAAAAACACTTTTCCCCATCAATATACATGATCACATTCTGCCATATACATACACCCGCACTTTATTCACACATAAGGGTTTATTCTTACTTGTACAGACACACACTGTCCATTACACACACAAAACCAGAGCAGGATTAATCATAAGACAGCCAGATGTGGCCCAGGGTTTAATACAGGGACCCTGGAACTTGCCCCCATTAAATACCCCCAAGTGAAGAATTAAGGGGGCCTACACAAATAAACTGCCTGGGGATCTTATTCCTTCTCTGATGCAAACACACTATCAGAGGAGGGTAAAAGGGAGAGGGCGGAATTAGATTGTAAAGAGGGAAAATGGAGAAGAGTGATATGGACCCTAGGCCTGTACACAGGTATCAGCATTGGTGCGAGTGAGTCTAAGTGATGAAAGACAGGTTGCACAGATCAATTTTCTTTCCTCTCTGAGGCTGCACGCTGTTCAGGTAGAACCAGGTATTAGTGTGTCGGTGATTGTCTGAGGTGGAAATGAGAATATATTTGTAAGACCTTGTTTCTTCAGTGCTGAGGAACCTATGGGGACCATAAGGGCTGCCATCAGAATTCTTGGGGCCACATTCACAGCTTAAGGCCTGGGTCCCCAGGGCACACCCCAAGGGGGGAACCTCTGTACATATGGAAGAGACTAATTAAACTATTTTTCTAATATATATGTATATATATATATATATTAGAAAAACGGTTTTATTAGTCTATTCCCATTGTCCAGAGTTTCTGCATCAAATTGGGAATGGGGCAGTAATGCTATTATAAATCATTTATTCAGGGTAGTTGCCTTGGACCTGTTGAATATGATGTCAGTTCCATTGATTTGGGGATCCATTAAAATGACATGGAGACCTATTTTAGTCTCCACCTAGGGTTTAAGAACCAGTGAACCAGTGCCATTTTCATAAGTACGTAAAATGTTGAACAATATTTAATGTGCATAGATGAAAGCGCATTTGTAATTTTGTATTAAATATTTTATATCAATACTTAGAGCATATTTGCATTTATTTATTAGTCTGTAGATGGCTGGGTCCATGTTGCTTTCCATGGGTGTTTTTCTTTGACAATTTTAAGAGTATATTTTTTCAAGCGAGGACAGTGTTTTAGGAAAGCTTGAATCACTTCAGGTCCTACTAAACAGTAGCAATGAATTTCTTCCAATCCACCACACTTTATAGCCAAATCAATAAGAGCAGAGTCTAGATCACTGGATGAGGTGGTGTGTATAACTATCTTATTTAGAGTGCACCAGTAGTGACTGGTGACAAATCTTATTTGGTTCACCATTTCGTTGAAGGTGTTGAGTTGTAAGGTTGACACAGGAATATTTGGTTGTAAGGTTCGACGGATTTTCCAAGCAGGGATAGTGTGGTCAAGTTCTAGGTCCACACGAAGTGTGGGATGACGTAGACAAAGCTCACCCCACGCTTCATCAGATATTGAATGTGTGTATTTATCCAACCTTTCACACAAGATGTCCAGGCACATAAGTGGTGGCCTGCATGGTTTCATAAATTCATGGAAAAGCTCTAAAGACAAACTGGAACAAAAGGTGCCTAGGACAGAGAGTTTGGGACAGAACTCTAAAACTGCTTTCAAAGTTTCAGAGGTTACTTTGCAAACTAATGTGCCGTTGTTTATGTACAAACTATGTAGATTTGGGCTCCCTCGAGCAATAAGTCTTACAAAGCCATCACTAAGAGTAAAAGGGAACTTTCGTAGATCAATGTGCTGGAGGTCAACATGACTTTCCTTCCGACAAAGGTTCATGATGCTTTCCAAAATTTCCTGCCCAGAATAAAATAAGGGGTTTTCTCCACAGCACACAATAGTCAGGCTACGCAGTTTGTTTTTCTTTTTGGCCAGACAATCTAGAATATTTATTACATTATTGCGATTTGCTTCTTTGGATTGGTCAAAAACAATCTTTAGTTGTTGTATCTGGACCAGAAAGTGCTCTAATCCATCGAGTGTTAGCAACTCTTCTTCCGACACCCAGCTATAACCAAAAGGAAAGGGGGACAAGCTTTTAGTCTTTGCAATCACTGTATCTTTAACCAGTACTTGCTTTTAGTGATATCGACTGAATTATTCAGAGAACATTTGCTCAGCTATTATATAAAATGCTAAGAACGTGTATATGTTTCTTGCAGTGTACCAAATAATTAAGCACCTGCTCAATAATTATGTGAGTATTCCCACTTTAGTGAGCCTGGTGTGGTCATTTTGTATTTTATTTTTTTCTTGCAATCTCAATGTTTATCAATAAAACAGGGTTAATGGGTGGTACAAACATAATTATCCTTGTTTTCAAAAAGCTGTTTTATATGAGGGAATGACTCCAAGCACCGTAACCACTATAGCCGGCTGTATTGGTTATGCACTCTCAAAGAATAAGTAGTCAAACGGTTTTACAACTTATTTGGGTCCTTGGGCTACCTGCTCCACATCCAGATCTTTCTGCAACTTGTCTCCCCTTAGCCAAGCTGAATGTCTTCGCCAACGAGAGGCCTTGCTTAGCTCAGTGGAAGAAGGGCTGCGGTGGTGATCATCAAGGGGGACCCAGGGAAGTTGTCAATCTGTTCTTAATTAGTTTGACTACTTTCTCTGGGAGGACGCTAGAGCACTCCTGGCATCATAAGCACTATAGCAAAGTGAAGTGGTGATGGTGCTTAGGGTCTTCCTTTAGTTAATATCCTCGTTTAATTTTTAATGCGATTTTCAAAAATAGCCAATCTGAAAACAAAGTGTAGCTACTCAAGCCTGAAATCTGAAATGCACTTTCTATTAGTGAATTACTGTGCTCAGGGCCGGACTGGTTAAAAAATTTGGCCCAGGCATTTTTTTATTCACAGCGGCCCACTGAAAAGGGGGCGGGGCCAGATAGGGTGTGTTTTGGCATCCCCAATGACAAGCAAGGCCCATCTCAAAGTGAGCATGTTGGTTCAATGCTCTTCCAGGGCATGAGAAAAGGGCCCTGTATTTGTTCTGCACAGCGCAAGCAAATTTAATAACATGCTTGCGTTGTTTGCTTGAAACTTGTCTCAGGGGTTTCCATAATTGGGATACTCACTGTATCCCATTTATGGAGACACAATGTGTTTGCTTACATGGAATCTAGTGTGTGCATAAGGGATCCAGAGTGTGTATGACAGAAATGTAATGTGTTTGTGAGTGGTGCAGCTTGTTTGGGGGCTGCTGTGTGTGTATGTGTGAGGGGTGTAGTGTGCATCTGTGAGGGGTATAGTGTGTGTGTGGGGGGGGTGCAGTATGTGTGTGTGTGGGGGGTGCAGTATGTGTGTGTGGGGGGGTGCTATGTGTCAGGGTGCTGTGCTAGGGTGATGTGTGTGTGTGTGTGTGTCTGTGTGAGGGTGTTGTTTGTAAGGGACCTGTGTGTGTTACGGTGATGTGTGTGTTACGGCACAGCAGTGGAACTGGAGACAGAAGAAGAGCACAGGAGAGTAGTGGGGACGAAAAAAAGAGCACAGGATGCAAAAAGAAGGGCACAAGAGGGGATAGTAACGGAAGAATGGCCCAGGAGGGGGACAAAAGAAGGGCACAAGACCAGAGGGGGGGACAAAAGTACACATAAGGGTATGGGGACAAAAGAAGGGTACTGGAGGGTAGGGGGGGGGACAAAAGAACACATGAGGGGAGGGGGCCAGAAGAAGGGCTCATGAGGGGAGGGGGGATGGAAGAAGTGTACAGGGGGGGGGGGAGACGAAAGGCACATGAGGGGAGCTGGAATGGAAGAAGGGCATATGAGGCTAGTGGGAACAAAACAAAGGAGAGGATATGGGCACAGAAGAGGAGGGGGCACAAAGAGACACACAGAGGGGAGAGGGGGACAAAGAGACAAACAGTGGGTGGAGGACAACGACAAAGAGAGAGTGGGGAAGGAGAGAAAAAAAGTTATACAGAGGGGAAGGGAGAAAAAAAAGACATGCCAGCCAGCCACAGCAGCCACACAGCAACAGTAAAAAAAGGTGAGAAGAGCCCAATTGGGCTGGGTAGGTTATATTAATATATTGTGAATAGTGTATACTGCGCATGGAAAGCATGCAGAATTGGGTTGAAACAACTGATTCCATGACTGATTTGTGACGCGGCCACAATTAAAGTGTCATGTTCAAGAAATTGAACACAGTCTCGAACACAGCCGTGTCGTAAAATGATGTCAGTGTCCCTTTAAGTGAATGGACTGAGTGAATCTTCTTTATAGGGGAAAAATAAACATAAATAACCAAAGCAGAGAAACAATAAGACAAGTTAAACAAGCACAATAGTAGTAAGAATAAATGCAAATAAACTACTTTGTATTGTTGTACATTAGTGACCAGGGAGTGGGACATCCAGTTCTTTCAGCTCATGGCTTGCTTTGAATGGCCCCAAGTTATAACTATTACAGTGTTGAGGAACAAAGCTAATACATACCTAATCTCTGTGTAGTGCCAAACTGTGGGAGATGCCAGTCCATATGCCCAGGACTGGCACACCTGAGAAACTGTCCGTCTGTCTCCTAGAGGTAGGTAGTAAAAGATTTGTGCAAGGATTTCTTGAGGCATGTCCTCCCATTGTGTAGACATTGTATCTTCTCCGCGGCAGCAAACTGACCCTGTATGAGCGGTTAGAACAGAATATTTAGAATCCAGAAATAGGTGAGCTTTACAATCAGGAATAGAGCTGACGTCATGCCTTTGGTAAGTAATGTGTGGGAGGAGATACCGTACAGGCCAGTTTTACTGTTAAATCACCTTTGCACTTATAAGGAAAACTTGTAAATAAAAGGTGTTGCTACAATATTGAACGCCTGTTTACAGAATTACTACAATGGCTGCAGCTTCCTGCTTAACTGTTACTGGAGAAATAAATACAAATCTTTAGACTGTAAGCACCCCTGGGCAGGGCTCCAGGTCAATACTACTATGTCAAAAGGCAAACTTGTTTTATTTCAATTAGTTGCATGTTGCTTAGGCAAATATACTGCACTGCGGTCCATGTTGGATATTTAGAAATAATGATACATTTTTAATAATAAACAATGTCTTCTTTTTTTGTGCCCAATTAGAGCATGGCTTAAAATATTTGTAATTTATTCTACCAATGTCCTTCTCAGCAGTGGAACTTCCGCCGGGCTGACAAGCTGAGAGAAGCCCATCTTTGATTTGTCACAGGCCCCTTTTTAGATGTGAAGCCGTGGTGCTGGGAGGAAATGAGTATGTCACTTCCTCAGCTTACCAACAAGCTGCGCAGGAGAGGGCGAGAGGGGAGAAAGCGTGTCAGTGTGTTTTTGTGTGTATCTGTGTGTGTTTTTGTGTAGCAGTATACAGGGCCATCTATAATACGAATAGGACCCTGGGCAAAGCATTTCTTGGGCCCCCTGGGCAAAGTCCCTGCACCTCTCCCCCCTCCCCCCATTACGCCCAACTGTGTGTGTGTGTGTGTTAGTATGTCTGTGTGTGTGTGTGTGTGTATGTCTGTGTGTGTGTGTGTCAGTATGTGTCAATATGTCTGACACACAGACATACTGACACGCACACACACAGACAGACATTTAGACACCCTCCAAGTTCTTATTTTTTTATGGAGGGTGGTTTCCCTGGGGTCCAGTGGCAGGCTGAGGCAGTTGGGAGTTATCTTGAAGAACTGCCTTCCTCCTCCCGCGCGGCTATTATCTCCGGTTGGAGGAAGTGAGAAGCGGCACTCGCTTCCTCCAAGCCGGTACAGGAAGGGGCCCGGTCGCGCTGTTTAAGCGTCACAGCGCGCGACTGGGCCCCTGCTGACTCATGGTCACCAGGTGGCCCTTAGTGCATGGGCCACCCGGGGGGCCTCCTTAGTTGGCGGGCCGGTGCGGCTCTGTGCAGCAGGGTACATGGGGGCTGCTGAAACCGCGGGGCCCACGGGGCAGCTGCTCTGGGGACCCCCAGGAGCAACTGGGCCTGAGGCAGCAGCCCCGCGCTAAAGATGGCCCTGACAGTATATGTGCATACATGCCAGCATTTAATGAGTAACACTACAAACCAACACACACCAGCATTTATTTACCAAAACTACACACATGGAATCAAATGTCAACTCGACATACAAACACTGTACACAAGTTCACCACTGCTTTTAAATAGCAATAGTATTTACAAATACACCCCTACAGGCACAGACTTAATCTATTATCATTTATATGCAGATGAAACGCAAATCTACTTGTCCTCTCCTGATCTCTCTCCGCCCATCTTGACTCGTGTCTCTGACTGCCTCTCTGCGATTTTGAGTTGCATGGCTGCTCACTTCCTTAAACTTAACCCTTCCAAACAGAACTTCTGGTCTTTCCTCCCTCAAGTGTTGCTACTCCTGTTTCTGTCTCCTTACAAGTCACAGCGCCACCATCACCTCTACCTCGCAGGCTCGCTGCCTACGTGTTCTCTTTGACTCCGATCTCTCCTTCACCTCTCATGTCCAGTCAATCGCCAAATCCTGCCGCTTCCACCTCAAAAACATAGCTCGCATACGCCCCATTTAACACCAAACGTAGCTACGGTGCCTGTCCATGCCGTTGTTCTTTCTCATCTTGACTACCCTTCTCAGTGGTCTTGCATGTTACCAGATTGACCTGCTGCAATCTATTATGAACGCAGCGGCAAGGCTCATTTTCCTGTCCTCCCACGCCTCCCCCTCTGTCAGTCCCTACATTGGCTTCCAGTTAGATATAGGTCTCAATTTAAGATTCTGGTGCTTGCTTACAAGTCCCTGCATAATGCTGCTCCAACCTACCTATCCTCTCTAATACACAAGTATGTCCCGTGGAGGCCCCTGCGCTCTGCCGAAGACCTACGTCTATCCTCTGTCCGTACTCCATCATCTGATGCTCATCTCCAAGACTTCTCCTGGGCTGCACCTTTTCTGTGGAACTCCCTTCCCTTCTCCGTTAGACTTTCACCCACTCCTTCAAAAAATCTTTGAAAACACTCTTCTTCAAGAAAGCATATTTAAACTGTTAGCGGATTTTCATTCCCCCTCTTCCCCCCATGACTCCTCTCCTGCAACTGTCAAAAATAACTTACTAAATTCCTAGTGAATATTTTTCTCGCAAGCTATTTTATTACTCCTCATAACCTTTGTGTCACGATACCCCACTCCCTCTAGCATGTAAGCTCATTGAGCAGGGCCCTCAACCACTCTGTTCCTGTGCGTCCATTTGTCGGGTTACAATTACGTGTCTGTTAGTCCACCCATTGAACAGCGCTGCAGACTTTTGCTGGCACTTTATAAATAATATAATAATAATAATAATAATGTGACTAAGTTGGGTTCGGCCCAGCCATTAGTTGGATACGTTGGGGGCTGTTCATCTATTTATCACCATATGTGACTAAAACCCTATGTTTCATCACAGGTAGGTGGTTTGTTTAGCCTTCATTTGTAACAAGCTAGTGATCATTTGAGTGTTTGATCCTCATATATTTCAGGGTTGTGGGAGTCTAAAACTCAAACTACTTTTACAGACCCACAAATAATTTAATTTAGAAATATTGGAGCTCCTGCCTAAGAGTCCTAGACCTAGTTTCTTAGTGTCTGTGTAAATATCTGAGTGCATGTCTGTGTGGTAGTAGTATGTGTATACGTGTACAGTGTGGGTAGCAGCATGTGTGCGTGTGTGTGTGTAACAATGTGGGTAGCAGTATGTGTAGTAGTGTGGGTGTCATTTCTGATTTGGCCCCAGTTATCCCCCCTCTCACTCTAGGAGAGCACTGTGTGTTCCCTATTAAGAATTAACAAGTATATAGGGGTGTATATAAAATAAATACCCCTTTCTGTCTCACTAGAGATATTTTTGCCAGAAGCTCAAGGAAGCAAGGTAAAGGGTCAGAGTATGACCCATCTAGGGGGGTCTGCCTTGACGTAGACAGCCACTGAGGGCAGACTTAGTGCTGCAATGTAAACATTGCAGTTTCTTGCTTACATTGCAGCACTAAGTAAAAAAGGTACACAGCACCCAGACCACCTCAAACAGCTAAAGTGGTCTGGGTGCCTACAGTTTCCCTTTAAGCACAGCCACCCTAGGGAATTGTAATATACAGC